>NC_084482.1:47194525-47530775 GCF_030035675.1 Rhineura floridana | reverse complement strand
GTGTGTCTGGTGCTACTTGCACCCCCTTTTAATTCTCATGGTTCACATGATGTTGCAGGCAAGCAGAGGCTATCACACAGTTTTCCCCTTTAAATCAGTATTAACTCAATCCACTGATAATGTGAAAAGGGATGGAAACACTGTCTCATCTGTGCTGTGCTCAGCTTTGCTTCGATGTTTTTTAGTGGGTGGGTGAATCCTTATGTCAGCAGTTCCCAGCTGCCGCAGCCACTGCCTACTTTACCTTTCACTCACTTCCCCCCCTTCTGCCTTTCCACTCAGGCTTGGTCAATGGAGAAGGGGAGGGAGAGGTCTAGTCAGTTTCATTGTTTCTTGTCAATTGCATGCAGAGGTGCTCTCCTGGCTTTAGCCTTGAAACCCAAACAGTCATGGGGATTGCAAGTGAGGGAATCATTGCCTTCCATATCGATACTCTGGAGGTATTAAACATGTAAAATTGGGGGTGGGGTCACAAAGAAACAGTGACACTAATCCTTCCCAGAGGAATGCCTACTTGTGTGAATGCAAAACAGTGGATTGGAAGCTACCATTGAGCAAGAAGTGTGGACCTTGAAAATCTATTACGATGGTAAAAGCAGCATTTTTAGTACGAAGTTAGGCTTCCATGTGGGAGGAAGGGCGGGATACAAATAAATAAATAAATAAATAAAAATAAGCCCTAATTAGAGATCTTCTCTGTTGGTTTGGCTTCAAAATGATGTATGTGAAGTATTCTGAACACTGCAAAGCATTGCCTAGAATCATCATAATCATTATTCCTCATACATAGATTGTGGCATATCAGGATATGGACCCCTGTTTTTAGAGCACTTTTTTTCCCTTTTAAATCTACCGCTTCCACCATTGGCTGGCCTAGAAGTTTGAAGGAAATCTAATCTTAATACAAGTATTGATACCAGTCTTTCCCCTACCCACTGCAAAATCTTACCTATGTATTTACAACATTCTTACGAAGTAAGGAACTAGTATTATCAGGTGAAGTAGGGGAAGATGGGGCATGACTTGCCAAAAACCAAGCAAGGTTATGGTACATTAAAGAATGGAACTAGAATCTCCTCAGTCATGGCCTTCTAACCTAAGCCATTTGTCCTATGCATTCAACAAACAAGCAAAGGTATGTCCCCTCTCCCAGCTAATGCCCAATATACTTGCCAATGATATATGTTGATCAGTGAGGCTACATTGATTGATGTGTGAAGGCAAACACCAGAAACAAAATTTCAAAGATATTTTCATATCAGCATGAAGTTTGTTCCCCAGGAACAAAAATACCCTGTGTTGTAACATAGGAGAAGAAGTGGAAAATATGAGGAGGTGGAGTTGAGGAGAGAGAGAGTGAGTGAGGTGTGTGTGTCAGGCTGGCACCAGAAATATAATTTAATGTGCAGGTATTTGATAGAAAACGTGCCTTGATTTTTTTTTAAAAAAAAAATGGTTTCTGACAAGGTTGTAATTCATGGAGAGGGCTGAGGCTGCAGCTTGGGTTTGACGTGCCACTCCAACCTAAACCCTCGATGGTTTTAGGTGATCCCCTAAGAGGGTAGCATGTTGCAGCTGGCAAAAAAATAAACAAACCTAAGCCCTATGCTAACAGATTTTTTTTTTAGATTTATACCACGAGCCAAGGAAAAACACTGACATGTTTGTGAGGCCAGGTTTGATTTGGCCCTTTGCTCACACATAGCAACAGTTTCTTGGAGGAGGAAGATGGACAGCACAAAATCTGTAGCAGACAAGAGTGGAACAGGCAGAAGAGGGAAGCAGATGAATAGTTGCAGGAGGTTTGATTTAATGCTGTGTTTTAAAATTGTTGTAGCCTGGCCTGGGACAGGGTGAAGGGCAGGTGATAGATATAGATGATGATGATGATGATGATGATAATAATAATAATTTTGTTTAGGCCTTTCTTTCTCTACCCTCAGTCTCACCTTCCTTCCCTAACACATACACATACATGAACCTACACCAATGGGCTCTGCTTCTCCTTCTCTCTCTCATGAATCTCATGAATCCCAGGATGCTGTTTATTTTCCATCAACCACAGACTTAAGGCATAAGCAAAAGACAACTTACCATCAAGCAAATGCAAACCAGAATAAATCTACGTGTTCCTTTTTATTTTTCAATAGAGATCAGCAAAAAATCCCTTGGCTGGATTTGTACTGGGCATTATTAAAAAAAAGAAAAGAATAATAACCTGAATATATTTCAACCTCCCCACCCAATTCTGAAATTTGGATCGCATCATGATCCCAGTGGAATCAGTGGGAATGTGATGGGCTCTGAATGCCTTCCCTGCTGCCGCACAAGTCTGCTAAGCCTCCACCCCACTCCAGGAGACAAGTAGCTATGTAAAATGTCATCCTGGGCCTGGGGAAAGGTGACTACTGGATATCCATCCACCCAGTGAAGGCTAGGGACAGAGGAGAAATTTGATTCAGTTTGCATTTAAAGTGCCTAGTATGCACTTTCCAAAACAAGATGCGAACCGAAACACAGCCGTCCTTTAAAATTTGCCCTTCTCTGAATGTTGCAGTGCAATCCTTCAGCCACATAATGTGTACAAAAATGCATATATTAGGGTAAAGTGTGCCTATAAATGTGTATATTAGTGCTAATAAATTTTGTAATAAATTACAAAAATGCATTATATTAGGGGGAATTGCTTTGTAAAAAAACGTGTACATATGGCAAAATTGCATACAAAAATGTGTATGCTAGGAGAAATTTACATTAAAACACAGACAAATTTTCATGAGGACTTTTTGTTAAAAACAATTGCAAACTGATGTGGAAATGAAGAGAACAATGAACGTAAAAGTGGACAAATGAGAAAGAGAGAAACCACAATTGACATATTTGCCCATCCCTAGCAGAGACTGGCGGCACTGATGTCAGTAGGGCAGTGAATCTGTTCTGGGTTTTAGTCTGAACTTTTAAGGAGCTGTCCAAGGTGCTGAAAACTCCATGAAAGTTCAGACTAAAAATCCAGAGCAGCTTAATTGCCCCACTGACATTGGAGTCACCAGCCCCTACTGCATCCACCAGAAGAGCTCTAGCATTTGTTTGAGATTTGAATCCTACTTCTCCTTCCCCAGTGGACAAGAGGGCAGGAATAGGAAACTGCCTCCACCTCTCACCACATTGCATTGCTTTCCTCATATAGACTAAGAACGGTGGAAAAGAAATCCACCATTTGCCACACTGTATAAAACAGGGATGGGGTAACTCAGCCCAGGGGCTACACATAGCCCTCCAAGCATCTCTGTCTAGCCCTTGGACTCTCCAAAGGCCACACCCCTTCATTAGGCACATCTTCTCTTCCCCTCCCCCAGCCCTGCTTCGCACCCTCCTTGAGAGTACTTACTTATTTATTATTTATTTGTTTGTTTAATTTGTATCCCGCCCTTCCTCCCAGCAAGAGCCCAGGGCGGCAAACAAGGCACTACTTACATGGCTGGAATGAATATTTCAAATCTGATAATGCCTCTTGGTTGCCCAGATGAAGTATAGAGAGGAGCATATGTAGAAACTAGTCTACTGTACAAAGGTAAAATATACATTTGTTGCTCTGCCCACTTTTGCCTCTGGCCTTGCCCCTCACTGGCATTTGCTCTCATCCACCCAGGAAGGTACCCCACCAGTCTTATAAAACTAAGGTGCAGCTTCCTTCTCAAGCCCCATCCCCAAATTGTTGAAACACTCTCCAACAATTCACCTACTGCAAAGTGGGTGGTAGATTGGGGGGAAGGCATTATGCCATACCCCTAGTTTTTTGTCATGAATATGTAAACTACATGTCCCAAGGTTCGTCGCACTGGGAATGCTGTTGCCATACTGAAAATCTTGGTGGCGGGGGCAAATAGAAATGCATCGTCATTGCTCAGTCAATCCAGGCTGATACTTTCTAGCTTGGCATGGTGCACTAGCAGTTTCATTGTTTGCTGGCATAGAAAGATTTTCACCTTGACTCAGATCTGATCAGTGTGTACATATAGACATGACTAATTGGAACAGAATGTGGATGGAAATGTCCAATTGGATGCACATTTGAATATGCATCACAGTGAATGTAGCATAATTCAGTCTGGAGCAAAAGTGTATTGATCTAGTTGCCTTGGCAATGGGAATATCTACTTATTTTATTTTATTTATTTAATTTCATTTATAAACCGCCCATAGCCAATGGCTCCCTGGGCAGTGTACAACATACAATAATACAATAAATCAACAAAAATCACTAGATATAAAATACAGATACATAATAACACTAAACAGTATTGAGATAACTAAAACATTAAAATATATAAAATGCATTAAAATGCCTGGGAGAATAGGAAGGTTTTAGCCTGGTGCCGAAAGGATAACAACGTAGGTGCCAGGCGTACCTCCTTGGGGAGACTGTTCCACAATTCGGGGGCCACCACCGAAAAGGCCCTGGATCTTGTCATTACCCTCCGAGCTTCTCGATGAGTCGGTACTCGGAGGAGGGCCTTAGATGTCGAACGAAGTGCACGGGTAGGTTCATAGCGGGAGAGGCGTTCCATCAGGTATTGCGGGCCCACACCGTGTAAGGCTTTATAGGTCAATACCAGCACCTTGAATCTGGCCCGGAAACAAATCGGCAACCAGTGCAAGCGGGCCAGAAACATGCCCAACACTCACCACTTTACAGTTTCACACAATTTTACAAAGGGTTGAAAAATGGAATGTATTTCATAGGAGTGAAAATATTTGCAAAATATCGTCTTTTCTCCTGTTTTGACTCAGCACTGAGCATAATGTTCCTAGCACTATTTTTGTTTCTCCTTTAGTATCTTTCCTTTCTTCTGTCATTTTTCAAAGATGTGTTTTATCATTTTATCCAATTTTATTATTTTATATATGCAATGTAAGAACTGAACAGATTATTGTGCCTTGTAAAACATTTTCCTTATGCCCTGATAAAGGATATTCCTCCTCCTCAAATAAATGAATAAATGCAATCTGTTTTGACTGCAGGTTACACTTAAAAGCATTGGAAACATGAAATTCTCAGGGCAGGTTAGCACATGGCCCCAGTGTGGTGCTCTAAATAAGATGGTGCACCTGATCTACATGGTGAAATGCCTACATGCTCTGATCTTGTGATCCATCTGCCATGAACCAGTTCTCAGAGATCATCACATCACTTTCCCTTGTGGTATTTCTGCTTCCCAGTGTGCTTCCTACTGGGTTCTTCTTTCTGCTTCCCAACTCCAATGTCCTTCTGTCTACCTTTAAGGTAAACAGCACAAAGTCATCCCTGCCCCTAAGTACTAGGTGAGGTTTATTAGTGCTTCAGCTCTGTCATAGTTTGCCAACACTCTAAGAACTACCCTTTAGCCCCCCTCCACAGTTCAAATATTTGTGAGCATTCCACAGCAGGTCAACTGATTTAGCCAAGGGGCTGGCAGGTAACAGACAGGCAACATATTGTATTTAGGCTTTTGCATTTTGCATTCCACAATTTTTACTGGCTACTTTGAATATAAATGTCTGACACAGTAAGTAAGCTACACCATGGTTAAAAACAGACTCCATTGTTGCGGAGGAAATTTTGAAAACATAACTGCAGCTTGCTTTTCTTTCATTTTCTCTCCCCCCGCCCCTTTTAAAGTATGGGATTCAAATGCTAACATCTTGCACTTGCCTTTTCAAAAAGGAGCCTTAAAGAAGCTATGACAATGTACTGAAATATTTTTAATCTGTTAGTTTCTATGACAATACATAAACAGTTGTGTCTGCTGCACAGTAAAAAAAGGGAAAAACTTTGTCAGTAAAACTACTTTTTATATATAAAATGTAGAAATTAGTCAATATTCTAAACTTTAAATAGATTGACTTTTAAAACATTATGTTACCATACCGACAAAATGCACCCTCCCTGCTAACTAAAAACTACATACAAACAGAAAAACTCATATTCATTTTTCCATTGAACTACAGGGGAACTTTCTTCCAAGTAGAAAGGCATAGGTTTGCCCTGCTTGGGTGTTAGTATCATAAGATTGAAATTTAGCTGGAGGATTTGCTTTCATAGGTGCCAATGTGTCAAATCAACTATTTCATGGACCAGTATTGGAAGAGCCCTTTCAAATACATCCTGCTGATTTTGACTGGGCATCCAATTCAAAATCAGTGTGATTTTTTATTAATTAATATTTTAATCCAAAGCACATTGCGCGGGACAACAACAGAAAGAAAGGATAAGAAGCTGGCATTAAAAAAAGGATGACTGTTTTTCAAAAAAGACCAAAAATGCACCCACCATCCTGTAGGTAAAGCCTTTTGCAAAACAGCATCACAAAGGATATATTGACCCTACTCTTTGTGGGGGAAGGGGGGAGGAAACACAATGCCTCCTTCCCCACCCCCTTCTCTCATGTTTAATTTGGGTGCTTTTTTACATGAGCCCTGCCCCCTGAACCTATTCAGGTGAGGCTGCAAGCTGGGGTGGGTGGTCCCCAGGTTGGCCTCTTGCCCCCCCTTCAGATTGGAGCCACAGGGTGGATAGGCGGATGGGTCTGTGCACATGGTTAACACTGTAATATTTCATTAAAGGGTTAGCATCAACTCATAGGAAGGACTTTTGGTGCTTTACTACTGCCTGTGGTTTCACTGAACTAACCATTGTACCCTAATCCATTTGTCAGATGTAGGACCATCTGATTCCTGCTCTTTCTTCTCTCTCAAAATGGTATTGCGACTGGAGGAAGAGTTGAGCAAAGTTTTAAACAGACACCCTGCAATCCAGTGTTCAATTATATTTATTTCAATACATTTTGAGAAAGTTTTAGCCCAGCAGTAGCACACCTGGCTGTTCCTCATATTCCTGCTTGCAAGCCTCCTTGGGGAGGACATTTTATAAATGTAGCATCATGGAACAGATCCAAAATTGACCGTACTGGGTATCATCTCTTCCTGGGCACTTTAGCATTAATTTAAATATTGTTGTTCCATTTAGCCCTAAAGAACAATTATGTTATGTAATTTGCAATAAGGGAATGTATTTTAAAAAATCACTTTGGTAACATCTGCACCATACATTTAAAGCACATGGCTTTCCCCAAAGTGTCCTAGGACCTGCAGTTTAGCCCTCACAGAGACCTTCACAAACTACAGTTCCCAAGATTCTTTGGATGAGGCCATGTTCTTTAAATGTGCTGCAAATTAGAAATTTCTGTTTAGGCAGAGAGAAGACAAGCCTCGAGCCTCCGCATGGGGTGCTAATTGTGGGGTGGAGCACGCCCCAGGCAGTAATGGGAGGGAAGAGTTAGAATCCTTCCATCTATGAGCCCGCTCTTGCGAGATCACCCACAATCCTGGGCAGTCTCGCGAGAACAACCAAGGGGTGGAGCCAGACCTGGGGCTGTAGATCCACTCTATGGTCTGAACAGCTCATGTGTCATCCTGGGCGAGAGTGCGCTGGATATCCAGACATGGTATGAGATGGGAACAGTCTCAACCCTTGTTGGATCAACAGTTCCGTCGCTATGGCCCTCCTGACTTGCTGCTCATACATCTGGGGGAGAATGACGTTGGCACCCGGACCGGCATCAACTTGAAGTGGTCTGCAATATCTGACCTTACCCATTTGGCTGAAAGGTACCCATCCATGTTGTTGGGGTGGTCAGCCTGGCTTCCGAGGCTCCAGTGGAGAAATGCACATGAGCTGGGGCGCATCAAGGTTACCCACTGCCGGGTCAGCAGAGCCACAGCAAAAGTGGTCCAAGCAAAAGAGGGCATCATTATTTGTCACCCACTCATCAGGCGCTCGTGCCCTGAGTTTTATCACATGGATGGAATTCATCTTTCCACAAAGGGGAATGATGCCTGGCTTGGCAATCTCACCAAAGGACTATGGGCTTGGTTTCAGCAAGTGAATGGGATTGGCAGCGGGTCGGGAGGCACAGCTCCCCTCCCTTGTGGCAGAAATGGCATTGGGCAGGATCAATCATAAGGGGGACTCCCATAAGGAGTCCAGTGGGGGTACACGATGGCCACGCCCCTAGCTCAGGAGGGGGCACCGCCTCATCCAACTCACAACCCCACCCCACTGGTTGGTCAGTGGGACCACAAGTGCCTTGGGTTCACACTTCACTCAGGTCTAAAGCCAGCCAACTCCCAAGGGTAGTTCCCAACTGCTTGTTGGTTGATTCAGCATTCCTCCAGCTGCCGGAATGAAACTGATCCTTGCCCTACTGTCATGCCAACCCCGCTTTACTTGCTCTTATCAATAAAGTTGTGGCCTTACTTCACCCATAAACCTGTGTCCGGCTGTGTTATTCCCGTTGCTAAAGGGGGTGCAACATGCTCCTACCAGAGAGAAGGACTTTACTCTGCCCATGAGAACTTTGTTGCTGCAGTAGTTGCCACACACTCTTTTATACATTTTAGCGGACATTTTAGGAGAAATAGTAGGTCGCTACTCCTGTATCTTTCTGCAAAATTTTCACCAGGCTGTGAAGTATATAGAACTTACCAACTTATATTTGGTGTCTTTAAAATGGATCTAGGAAAGCATTACTGGAATCAACCTAGCATTTCAAAATAGCTGGACACTGTGTTCAGATTAGCCTTGTTCACACATTCATTGCTGCTGTTCTGTGGCTTCTCACTCATAATTTCCATGTTCAGGGTCCACGTTCAGGCCATTAATGTGTTCAGTGCCAGAGGTGAAACAAATAATTGTGTAAAGTGATTAATTCATGAAAGGGCTATTTTCTAAAGGAGGTGAAAGAGGAAACTCAGAAATTCTTATCCTGATGTACAGATCAGAAATAGGAAAGAATATTAACTGCTGGAGTCTGACTCTCCAAATAGCTAGAATGGAAACATGCTAATGGGAGAAAAACAAAAACACACAAATCTTTATTTTTTTTAATATATTCAACAAAATAAATGGATTGTTTCTTCATATATTATTTTTTACTTGATTGTGCCCTTTTAAACCATGCATCTTTTATTCCTTTGCATGTATTAAAGAACAACTTTAAAGCTTTTAGATTAAAAATAACCAGCCTGGAGGAACAAAGAGGACACTTCAAAGTCTCTCCTTTAGTAGGAAGTGCTTTCAAGCACAAAAAGAAAAAAAAATACAGAGTTGTGAATGGCACTATTGTCATTCACCACCTCCACTGCTAATACTTAAAAACAATTGCAGAAGAGAGTCTTTGTAGGGAAGGGAAGATGCATATATTTCTGCATAGCACTCAGATTGCTTGTTCAGCACATTAGAGGAGACAACTTTGCTTTGGTGAGGTTGGTTCTTAAACAACCGTTGCCATTTATACATAACATGTTTATTACATCAATGAAGATCTAAACAGAAATTCTTAAATAGACAATGTGTTGGTTGAATAATCATCTAAATAAGTGGTTCTCACACATATATAGCCTGATGTATCAGGTGATAAAGGTTCTCTGAAGAGGCAGAGTGCTGACTAATGATACCACTTTAAAATGTTCTTCCATGTAAAAAATAAAAAATGGGCTTCCCCTTGTGCCATCTGAAGTGGTACAATCCATTTTATCATGTCAGAACATTCCCCCCTCATTCTGACATCCCACATAAACAGTGGCAGCTGGTGAACACTGTACCTGGTTGGGCTGCTGTGTGTGTGTGGGGTGTCTCAGGGATGTGACCATTATGGGTAGTCATGGGGGCATGGCCAAGTTCATCTGGTTTTTCCCCCATCCTCCTCCCGATGACACTGTGGACACTTAAGCACAGCAGCTTTATAAACAGGTAGCCAACTAAACTGAAAAATGTTTTACTTTGGTTCAGAAGGAGTCTCTGCTGAACACAGTTGTTTCTCTGCTGGGAGAAATGTTGTGTGGCCCTTACCTGTTCTGGTTCTCTCCCTATTCTTCTCCTTTCCAAAGACACAGTGGACGCTTAAACATTTAAGTTTTATCAATACTTAGCACTGAAATGGCTTACCTTGTTTCAGAAGGGGTCGCTGCTGTCACAATTTCTAATATGGGTTCATGCCACAATAACAATACATTACTCAGAAGTAAACCCCACTGAATTCCATGGGGATTGCTCCCCCATAAGTATGTACAGCATTGCAGCCTGAATTGGTTAGTCTTACAGGCATGACACAGGACTGTTAACAAGGGACTCCATAAATTTCTAGGCCTATTAGAAAAGATTATCCCCCCCCCAGTTATTCAATTCTATATTTTTTCCAAAGATGCCTTATTCCAGAGTGGAATAAGGTAGAGGGATATTAAGTGGACTCATAAGTCAAATTCACTGTGTGACCTTGATCCAGTCACTCTCAGACTAAACTACCTCACAGGGTTATTGTGAGGATAACATGGGTAAAACATCCATTAATACCACCTTGAGCTTCTTGGAGGAAAGGTGGAATGCATATAAAAGTAATACTGAATACTGAAAGAAGCCCAACCTAAAAATCGAAGAAAAAAGAATCTGGGCTGCAACCAGGCACAGCTTGGAAGATTTTTAAAAGGAATAAATTACAATTACTGTTACATGGCCCCATAAATGAATTAATTGCTATTACAATTACAATTGTTCTGAAATGAATTGATTACTTTACCATTATTCAAAAGTAATCACTACAATTACACTTAAGTTACTTTAAAAAACACCAGAGTGCCTACAAAGTGCTGGCCTTGGCTGCTGCACACTAAGTCACCTAAAACAACATCAAAAATAAACACACACACACAGAGGTAGTAGAATAATTATTTTTATCCATGAGATAGTAATGGTGGTCTCTCTGCTGGTAAGGGAGGTGGGGAGGGAGGCAGAGCCCACTACTCAGATCTTTGCATGTCAAACCAAGTGCAATCCCATCCACACACACACACACATTCTCAGCCAGCAAACATAATCTCTCTCATTCAACCACCTCCCAGACCCTGCCCTGCCACCAACTAAGGGACATCCACCCAAACAAACTTTTTCCCCTGAGATGCAAAATGCAAATGCTGCAAAGTAGCTAGGGAGGGTGGCGGAGGCCACTTTGCATGCCAAGTGCAAACACAGTATTCACATACACACGTGGTCATTTTTCACCTCCACAGTTCTTTATCTCCATTCTGCTGCTGCCTCTTTATCCTCCTTTATACATGTTCTTGCCCTCTGGCTCCTTTCTCCCTCCACTCCATTTTTCTCCACCACCATCCATTGTTTTCTCCACTCCACCCAGTCTCGCTTTCCACCTCTTCCCTCATCACCTCCTACCCACCCACAGAGCAGGAAGGAAGAGCGATGCTGCACAGAAGCCAAGTTCGAGGCACATGATTTTCAGTCGCAAATCAGAGGAGCAGAAGACTTCCCCAGCTTCCCCCCCCCCAATAATGCCCAAATGCAATGCTGGAAACATTACAAGTACTCCTCAAAAGTAATAAAATTACTCCTAATACAATCAAAATGTAAAGGAATTACCCACTCGTACCTCAAAAAAGTAATAAATTGCAAGTAATTCGGTTTTTTGTAACTAATTACTTCCAAGCTCTGCAACCAGGATGTCCAGGCCTACAAACATTGGACTTTATACATGTAGGTCCTTGGAAAGTCCTATGTGCGCCTGTTTGCCAGGACCAGCTCACCTGGGTGGGGTGTAAAAGTAGGGTGCAATCTATACTCCTATACTACATATGGGCTCTGCCCACTGAGTTCTCATCTGACCTGTCCTCTCTACCAGCCTACTTTTAAGTTTTTTTAATACTTGCAACCACCCTGTGAAGTAAATCAATTTTAGCAAACCAACAAAAATAACAGTACTAGCCTCTTCAGGATTAACAAATTTATGGCATAAACTGTCTTGAGCTAGAGTCCACTTCACTGGATGCATCATGTTTGGTAATCCATGAAAGCCTATTTAATAATACATTTGCTAGCCTTTCAACTGCTACTGGACTGTTGTTTCATTTCTGCTGTAAGAAATGGCTAGTTGGTTACTCATAGCCAGAGCCATTTGGTACCTGCCTCCCCAATGCGGAATCTCTGATTGTATTGAATAGGATAATTCCACAATAGTAATTTCAGCCTGAAATATAAACTTTTCATTGCCAGTCAGCCACATGATATATATGGAATCATTGCTATTCTTTTACCAAAACGTTAAGAAAAAAACTGGCTCTAGCACCAATGGTTAACAATCACTATAATATTCACTAATAGGCAAAAAAACTTGCGGTTTAAAACGTACCTATAGCCTACAGGTATTTCTATCAAACTTTAAAAAGCAGGGAAATTGGGCAGCTATAGTGAATGCACTAGGGGAGCAGGAGACCTGACCTCCTCTCTGAGATATTAGACTGCCCTACAAAATTGTCAAAATGCAAACACAATTTGTGTTGGTCTTTCACAGTCCAATCCATTTCCTGTTTATCTTGGAAGAATTTGGTAACAAGGAGGATGAAGGGAGAGGAGGGGGAAGGAGGGGAAAGCCAGTTCTGATCATTTGCATGCTTATTGAGTTCAATGGGATTTACTCCTGTGTAATCATGGTTAGGACAGGTAAAACTGACCATGGGGGAGGAGCAGAGGGAGGGGAGAGGAGAGTGAAGGAGAAAGGGAGGGGAGAGGGGAGCAGAAGGAGTGGATTGGAGGGGGAGGGGCAAAGGAAGGGGCAGGGGAGGGCAGGTTTGATAATTTGCATGCTTATTGAGTTCAGTGGTACTTACTCCCATGCAATCATGCTTAAGATAGGTAAAACTGACCATGGGGAGGAGGAGGGGAGGGGAGGGGATTGGAGGGGGAGGGGATTGGAGGGGGGAGGGGGAGGGGGAGGAGGGGGAGGGGGAGGAGGGGGAGGGGAGGGGGAGGAGGGGGAGGAGGGGGAGGGGGAGGAGGGGGAGGGGGAGGGGATTGGAGGGATTGGAGGGGGAGGGGATTGGAGGGGGAGGGGATTGGAGGGAGAGGAAGGGGCAAGAGGAAGGAGATAGGAAGGAGGAGAAGGAAGGGTGGGTTTGATCAGTAGGATACTTTTTGAGTTCAGTGGGATTTATTTCTGTGCAATCATGTTTGAAAATGGAAATGGACTGCCTTCAAGTCGATCCTGACTTATGGTGACCCTATGAATAGGGTTTTCTTTGGGGGTATTTACATGTTACACTGTACCCAGGTAGGAGTCCCTTGTACCTGGGTACAGCTGCTCTTAAGAGTCTACACATGGTGATTTAAAAAATCACCACGTGTACCGGTACCCTGAAAAAAAGACATCTTTTGTTCACATGTTGATTCTCCTTGCATGCTGTCCACGTGGAGCTGATCCTGAGCAATTAGTTTTTCTCCCCGGGACAGCCTGAGGTTTATTCTAGGAGCAGCAGCAGGAGTTGCTGCCAATCAGGAATGAGCTCAAGGAAACGTCAATTGCTGGAGCCACGGAACAAGTGCGGGAAAGAGAAATAAAGCTAAAATGGAGGGTTGGGCAAGAACAAGGGAAAGGAGACCATCCTGAAGCAACGAATGAGCTTGAGGGAAGGAAAGAGGCAAAAAACAGGGGGAGAGAGAGAGGCAAAAAATGGGGGGGGAGCTTTGAAGGACTCACTGTAATTTTTTAAAAGTCTACTCAGAAGTAAGTCCCATTGCGTTCAGTGCTTCTGTGTGCTGGCAATTATTGAGTTTGAGGGAAGGAAGGAGAAAAAAATGGGGGAAAGGGAAAGCTTTGGAGAATTTATATTTGAATTTTTAAAATGTCTACTCAGAAGTAAATCCCACAGAGTTCAGTGGGGCTTATTCCCAGGTAAGTGGAGTGGAGCTTCTTTGTGCTAGCAATGAGTTTGAAGGGAGGAAAGATGTCTACTCAGAAGTAAATCACACTGAATTCAGTGGGGCTTACTCCCAGGTAAATGGAGTGCCTAAAAATGCGAGAGAGACTTGTCAGCAAACTACAGCTAGGAGTGAACTGTCTAAATTGTTGATTTTTTAAAAAAGTTTGTTTCACAAATTTAAATGGAGTTAAAGCATCTTCTGGGCTCAGACAAGTGAAAACTGCTATTTTGAGAGAAGGGCAGAAGGAAGCAGTAATCAAAAAGTTAGTGAAGAGAGAGAAGGGGGAGAGATTCTGAGGGCTGGCATTGTAATTCTAAAAAGTAACTCTCACTTAATTCAATGGGGTTTACTCACAGGTAAGTGGAGTTAGGATTGTCTAGAAAAGCATGAGTTCTGTTAGAGAAGCTAGAGCTAGGCAAGGACTGTTTACATTGTTAATTTTTACAACATTAAGTTTGATTTCATTCATAGTACAATCCTAACCCCAAGCCTAGTCTAAAGTAAATCCCATTCATTTTGGTGGGATTTAGTCCCGGTAAGAAGGATTAGGATTCCAGCCCCTTAGAAGAAACAGGTTGAGGGGGCAGAGAAAGGGAGGGGAGTTTGCCTATGTGTCTGCTCATAATACAGTCCTAAGCATGTTTACTCAGAAGTGAGTCCCACTGAGCTCAGTGGAACTTACTCCCAGGTAAGTGGGGTTGGGATAGGATTGCAGCAGCATTTTGAGGGGAATGTAGGAAGAGGTGAAAGAACAACAGGTAATGAAGAGAGAAAAGGATGTGGAAGGATCCTAAGACTCTGAAGCAGAACTTGTGTGGCCCCTGTGGGCTCAGAGAAGTGAAAATTATCTTGAGAGAAGGTGAGAGAATGTACCAGTAATGTAGTAAAGGGGATGGGGAGAAAGACTTGGGAATCTGAAGTTACAGTGCAGTCTTAACCATGTTTATTCAGAAGTAAGTTCCACTGAGTTTATTGCGGCTTACTCCTGAAGTGAAAGTGAACATAGAATTACAGCCTTTAAGTTATAAATTCAATCCTTTCCTTTAAATACTAGGTGATATATCAATAAATACTATAAAATTTATAATGTCTGTTAAATGTTCAATGTGTCATCATGTGACTCTTATTGTTTCTTGTTACAAGTAGTACATCTACTCTTCAGGACAGTGCCACAAATAGATTCCAAAAAGTCTGCTTTCAACTTCCTCCAAACCCCCTGTGGCATGTAATGAACAATAGCTGCAGTCACAACTGCAATAATAAAATAATGGCTAGGAAACGCATTGCTCAGAAATGATAGTTATCAATAAATAAAAGAAACTTTGAGTAATAGTTATCCCTTGTATCTTAACATAATCCCAAGCAGGTTTATCAAAAGTCACTGTCACAGTTCAATGGAGGTTACTCTCAAGTAATTGTGCATAGGATTGTAGCCTTAATCTTATTTAATACCTTATTTCCTTTATATCTCAACTTTCCTGCAAAAAGCTCAGTGTGGCATACATAGTCCTGCTGCACCTCCCCAATATATCCTCAGAATAGCCCTATGAGGTAGTTTAGGCTGAGAAGGTGATTAGCCCAAAAGTCACCCAGCTGAATGAGGATTTGAAGCCAGGTCTCCCAGACCCTAGCCCAGTACTCTTATCACTACACCACACTGGCTTTTGCAGAACTTGTACACTACAGTACCTCTATAAATCCAATATAAATTACCCACTATACTTTTCTTCCTTGGTCTTTTAAAACCTATTGAAATCAATTCTGTTGTATGCTTTATATTTGCTCCTAAAGGTCAAGAGAGAGAAATATAGCCAGGACTCTTCCAATAATTTGATGGCATAGGTCAGCAGTGATACATGGGGAGGCAGAATGGCAGTGGCACAGAGATGGCAAGGTTGGGGGTACTTTGGTAGAATGCAGCACAAGCTTGCAGGTGTATGCCCACCTGCTGCAGGATGGTGGTACTGCCAGCCCTGAACTTGCAGGCACCTTGCCCCATCCCCATTCAGTGAGTGGCAATGCTGCCATTACTGAGAGAGCACTGCTGTTGCAGAGTCCGGGATCTACCCTGTGTTTTACTAGAACCCCAAGAGCTACCAACTACAGCCAACTGCAAAAGACATACGTCTAGTATGAAAAAACATGGCTTCTTTGAGAAGTTGCTGAGCACAGGGTTATCAGAACTGAGACGAGCTCACAGTCTTTCCACACATAGATCTATTCCTACTTTCCACAAGTATTCTTAATTTCAGTGGTCAAATTTCCAAATGGATGTGCGTCCTTTTGTTGCTATTGTTAAACAACTGGAAGCCAGAAGCGCTTGCCAATTGACTACAAATCTCCCAGGGATCTACCAACAGATTACAGTCTATCTTCTGGCCATCCCTGCACTAAATCATTTGTATGGACACAGGCCTACCTTGCAGGGTTGTTGTAGCATGGTTCAAAGGAGTGCTTGCAAGAATGAAACTACAGTAGCAAAGGTAAGGCTCTTCAAAACATTGCCAAAGAAGGCATTCTCAAAAAAGCAATGTCACCTTTCTACTGCGTATCCAGAAATTGAGAAGAAGAAAATGTGGACTTCCTCATCTCTGTGCAGCTCTTACCTTCTGTGTCAAGTGTCATGCATCAAAATTAGACACACCTGATGGTCAAATGCATGTCTGCCTCCATTAGACACTGCTGTCAGAAGTAGCTGCATCACATGGTTTTATGGTAACACAAACCTGCCTTGTAGGGTTGTAATGTTTTATTTATTTATTTATTATTCGATGTATATCCTGCCCTTCCTCCTAGCAGGAGCCCAGGGTGGCAAATACTCTAGATCAGGGTGGTTAGGCTTCATGGTTAGACTAGATCAGGATCTAACACTCTAGATCAGGATGGTTAGACTTCAGGTTTTTGGTATTTATTATTATTATTATTATTATTATTATTTTTAAAAACCCCAAATCGACCAACCAAAGCAAGCCACACAATATATACACTTAGAGTTAAATAATTCTTAGCCCAGGAATTTGTTTTGAGTTCCAAAATTGAACTGAGGTCACTGAATTTCCACACAAAAATCCACTCCTGATTACCCCCTATTTTCTTCTTTTTAGCAGTATAATGGTGGAGTGGTCATTTTCTTGTTTTCATTGTGAAACAGGAGTCTGAAATCCTCACTGATCTTCTGCGAGTCATCCTGAGATGATACACCAATACATTTTGATCTACTTTCTGCCCACCCTGCATTAAAAGTGCTATCCAAAAGCTAAACATTATGACATAGACCATAAAAAGATACTGATGATCACTTTTTGATACTGAGCTACAAACATTTCCACTGAAAAACCATAACAACCACAGCGCAGAGCTTTCCAAATACCAGGAAAGTCTTTCCAGGGGACAGAGTATATTACAGTGGGAGCAGCAGGCTGGAAAGCCCAATAGATAAATAATTTTCCTCACATTTATACTTTGACTGTAGTTTTGTGTATTAAAATGCTTGATGTCCTCAAGAAAGAATCAGGTGTACTATGTTGGAAGAATTGTTTCAGTTCGTACTCTTTTAAGCAGCTTGTTTTTGTTGCAGTCCCCTCCTCCTCAAAATATTTTCATATATAAATATTCAATATATTTAGGTCTGCACTTTCACAGATTTATCTATGAGTAAGTCCTGTTGATCTCTATAGGACTGTACAGACATGTATAGGATTGTTCCATGAAAGCCTACATCAAAAACCATACATACTCTAATAACAGGCAATGAAAAATGCAATATTTTAATAGCTATAATTATGATAGCTACAGGCCAGTATTTTCTTTTAAATAGTTGGTGTTTTGATTTTAAAAACGTAGGAATCTGCAGGAAAAATGAAGAGTGAAACTACATTCCCGTTTCTGCCAAAACTCTTTCTATTGAATGTACCCCTTGATGGGAAACAGTTTCAGGAAGTATAACAGACCCAGCATGCCTTGCCTTGTTGCCAGTAAAAGGGAATTGCTTCAATGGCGCATTTAATAATTGTCATTGAAGCCATTTTCCTTCCCTGGCAGCAAATGTGTATATAATGGAGACTGTACACTCATTGAACGTTACATGTGAATAACTGTACGAGTGTACAGCCCAGCTACATGTGTACCTAGGTACATAGACTGTATACTTGTTGAATGTTACATGTGAATAACTGTATGAGTGTACAGCCCAACTACTTGTGTACCCGGGTATACGGACTGTACACTCATTGACTAATGTGTGAACAGGGCCATAGTAAGAAGTATTCAGAGGTGGTTTACCATTGCCTTCCTCTGAGGCTGACCAGCCCAAGGTCATCCAGTGAACTTCATGGCTGTGTGTGGATTTGAACCCTGGTCTCCCAGGTTGTAGTCCAACACTGACCTGGGGGAGAGGCAGGGAGAGGAGGAGGAGGGGGAGGGGAGGATATTGGGTAGGTTGGCACTGGGCAGAGGGGAAGCCCCTTTCCTTTTCAAAAGGAAAACACTGTGAACAGTGTCATTGCTTTTCAGGGTTTCTCCCACCTTTTTATTCTACAGCAGGCACATGTAGCCTCCCATCCACATTTAAACCAAAGCTGTCCCTGGCCACATCCACACCAGGCCTTTATTTCACTTTGGACAGTCATGGCTTCTGTCAAAGGATCCTGGGAAGTGTAGTTAGTGAAGGGTGCTGAGAGTTGCTAGGAGACGCCCTGTTCCTCTCACAGACCTTCAATCAGAACAGGTGACTGTTAAACCACTCTGGCCACTGGAGCTCTCTAAAGGGAATAGGAGTCTCCTCTCAGCACCCTTCACAAACTATACTTCCCATGATTCTCTGAGGGAAGCCATGATTGTCTCACGTGAAATCAAAGTCTGGTGTGGGTGTGGCCCCCTGATTAGCCAAACCAAGCAGCATTGAGTCTGGCTTTTAGAACTCTGACAGTTGGTGCTTACTGAGCATGCCCAGGCTTATCATAGGCTGCCAGCCAAAATTTCTTAAATTAATTAAAAATCAGCCAGGCATTTTTTTCACTTTTAAACTGCAGAAGATGAAGGTATGGGGCAAGGTCAGTAATAGGATTATAGGTACTCTGTGAACATGGTTGATGTTTAATGAATTTCAACAGATTATGAGAACTCTGAGAGAAAAAAGTCCAAAAGTGCTCTGGGTCCCCCCCCCCCCGGTCTTTTTAGACTTTGAACTCTCGATTATCTCTGACTGTTTTGTGTATCACCATGAAAATTTAGAGGGTTGTTAAGCAAGCGTTTCTGAGTTCATGACTGTAAGTTTTGTAAGGTTTTGGTTTGAAATGAGCTTATGGGAAGCCTCAGAATGGCATGGGGGGATATTTTCAATTTAACATTGCGGAATGTGAAAAATCCACGCAGGCTATAGTATACAGCCACTCTCACGGCTGTATAATTAAGAGAATCCAGTCAGAGACTAGAAGAACTCCAGGCCACATTTTACCAAAAAATCAGCAGCCTTCCAGACAAGGAAGAAATTAACTTTTATTTTCTTGTAGAACTACTCCTGCAGTTTAACAGAGGGCTTAAAAAAGGACCCAACAGTTACAGAAAACTGTGCCAGAAGTCCACAGTTCCCTCTTTCCCTAAACTCAGATTGTTCACACCTAGGCCCTGAGGCAATTGAAGAGATAGATTTCTGGTGGGCTTTCCTTATGTGTGTTCAAATGTGTTCCAAATAAAATGGTTTGGTCACTGCTCTTTGCGTAAAAGAGTGCATATTACAATCACCACAGTATTATTTTTACACACTTAGTCTCCCCACACCAGCCAGGCAACGGCAATCAGGGCCCTTACCTAATAAATAACTGCAGGTTAAATCAAGCTGCAAGCATCACTTCTATCATATATCAGCAAGTAGCCACACTCATACGATCCAAAAATAAATACATGTCCCAGCATGTCTTTGAATAAAGCCATTCCCATCTTCCCTCTCAGCATAATTAATTATATTTATTCCATCAGCTCTTAATGAGGGTGAACTACTGCAGGACTAGAAAACACATTTTAAAAATAATAATTTTAATCCCCCTTCCCATCCAATAAACAAAAATAGTAATATTTTTTAAAAAACTTATACCAACTCGCACAAATAGCAGTTCAATGAAATTTTAAAGTCAGCAATTATAAAAATAAAAATAAGCAAACAGCTTCTCACGGAAGGCTGCTCAAGGAGAACAAACACAGTTCTGGGGCCTAGTTAAGGCTGTGTAGATGTGACCGTCAAAGAAGCAGCCCTTAGTACTCTTGGACTGCACTTCAAGACAGTCCTACTAGGCTAACACAAGGCTGGAACTGGCCTCAAAACAGAAGGAGGAAGGAGGAATCTTCACAACCAGGGCTGTAGTACTCAAAGTTCGTACTTCTTCTCATAGACACATGGGAGGGACCTCTTTTCCATAGCTATACTTTTGGGTTAGAGTTGACTGAGTGGTGCAGTGACCTGATCGTCAAGGGAACAGGAGATTGACAGAAATGCATCCACAAGTCTCATAGAAATATAAAATGTCTGTGGGACAGTGGGCTGGGGGCGGGGCATATTCAGGGCCGGTTCTAAAGGGTGGCCAGGTTGGGCACTGGCTCGAGGGACCCGGAGCTACAGGAGCCCCTGAGGGGCCCTCCACTCCCCTTCTGTGATCCACGCCCCCCCACGCCCCCCACTTACCTGTCAGCTGGCTTTTTAGCATTGCCCTTAATGAAGATAGCGGCCACAGCTTCCCTAAGGTACTGAAGCCGCTGCCGCAATCTTAGTTGATGGCAGAGATGTGTGCGCGTAGCATGCATGTGTGCCATCAACAAAGATGGCGGCGGAGGCTTCATTCCCCTTAGGGAAACCGTGGCTGCCATCTTCATTAAGGGCAATGGTAAAGACTAGACAGGCAGGGGGCGCATGGGGGAGCCGCACACATGCATATGTGCACACCCACCCACCCACCGAGGGGCCAGGGCAAGCTGATGCCCAAGGGCCCCCGCATGCCTGGAGCCCGCCCTGGGCATATTGAAGCACCTAAGGCCTGATTCTGCTTCCCACCAAAGAACACAAAATTCCAGTTGCCTTCTCCAAGTGATCCTTTATTGGCGATGCATTAGTTTGGGATTTAGCCCCAACAGGTCCCTGGAGTCTCACTCACCTCATAGGGCCCACCTCTGCTGCCCACAAGCAGCCCTGGAGAGTCTGTAGTTTATGACTGTCTTTAAGGCAGAGGGGCCCTACAGCCCAGCCTGGCAGTCATTACCCCTTTACTTACCTTCCTATTGTCTTGGGGGCAACAACTTCAGCCTATCCTATCGCGCCGCTCTTTCCTCCATGAGCTCTGCTCAGTTAGCAGCACCTCACCTTGCCCTCTACCAGTGCTCAGAAAGACTGGGGATCCAATCTGTTGCTCTTCCTTGCCTCTCCCAGGAAAGCTTGGGATGGGACACAGGCAGGCAGGGAAAGGGAAACAGCCACTTCCCATTTCACCCTGGGCTGTTGTTGAGAACTGAAGCAGAAATCTTTCATAACTGTTCCACATATGTACTAAGGAGCTAGGCACTTCAGGATGTATATAGTGGTTCACTGATATTTAACCTGAAGTGGAAAACTTTCATGTATTCAGTGGATTACATATTATCTCAGAATAGCGAAAGAAGATTTTTCCTGGGTATACATATTTTGTGTCTCAAAGAAGAACCCATGTGCATGGAAGCCACACTCTTAACAAAGGTGCTGAGAAATGTCATAATATTATAGCCAGACATCACTGTTTCTTACAGGCTCACATATCTTTTCTAGAACAGACACACACAGAGTAGATTTCCCATAATTCCATTTTAATTACTTGTTCTATGACTGAAGGGTCTTAAATGTGGTCATAATAACAGAATGAATTGTGATAATTGAAGAATAAAATTAATGGCTGTAATTCTTGAAGCATTTGGGTAATATTTATTTGGCTATGACCTTATACAAGCCTCACTTGGGTTACCTCTGACAGCTATTATCCCTGACAAGTTTCCCTTCAACAACAAGTTGCTTTTGACCCCGTCACACCTGGCAAACAGGCCTAAACATTCCATCTCTGACCCTTCCCCACTGACTGACATTTAAGCAATTATCAGCAATTTATTGACTTTATTTTTGTTAGCACAAAATTATGCAAATAGTAGGCACACAGCATAACTATTTTTGCTAGTTTTGCAGAGATGGTGGAGTGGCTGACAGAGGTGGGTAGCTCACACATGGGTACTTGTGGAGGTCTGGATGCATTTTGGAGTGCGTTTTGTAAAGTGACCTCATTTGGAAATGTTTTAGATTTAGTGGAAAGAGCAGTCACAGATCCATAGATTTCAATGGCTTAAAGAGGCAAATCTGTTTAATCTACAGTAACCTCCTCTATATAATACGAACCATAAAGTCTTATCCAAGCATTCGTGCATGCATTTAAAATATATGCTAGAACTTGTACAATGTTTAGACAAGAATCAGCAGAATAGGAATCAGGAACAGAATGGCAGGCATTGTTAGAAAAGAAACAGAGAAATGTCAAAAGGTGCTTATCAGTAGTCTCTGATATACCCGTCCCACCTTGAGGAGACAGGTAGATAAGAATCTGCCTTATACTGAATTAGACCATTGGCTCTCCACAGTTTCAAACTATCTTCCCAGCCATTCCTGGAGATACCAGAGATTGACCTTGGGACTTTTTGTGTGCAAAGCATGTGCTCTACCAGAGAAAAAGCACTGAGATCAATCGATCGATCGATCCATCGGTCTGTCTGTCTGTCTACCTACCTACCTATCTCCTTGCCTTCAGAGATTAGATGGGTGGGCACTTCTGTGGTGGTACCCTGGCTTTGGAATACTGTCTCCAGGTAAAGTTGTTTGGTGCCATCATTGTTACCATTTTCTTTTCTGTTTTACCTGCGGTTTTAGCAAACTTGCATTTCTTTTAAAATCCATGTGGTTCTCCTAGTTTTTGTTCTGTATTGCTTTTTGCATTGTTGTCTTAGCGTCAGGGGGTTGTGTCCAATACTAGTCCGACTCAGAATAGACCCATTTAAATTAATAGACTAAATTTCTGTGAACTTCATATCTATGAACTTCAGTAGGTCTGCCCTGAATATGACCAGTATTGGATACCACCCATTGTTTTAATTTTCACTGCATTTTGTAAGCCTTCTTGAAGACTTCTTGTATGGGAAAGGTGAAGCAGAAATTTTGCAGTAAAATAAAATAATAAACACATGCTATATTATTCTCACAGCTGGTATAGCACAGTAGGGAGGAGAGCCTGGCTGGGAGTCCAGAGTCTGTGAGTTCAAATCCCCGCTTGTGTCTCCTGGGTGTCAAGGGTCAGCTAAAAATCATCCCCACAGTGAGTGGCTCAGGGGTTATGTGCCCTGCCACATGTGCAGCCATGGGCAAGCTGCATAGTCCCAAGGACCCCAGTTGCCCCCCAGCTGGCAGTTGAGAACAAGGAAGGAGCTGGCTTGTGCAGCTGTGGCAAGCTGAACAGGCCCTAGCCAGCTGGGGAGGACTAGCCTCAGAGGGAGGCAATGGTAAACCCCCTCTGAATACCACTTACCATGAAAACCCTATTCATAGGGTAGCCATAAGTCAGGATTGACTAGAAGGCACTCCACTTCCATATTATTCTCATGAATTGTCACTTCTGTTCTTGTTTGTGAGAGCTAAGAGTCACCCCAGAGGAGTTATGAGACTGTCAAGAGCATAGGGTTAGCAACAGCAGTCCCTGACACTATGGCTTTGGGAGAAAGGAAGAGGCATGCACACTGACATGCATTGTTTTTTCATAACAGTGTATGATCCCTGTGTCTAGAAATGCACTTTGTTTTAATCACTGTGCATAAATCCAGATTAATCGAACTGAGTCTGAAACAGCTCTGGCCAAAAATGAGTCATTCTGGCAAAGTTGGGTCATTTATCTTTGACTCTGCTTCTTCCAAACATCATGCAAGGAAGGAACACAGGGGCAGGGGAGAATGGAATAGGTAAATTTAAATTGACTCTTTTTATGTAAAATTATTTGCTTGTAAGGCATTGGACACTCTAGGTGGAACCTTGTTCCTAAGAGCTTGTATAGCTTTTAAGCCTTTTAGATAGAGACCTTTATCCCAATCTGGGTCTCTATTAGAATTGTGTGTAAGATGTTGGTATAGTTTCATTGCTTGTTGTTTGCTGCCCTTTAGGAGGAAGGGTGGGACATAAATTTGATAAATAAATGGTGCAACCCAGCTGAGTTTGGGTTCTGTGTGTTTCCCATTTGATTCCTCTTGTGTAAAGCATCAGATGCAGAAGCATCAGGGTGAACCAAAACTGGTTACAAAAACAGCTAACAGCCCTTTTTTTGTGATCTGGGTGGTGGTGGGGAAAAGTCAGTGCAGTTATGAAGATTCTCTGCCAAAATTCCCCAGAACAGTCCATAAAGATGGCAAAAACAGTGGGACTAAACATCAAGCAACCTTCTGACGACGACAAACAGATAGGCAGAAACAAGAGCCCTCCAAGACTTATGATCTGCACTGGCTGAGCTACATTCCAGTATTACCATACACAACTAAATGTTTACTCCTGTTGCAAACCATTGTTGTTATGTGCCTTCAAGTCAATTACAACTTATGGCGACCCTATGAATCAGTGACCTCCAAGAGCATCTATCATGAACCACCCTGTTCAGATCTTGTAAGTTCAGGTCTGTGGCTTCCTTTGGAATCAATCCATCTCTGGCCTTCCTCTTTTTCTACTCCCTTCTTCCCCCCCCAGCATTATTGTCTTTTCTAGTGAATCATGTCTTCTCATTTTGTGTCCATAGTATGATAACATCAGTTTCATCATTTTAGCTTCTAGTGATAGTTCTCTTTTAATTTAACACCCAATTATTTGTCTTTTTCTCAGTCCATGGTATGTGCAAAGCTCTCCTTCAACACCACATTTCAAATGAGTTGACCTTTGTCTTATTTGCTTTTTTCACTGTCCACCTTTCACATCCATACAGAGAGATTGGGAATACTATGGTCTGACTGATCCTGACTTTAGTGTTCAGTGATACATCTTTGCATTTGAGAACCTTTTCTAGTTCTGTCATAGCTGCCCTCCCTAGTCTAGCCTTCTTCTGGTTTCTTGACTATTGTCTCCATTTTGGTTAATGATTGTGCCAGGGTATTGATAATCCTTGACAAGTTCAATATCCTCATTGTCAACTTTAAAATTACATAAATCTTCTGTTGTCATTACTTTAGTCTTCTTGACATTCAGCTGTAGTCCTGCTGTTGTGCTTTCCTCTTTAACTTTAATCAGCATTTGTTTCAAATCATTACTGGTTTATGCTAGTAGTAAGGTATGATCTGCATATCTTATGTTGTTGTTATGTGCCTCCAAGTCGACTACAACTTATCTTTTCTAATGAATCATGTCTTCTCATGATGTGTCCAAAGTAGGATAACCTCAGTTTCAGCATTTTATCTTCTAGTGATAGTTCTGGTTTAATTTATTCTAACACCCAATTATTTGTCTTTTTCGCAGTCCATGGTATGTGCATATCTGAATGAATGAATGAATTGTTTTATTATGGTCACAGACCAGATATTAAAAAGAAAACAGCAAGAAAGATTAAAACATTTAAAAAACAATACTACTGAAATTCCTACAATCCATGAATAATTCTTTAAAAAGCAGACTGACAGCATTTTTTCCTAATTTGCGTAGTAGTGAGAAGAAACTTTGCAACATTAGTGGTGACATGAGATGACACATTGCTTAAACAAAATGACACCAAAGTGGCAGGATTACTCCTAGGCAAAGCAGGTAGCAGGGGAAAAATTAACTTAATTCTAAATTCATTGTACAACTCACAGGAAGGACATGTTCTACAGATTCCATTACACCAGCTCCGCAGAGACATGTACGTTCACTAACTGGAATCTTATTAAAGCGGCCTTTTAACAATGCCGAGGGCAGCACGTTAAATCGGGAGAGAGTAAATGCTCTCCTGTATTTTGGAATGGTCAATAAGAGCATATAGGGGGCCACAGTAATTCCATAATTACTAAAATTGCTGTAGATTAGTGGGCAGTAGAATTTGTTAACTGGATTTCTCAAGTGCTGCAAGTTTATTTCTATTAATCTTTGGGCAACAATGAGCTGAACCTTCTCAAGCCCATAGTTGCCCAGCACTTCAGGAGAGAAACCCAGCATAGTTATTTTCTTTGCCACTGCATGCATCCGACAGCTCTCAAAAGAATCTGAGAGCAATAGGGAGAGATAGTTACCAGGGGCTGCTAGGAAATGTAGATGCAGCCACCACTTCAGGACGTCAGTCCAGACTTTACAAGCTACCAAGCAAATACCTACTTCTATGTAGATAAGAGCATTACACACAGAGAGGGAGACCCAATAATTTCCTTAGGAAAATAGATTGTAGTCTTTCTAATTGGAGATTAAAGCCCAGAATCCAGATTGGAACACCATATGTAAGCTGGGCCAGCATCTTTGCTTTATAAATTTGGATAGCAGAGGGGATGTATTGACCACCTTGCAAAAAGAAAAACCTTAGAATAAGCTGTTGACTGAGACTCACTGAATTAATTGCCTGCCTATGCTGTTGAGACCAAAGCCCATAGCTTTGCATTTGGATTCCTAGATATTTTGTGTGGAAAACTTGCTCAATAACATTGCCATTTAGAATCCATTTATATTGTTTCCGGGCTTTGGAAAACACAAAGACGTTAGATTTGTTATAGTTAATAGTTAACCAAGTATTAGAGCAATATATTCCCAAGGCGAATAATAGTCAGTTTAGCCCTATTCTGGACAAAGATAGCAACACAGCGTCATCAGCGTAGAGAAGCAATGGTATTTTGGCATTTGACAATTTAGGGGCATGGGAGTCAACACTCTGAAGAGAGGAAGCCATATCATTTAAAAATAAATTAAAAAGAAAAGGGGCCAAAATACATCCTTGCCTAACCCTCCTAGTAACCGGAATTGAATTGGCAATTTGACCCTGCCCTCCACTTCTAACTTGGCTGGAAGTCCGATTATATAGAGATTGAATAAGGAATAATAAATGCTTGTCCATACCGCTATTCTGTAATTTAAGCCATAGCAAATCTCTTGGAACCAAGTCAAAAGCGGCTTTAATGTCAATAAAGGCAGCAAAAAGTTTGCCGCCAGGAACAGCGGTGGATTTTTCAGCTAGGTGGGCTAATACACAACAATGGTCTAGGGTCGAACAGCTGGCTTTAAATCCTATCTGTTCGACACCAGTTATGTTGTTTCCCTTCATCCAGGATAGTAACTTGCATTTCAAATACCTGGTATAGAGTTTTCCAATTGTTGAGAGAAGACTAATGGGACGATAGTTAGCCAGATTTGTCCTATCACCTTTTTTGAAAATAGGGACTATAATAGCTTTGCGCCAGAGCTCTGGGATTTTTCCTGTTCTGTTAATAGAGATGAAGAGAGTTGAAAGTAATGGAGCCCACCAATCAGGATTAGATTTTAAAAGATCTGAGGGGACAGAGTCTGGCCCCGGAGCTTTCCCAGGTGTGAGCTCGGCAATCAGTTCAATAATTTCACCTAGGGTTACAGGTTGCCACTCTGGAGCATCAGTGGGTACTTAGATACTACACGTAAACAGAGTATTGGCATCAGCATTTGTTTCAAATCATTACTGGTTTCTTCTAGTAGTATGGTATCGTCTGCATATCTTAAATTATTGATATTACTCCCTCCAATTTTCACACCTCCTTCATCTTGGTTCCGTATGATATGTTCTCCTTATAGATTAAACAAATAAGGTGATAAAATACACCCCTGTCTCACACCCTTTCCAATGGGGAACCAATCAGTTTCTCCATATTCTGTTTTTACAGTAGCCTCTTGTCCAAAGTATAAGTTGTGCATCAGGATAATCAGATGCTGTGGCACCCCCATTTCTTTTAAAGCATTCCATAGTTTTTCATGATCTACACAATCAAAGGCTTTGCTGTAATCTATAAAGACAGGGTTATTTCCTTCTGAAATTCCTTGCTCCATTCTATTATCCAACATATGTTTGCGATATGATCTCTGGTGCCTCTTCGCTTCAAAATCCAGCTTGGATGTTGGGCATTTCTCGCCCCATATATGGTAAGAGCTTTTGTTGTAAAATTTTGAGCATTGCTTTACTTGCATGGGATAATAAGGCAATGGTTCGATAATTACTGCATTTCCTGGGATCCCCTTTCTTTGGAATTGGGATGTATATTTAACACTTCCAGTCTGTGGGCCATTTAGTTTTCCATATTTCTTGACAGATTTTTGTCAAAATCTGACAGATTCAGTCTTAGTAGCTTGTAGCAACTCTATTGGTATGCCATCTATTCCTGGTGATTTGTTTCTTCCAAGTACAGCAGCTTTCACCTCACATTCTGAAATTTCTGGTTCTTCATCATATGGTTCCTCCATGAATGAATCTGTCATCCTTCCATCTCTTTTATAAAGTTCTTCAGTGTATTGCACCATCTTCCTTTTATTTCATCTTGGTTAGTCAGTGTGTTCCCCTATTGATTATTCAACATCCCTACTGTTGGTTTAAATTTCCCTTTAATTTCTCTACTCTTTTGGAATAGGGCTCTTGTTCTACCCTTTTTGTTGTCCTCTTCTATTTCAATGCAATAGCTATTGTAATAGTTCTCTTTGTCCCTACCTACTAGTCGCTGTATTGTTGCATTTAGGGTTCTAACCGTGTTTCTATCTCCTTTTGCTTTTGCTTTCCTTCTCTCTTTAACCATTTAAGAGTTTCTTCAGTCATCCATTGAGGTCATTCTCTCTTTTTAACTAGAGATACTGTCTTTTTGCATTCTTCCCTGATAACATCTCTAGCTTCATTTCATAGTTCTTCTGATTCTCTGTTAACTAAGTTCAAAGCCTCAAATCTATTCCTTATTTGATCTTTATATTGTTCTGGGATGGTATTTAAATTGTATTTTGGCGTTATGATTGCTTTCTTGTTCTTCTTGAGCTTTAATCTGATTTTCAATATGACCAGTTCATGATCTGTACTGCAGTCTGCTCCTGGTCTTGTTTTTGCAGAAAATATGGAGCTTCTCCATCTTCTGCTACCAATTATATAATCAATTTGATTCCTATATTGACCATTTGGTGCTGTCCACGTGTACAGTCATCTTTTCCACTGAACCATTGAGTCATTGTTAATGGGAAAAGCCTGATCTGTTTTCAAAGAAAGGTTGAGCTACACTGGTTTGTTTGATATTAACAGGTATTTCCTGTTGGAAGTGGGGGAAGAGCAACTCCTGTTTTGTTCTTTTGTTTATGTTCCAGAAGGGAGATAGAGTTAGGGTCCTCCAGATGGATAGGCTTGATTACCTTTACCTGTGATGTTCTGACTTCCTTCCGTTGTTAGACTGATATGTCTTAAGGGAAGCTTATCTGCCCCTCCTCCTTCCGCCCTGTCTTCTCTTCTCCATTGTCTGAGCGAGGAGACACCTTTGTCTCTGCTCTCTCTCTCCTAGCCATGAGGTCAACTCCCACGCCTGGGCGTTGCACCTCCAACTTAGTTAGTTAGTTAGAACTAGATATGCCTTTCTATCTACAGTGTATTCCTATAAATAAAGTAGCTTTTCTTATTTTACTAAGTCGTAAGTCTCAGTGATCCTAATGCAGGGTAAAAGCCTGCTTTCTTAGGTAAACACACACACGCACACACTGGCACACTCGCATTTCAGACCACTGTTACTCTCTGCTTAACAAATTTAGCACCACAACATTTCCTCTACTGAATTTATTTAGCAACACATCAGAGAGTTTATTTGTGTTATTTTTTGAGATTAATTTAGATTTGCTGAATGTAACTGGGAGTGTATAGAATTCTGCATGCAGACATGAGGGTAGAGGCAAATCAATTTGAAGATGCAAAGTGAATATCATGTGCTGAACATGGATATGAGCTACTGGTCAAACAGGTAGACGATGGCTTCTCTTGACCCACGAAGTGCTTGGAAGATTTAATTGGATAAACTCAGGCCAAATTACATATTACATAAGTTCTGGTGTTTTTTTTTAATGCTGACTAGCCATGGATAGCTGTGTGTGTGTGTGTCCTTACTGGCCTGTCTGGGTGGCTATTTGTTGCTTGAAATTGCCCCCTTGCTAGTTTTCTCCCTGAGAGGGAAAACAGTTGGGAACCAATATTTTCTTCCCAAGGTATGTGTATGCATGTATATTGACCAGATAGGCAACAGGAAAGGGGAAATTTTGAACAGATCTTTCAACATATGTCCCCAGCTGTTTCTCTGCCTGCCCTGGCACTCTTGGCTACTTTGCCCTAAAATAAAATAAATAAGGAAACCCAAGAATAGAATGATACCTGCTATTTAGCTTCTCTGCAATCACCTTCATATTCATGTTAAAAACCAATAGCCAATGCCATACCCTAACACAGGTCTACACCTTTTGTGGTTTACCAAGAGAGACCTCCACCCACTAACAGTGGCAGCCAACCAAAGGTTTAATAAATGCCTTGTGTTTGCTGTCTCCTTAGGGCTGCTAAAAGAAGGTGATTGTCAAGCACTTGGTAGGCCATAGGATGTGGCTGGTGGATTGCATTTGGTTCCAGCACTTGTGCTGCTAACCAAATTCCTTTGCCTGAGCCTCAGCACCTGTGAAGGTTGTGTGGCAAAATATTATATATTAATATTTGTATGACAGAAGTGCAGGCAAGGACACTATAGCTCTACCTTATCAATGAACAGGCTACACCGTTGCTGTTTGGGGGCAGAAAAGGTGGATATTTCTTAGTCATGCAACCCTAGCTTTGATGCTGATGGGGAAGAACCGATAAACATTCATTTCCCCCTCAAATTCTGCTCAGTGTTTCAACCAGGATGTCAGGTTAAAAAGCAGCCCCCTCAGAAATAAATTAAATATACACAAGCACTAAGAAAGGGTAGCTCTTACTGAGATTCGCCTTGAGGTAGAATGGCTGCCCTCCTTGCCAAATATTAGGTTTGCTTTTTGCTAGGCTTGGCACTTCTCCACCCCTGAATATATAAATTTGAATGCATAATGGTTATTGCATGTCAGGCTAGTGGGCATTTGGCTCGCACAGCTCTGCATTTCCCAATCTGTAAGCTACATGAAATGTAAGATGTGAGAGCCGAGACACTGTTGAAAGTGGTAATGGATTGAAAGGTCTAGGAATAGAACTGGGGGCCCTCCCCAGCCAGCACAGTATTTTTAGGAAATCAGCTAAGAAATGTTTTCCTTGCTCCATTTCCATGTTTACTGGGATACACAACATTGTTACACTCGATTGCATCAGAAAACATGGAAACGGTTCTACAAATTGATCTGACCGCAAGATTTCAAAGGAATTTTGCTCTTTTGTCTCCAAGGAGTTTACTAGTATAAACAATCTGAAATAAATACAAGATTGCACTTAGTATGCTTGTGCTTCCATAGACACTGTTTCACCACAGCATATAGTGATTTAACTCTGAATCAGTTTATGTTTTAGATATAGTTTAGAGGATTGACTTTCCTATATTCACAAATAGCCTCTTCACCCAGTATCACTACACTAATGTACTGATCTCGACATGGATATTTCAGATATTGAGGGGGAGGGGGTAACACCATTACCATGTTTTATTTATAGTTTTTCTTATATTTCTTACCTGCCATTCACCTGAAGGTCCCAGGATGGATTACATACATACAATTTAAATATATAAAATATAATACTGAAAAACCACAGTAAAATACAGTAAAGCAGAAGTGAGTGGGATCAGTCATTCTCTGGGGCATTATCTTTTGCAAGCATGAATCCTTGATACCCTCTGACTGAGATGGTGGTGTTGGGTTCCATAACTCTTTGGAAGATATACCTACTGAGCTTGATAACTGTATTGCATCAGTGATGGTCCAACCGTTCATTGAATGGTTGGTTGCATTCAAGTGTCTTCTACCAGTAACACAAAAAATAACTGAAAGTAGTTACAAGATACCAGAGAAATTGGACTGGGAACTCTGGCAGTGGGGCCAAGGACCTTACTCCATCTTGCAGAACTTCTGGCATGATCTCTGGAGCTCTACAGCACCAGCATAGCAACTGACTAAAGGCTGTAACTACAGTTGAATAACTGGTTGCATAGGTGCAGCAAATCTGCAGAAGACAGAAAATGCAGAGCAGAGAATTTAAGAAATGAGCAAAGATGAAACAGTGTTAAAAGCTACAACATGATTTTATAGATCTGGGAAACAAAAAAAAAGATTTTTTGTGGCGCTAAGAAGAGATTCAAGTAGGTGCCATGTGGACTGCTCTGGGGAGGACATTCCATAACTAGGGGGTGGGACACTAGTCAAAAGTAGAAACAGTAAAAATACTGGAGCCGTGATATCTTCCAGTTATACATTACATACAATGAGCATAAGAAGATACTGATTGCTCTGCTTGTTCAGGCCAGGAGTCCATCTAGTCTGGCATTCTGCTTCCAACTGTGGCCATCCACATGTCATGGGAAGTTCACAGGCAGAACATGAAATGAAAGCCAGTGCCCACTGTTCATCCCCCCAAACCAAAAATACAGCAGTCCTCTCCAAGTGTTAATTGCATGAAGGGGGAAAGCATGGTGAATGGAACAGTGGGATGTGTCACATGTTTAGCAGCACCTCCAAAGTCATGTGGCTCATTCCACCTCCTCCACTATCATGTTATCAATATTATAACTACTGGAGCCAGGAGCCTGCCCTAAATCAGGCAGGGAGACTCTATGTGTAGAAGAGGCTTTCCACTTCAGATGTTATACCACAAATGGCAGGAGCAGGAGATGTTTTGCTGGGGCTGAATGTGTGACCACCCGCCATAGCTCTTTTCATCACACTTGCCCCCTTACATGTGTAATACCTGAAGAGGCCCCATCAGGCTATATCCAGATAGATATACCTTCCAAGAATCCGTTTAATATTGTTTTAAAACCATCACAGATAGTGATGGATTCTAGAAGTTGTGAGAAGTGCTGCCTTTTGTCCATAGCAGTTTTTATAACATGTGGCAGATGGTTGTGGACTGTAAGGTTGCCAGGTTGCTGGCCTGAGACTGATCCTGTATCTTTAGGAGAAGAGAAAGTCAGCCAAGTGCAGGTGTTCTTGCAACCCTGTAATGAGAAAAACCACAAGGTGGAATTCTTCCTTCTCCCTGCACAACTTTTAAAGATACAGAAGACCTCTTGGTTGCCAGGCCTGACCTCCAAGAGGTCTTCTGTATCTTTAAAAGTTGTGCAGGGGGGAGGAAGAATTCCACCTTGTGGTTTTTCCCATTGTAGCGTTGCAAGAACACCTGCACTTGGCTGACTTTCTCTTCTCCTAAAGATACAGGATCAGTCTCAGGCCAGGAACCTGGCAACCCTATGTGGAGCCATCTTGAGCAAAATGGGGAAGACAACATACACAAGCCAGTAAACTGACTAGCCCAACCCACCAGTCTGTGGTCTTCTTTCTACAGACAAAGGGTGCATTGTTTCTTGTTAACAAAGGCAGACCCTGGATATGTAGCCAAACCATTTAAAGAAATGGGCCCTTGGAATCCTCCATGCTTTCTAAGTGCTGCCACAACTCAGGTTGTGTGGCTGAGCCCTAATCTCCTTTCATGTACAGTTGGTTAGCTAAGACTGCTTATCCAGTTCATCAGCTGTTAAGTACTAGGCATCAATCCATGGCTAGGAACAGCTGTTAAAGAGGAGGCTGAAGTGGCTGCCTGATTATGTGATCATGAGAGAGGCTGTGTCCAGTGTTTCTTTAGGAGGACAAAGGCCTTGGATTTGGCAAGGAACATTAGTTGTTCCTACAGCTTGGCCCAGAGGGATAATTAGAAAATAAAACTTATATATAAATAACTTGCTTTGCTTCCCACCCTGTGTATAACACCATAGGTTATACACAGCCACTTAGTCTAATTTTTTCACCTAAACTGGAACATACTGTTTCCTGTTTCTCTCTCCTCCCCCCCCTGCTATAATCTCCAAAACAATATGGGTCTTTGGGAGGCTTTTCAGTTCACAGCTCAGGTGTAGCTGGTAAGGCAAGGATCTATGCCTCAGCTCAATTAAAAAAAAAAGAGGAAGAAAGAAACTGAGTTCCTTCTAAGCCAAGCACCACCCCTCACTCTTTCAGAAAGAGTCTCACATTGAAATGACATCAGACTGAAAGCATTTGAGAGTTGAAGATTAGGGGGTTTGTAAGTTTGTTTTTTGCAGAGCAAACTAAAAAGAAGCTGCAAGAAGAAAGAGAGAATCTATGCCAAGTGCATTTTGCATTGTGGTTGTAGCAAAAAGAGCTAAGTGGGAGATTTAAAAGATGCTCATTTGGACTTTGTTACTCTGAGGTTCTCAAGCAAATCACAAAATGATAGCTAGCAGTCCATCACCCACTCATTTATCCTAATTGACTTCTTGCAACCAAGAGGTCTTCTGTATCTTTAAAAGTTGTGCAGGGAGAAGGAAGAATTCCACCTGCATTTGGCTGACTTTCTCTTCTCCTAAAGATACAATCAGTCTCAGGCCAGGAACCTGCCAACCCTATGAATGAATGTCTTCCATCAGTCATGTTGAAGTTTAAGGGATAAGTGCAAAGACGGAAGCATCTTAGATTGCAGAAGTCTGATGCACTGAATGTGCACATCTGAAATAAGTATAATTCAAAAGTACTGTTGCTGTATCTTCCAATGTAAAGAGGCCACTCCTGTGGAAGATGATGGAAGTGGTGACTAATTTTACTCCCATGGTTTTCAGGGGCTCGACACACATATGTGTACAGGACCACAGCCACTATGAGTCCAGATACTAAATATCTAGCAATAAAGTTATCAGACTTTATCTAATGTAGAATGCTAACTATAATATAGGAAGATTAGCTATAATGCCAAGGAGACATAGCTTGTAAATATACTGCCATTCACAAATGATAACAGGAATAATAGAAATAATAGCAATATAGGAGTAATAATGTTGAAATTATTAGATTAAAATTTTAGAACTGTAAATGTTATAATTTGGATGTTTGTTTACAAGTCTTCTGAGATTCTGGATTTTTTTTTTAGAAAAGTTAGATCTGTTGCAGATTTTTTTTTCTTATTTCTTGGTAAGAGTTTATTTTAGCAACCTGGAAACTTCATTCTTGTGGGAAAGAGATGGGTATGTTGTGGAACCACAATTCAGATATGAGTAATGCTGGTTTATGGCTGCTTTCACAATGCACTTTATTCCTTTATTCTGATGATTTCTTACCTGGTAACTTGTGCATTATATTTGATCTTTCACATGATATACAAGCTACTTCTGGAAATCTTGTGGAATATAGTGCAAGTTTAACACTAATTTTCATGATAAATAAAATATTCTGTTTGAAAGCTTGGGAACTAGAGAATTGCATGCATGTGATGAAACCAGGATCAGGTTCAGTAGCTTATTCCTGAAGTGATTTCACTTCATAAAGGTCTACCTAAGATGTGATGCTACCAGGCAACAGACTCTTAGCAAGATTTTGGGCCCCATATCCAACAATGCACTAAAGGTGTTCCTTGACAGTGATGTGATGATGTGTGAAAAGGTGTTGACTGACCAACCTAAAATCTAATTTTAAGTAGGTTTTTGAGTTCTATGGATGTGTATGTACAAGGAGGGTTTTGGTGATGTTATGATAAGGAATTTGATGAGGTATCAGTAGGTGTGTGCAAGGGGTGGGGCTGTTTATGTGAGTAAGTATAGTTAAGAAAGATCATCTCTTCAGGATGGCTTTTCTAAATAGATTTCCTGGCTGGCTAAGACACTTTGAGTGACTTGCCATTGTTTTGCTCACCCTTCATTTGCAACTCAATCATACCTGTATCTAACTAATGAAGCCAGTCTCTGGAGATTGAGATAAATTTTGGGATCTGCATTTTGCATCCTTTTCATTGCCAGTGTCTTTCATTATTGCCATCATTATAACTTAGCATTTTTGGTGATTTAATTATTGAGATGCCTGTCAGCAACTTGCTAAAAACAGGGTCAGAAAAGAAATAAGTAGAGGGATATGTGAAAAAGATAAATAATTGGGTATTAGAACCAATTAAACCAGAACTATCACTAGAAGCTAAGATGATGAAACTGAGGTTAGCATATTTGGACACATAGTGAGAAGACATGATTCACTAGAAAAGACAATAATGCTGGGAAAAACAGAAGGGAGTAGAAAAAGAGGAAGACCAAACAAGAGATGGACTGATTCCATAAAGGAAGCCACAGATCTGACCTTACAAGATCTGAACAGGGTGGTTCATGACAGATGCTCTTGGAGGTCACTGATTCCTAGGGCCGCCATAAGTCCTAAACGACTTGAAGGCATATAACAACAATCCCCAGGATACACTGCTGTTTATACCAACATCTGGTGCAGTTATGAACACCAAATGGAAGTTAACCATGGGTTCTTGTAACACTTTAAACCTCTAGATGTTGCTGGACTACAGCTCTCATCATCCCCGATCACTGGCCATGCTGACAGGCTGAAGGGAGTTGGATTCCAACAACATCTGGAGGACACAGATTAGTCACTCCTGGATTAAAGGCTTTATGTACCTTGTGTTTGTATCTAACCATCTGTGTCTTTAACCACTGTTGAATTAGGAGTAACTACAGCTATGCTTACACAAGACTGGGTTATGCCCATGCTACAAAAAGCTTGGTGAGTGCTCTTTTCTTTCTCTGCTTTCTCCAGAGGTATGTGGGAAGTAGTTTTGCTGATTCCTTATGATAACCATTTTCATTTAAATCAAGCATTGTCATCCTTATCTCTCAGTCTGGGATATACAACTGAACATTGTCCTATTAAGGTTTCATCTGCCTTACAACTGCACATAAAAAGTAACACAAAAAACAAAAATGTGAACCAGGTGGGAAAAGAGGGTCATCTCAGTTTGTGTAAAAACAGTAACAGAGGAGAAAGCAAGAGAGCACACAAAGCAACGTCCAGTTCTGTTCAGGGATGCAGGGTTCCCAATCCCGCATCTAACTTCATTCAGCTGATGTGAATGAATGAATGACATCCTAAACATGTGAAGACTGGAGAGAAGAAGTGGCATGCCCAGCACACAGAGGTGATTAGGGATAGGGCTGGGATGTGTGTGTGACCGGTCCCACTTTTAGGCCTCCTGTGCTCAGATGCCAAAAAGTGAGCTACAAGAAGAGAATTACATTTACATTTATGTTGGTGTTTACATTGTTTATTGAGCATCTTATAGCATTTATTGTATCTTGTGTTCACCGCCCAGAGAGCTATAGCTAGTCGGGCGGTATAAAAGTCTAATAAATAAATAAATAAATAAATAAATAAATAACCACATTCCACCTGGCTCCTTCTGCCAAACAGCCGAGGGTGGTGTTCTGGGGGGTTTGCCTAATTGTATCCTTACAACTGCTGTAGCAAGATAGCTACTCTATGAGAGGTTGAGGTTTTTGAAACCAGATGTTTCAGTCCAAGTCCAATATGCTACCCTTCAATGAAGCTTATGCCTTTTTTTGCCCAGACCCTGCTCCTGCAACAGCTTTGCTTAAATCCATTTCTGCCTTAATTGGCCCTTGATTCTGAAAATACTTGTCTGGCCCTACAAAGTCTTCCCAAGATCATTTTAACGCTACCACTTTTTAGCTCTTGAATTTATTGCATTGGTTGCATTATCAACCATTAGTAGCTCTTTTAGGAGAATACAGAAAACCTCATTCAGATGAAAGGTTGATTCTTGTACCTATCAATGAGCCCAAAGAAGCATGAACAATATATTAGTTTTAATTAGGTTTCCAAACTGGCAGACACTAGAGTTTTGTATTATTTTTAGCCTAGCAAAGTAGAGCACACTTGGTTACCTGCCATTGTGTTTCATGCCAGCATCCAATCTGAATTTTTCAATGGCCTAAAATTTGATACCACATCACAGGGATTTCCAAACACAGGAAAATATATGTTTTTCAGAAACAATAAATAGACAAAACATTGCTAAAAAGGAAAGCTATCCAAATATCCAAAGGCTGTAGTCCAATACAGTCTAGCTAACATGCTTTCAGACATTGTATAAATCCTCTTAGATCTGGGAAAGTGATGCAAGGCAAAAGACTCACTAGCCAAAGTTAATATTTGCACAAAAAAACTTGAATTATATAAACTAGGATTTCCTCTCCTAGTCACTTATTATTGGCATATCATACAACTCTTGATCAAACCTGATAGTTCAGGTAAGGAAGGATCTTTTATTTTCCTATTTGGAATTAATCCTTCCTTCAAAGTGTTTGACTGGATAGGTAAATGCAAATTTTGTAGCAACACAAAGGAAATTTTAAAAATGAGTCCCTATGACTTATTAAGTGTACATGTCAAGCATCTTTATTGCTTCAGTCCTAAATACAATATGATAAAGCAAGTCCTTTTTGAAATCAGTGGGATTTGCTCATGGGCAAGCTTAAGTTGTTTGGAGATGTAAGAGAATATATTCTAACACTACTTGTGATTTTGATTTGTTGTACATATCCATGTCAATTTGGGGAATTGTATGTATCCATGTACATTTCTAAAATAGCTCTTGGCAGTAATTAAGACAAAGTTAATGACTTTAACTTCTCCTTGGAAATCAGTATGTTTTACAACAGGGCATAGTGGATGGTGTGGTGGGACCAAGGTGCTTACCTGACCTCCCAGCAAGTGGATCGTTGCTGCTTACCAGGAGGGAGAGGGGAGGGATGAGGCAGCAGGGAGGGTGTTGCTGTGCAAACACAATGGCTGGAGAACTGGATTGGCTCAGCTGGTGCATTTGCACTGTGCCAACCTTGCTGCTACCTCACTTTGCTACTCCCATATCCAGTAAACAGCCATGACTCACCTGCCAGGAGGTCAGATATGCACCTCTGCCCCACCACACCATCTGCTATTGCAACAGGAATTGTTTATTAAAATTTCCAAGAGAATCCTTACTTTGTGGATGATCTGTATTTTCCTTTTTTAATTTCTTTGTAATGCACTAATTGTGAAATCACAGGACTTTGTGGTTCTATGAAGGATGGCGTTTGACTTCACAAAGCAACTTGACAGAATTCTTTATCACTCCAAAATGACCATAAGCAGTTACTGTGCAAAATATTTGTTACATTGATTCTCATTAGTTCTAAAAATACATTTAAGAATGTGCTTTGAAAAATGTGTGTAGACAATCCATCTATGATCCTATCATGGAACACAGCTTTGCAAAGAATTGATCAATTCTCACCTCATTGGAGTTAATGGCAAAGCTCCCGGAATCTGAATGATGCAGTACTACAGCAATGTTATTAATATTACTGATAAACACAACCCAGCCTTTGTTGAATTGTTTTGTATAATTCACATGCAAAAATACAGCATGAGTAGCAGTGGGCTGCTGCATGAATATTTCTCTAAGTTAAAAACCTCATCCAAGAGCTGGGCCTCTGCATGTAGTCAGTCCACTCTTGGTAATAGTGCTGAGGGAGTTTGGGGGTGTTGTGGGCCCAACACTTTTTCATTGTTTATATTTGTTTCTCACTTAAAGTGCCTGCTTTTCCTGTAAAACCCTCTCCCTGTTACCAAGCAATTCCCTCCCCGACCCCTATCTCCTTCAGACCCTGCAGCCTGTCTGCACAGTCTAGAAGAGACACACAGATAATAGATAAAGAGTCTGGGAAGGGAGCCAACACATTTGGAGATGGAACTCCATAAAAGGGAAGTCAATTGTTTAGAAGCCTTACAGAGAAGACTCAGTAACACTTAGCAGTCAGAAGAGAGTATGTGGCCATGTTATAAACAATACGCCCCAGTCCCTTTTAGGGATCCTGGTAGCTTGGATCCGCTCCCAATACTCACCCAATAGAGCTCAAGAACGAACGAAACAAGATGGAGGATAGAGTATATTTATTTCTAACACGTGCACGTGGAGAAGGGCCAAGCCAGTTCTGACAAACTCTGCTGTGCTGGCCTTTTTATAAGCTTTGTTTTACTAATTATTCATGCATCAATTTCATCACATCTACATCATAACTACATCATTAATCCATGCCCATTTCCTCCTGGTAACCATATTAGGAGATTGTTTTTCACACTTGTTATGTTCATATTGACCTTGTACATGTGCAACATAGTTTGCAACATAGTCTGGGCACAGGTGCATTTGCAACTAAAAGCCTGTGAGAATACAATTATCTATTTTGCAGACACAGCTTTAAACAAACAATGATTCTACAATTCAGCAAATTAGCATTTCTCTTTACACACACACAAGTAAATTAACTGTCAGCATTATAGCACAAGCGAGGTGATTCTCAGTTCATTTGTACTATGAATTCAAAACAGCAAAACAGGCCTAATACTCCTTTTTACTTTGACTATGCAAAGAAAGCTTAATTGAACAAAATATGTTATTAATTTAAACAGTCAAACAAACAGAATTCAGTGTCACAATTCCCCCCATAGAAGCTTTTTGATATTTATATCATATAGCTTCTTCATTCTGAATCACTTGTTGATACATAATTCTGCCATACATTTGCATACTACTTTTAGTTACTGCAGTATCTATTATGCTACGAATACCATTCATAATTACAGGTAACAGGCAAGGTAAGAGCATACATCCCATTAAAATCAAAAGAACCAATACAATCATTGTCTTCATTCCTCCAAAGCAATTGAACCAACTTCCCCAAGCTCCAAGATTTATTCCTTTCCAAGTTTGCACTGGGACATAAGCAAGCTTTTTGATTTTATTAGCAATGTCTTTTACTATATTGCCGTTGTCATAAATTTTCACACAACATTCTGCCAAATTAAGGAGTCCGCAGACACCTCCTTCTTTAGCTAACAAATAATCCAAGGCCAGTCGGTTTTGAAGGATCGCTTCTCTCATTTGAGTTGATTGGTCAGCAAGCAAGGTTAAAGCTTCAGCTGTTTGATTGGTTATTATCTCTATTACCGCCTGAAGTCTAATAAGGCGATTCAAAATATATATTGGGCCACGGTATCCTGCTGAACCATCTTGTGCCCATGAAGCAGGATCGTAATGTTCAATGATCCTTTCTGGAGGCCAAGTATCTCTCCAACCATTGTCTTGGCCTTTTGTTAAAGAAAGATCAAGTGCCCTTTTCTTTCTTTCAGACTGTTCTCCATCAAACACTGGAACTAAAGGATTTAGACTTCCACCTTTTATAGTATACATTGGCTGTATTATTCCAACATAACAAATGCCAGTCCAATTCAAGGGGAGAATTGCATAAGCTTTACTCCCACAAATCCAATAGTGTCCTTTTAATGCAGGCATAGTAGTATTGTGTAGAATTGGAGAATTTTTATTATAAGGAATGTAATATGTATCCTTTGCACCGAGAGGGCCTGTGACAATGTGGTATCCTTGTCCCAAAACAAAATTACACTTCCATAATTGGGATTCATTTCTGTATGTACATCTAGTATCATTATTAGTTTGGTTCCATACTGTCCAATAATTCTGAAATCCCATAATAACGGTTCCATTAAGGTGCTTCCATAGCCAACCTTGATCTTTTAAGATGGTAGGAATCGTTAGATTCCTTTCTTGGCAGTCACTCAATTGAATATCTGTGTAAGGATCCGAACATTTAGACCTACATGAACTCCGATTACGTGCACCAGGAATACATGAGCACCATGTTCCATTTTCGAGTTGGATGTGTGTATTATTCCATCGGGAAACAAATTTAGTACAGTTTGTAACTGGACAATTACCAATGGAACAATACTCTCGCCATCCCAACGTCCAATTACATTTACTGGCTCCAACATATTGGCCTCTCAAAATATTCTGTTGGAGACAATATTTGCCCAAACTTGATTTGTACAATTCCCATTCATGTGGCTCTGTCCAGGTGCTCAGATTAACATGTACTTCACTTTTATTACTTAAAAGCCAGTAGGGTGCAAGGGGAAATCCTATCCATGGCCATTTTAAAAATCCTTTTGGACTTCCACAAATCCAACAATTTGTGAGGTTAAACCCTTTGGCTACCTCTTGAGCGAGTTCAACAAACACATTTTCCCTTTTTTCCTTCTGGAATGAGCTCCTTTGATCTCTACATATTCCCGCTTCTTGAGTGGAAAAAGGAGTTGGGAGGCAGATATATACCACAAATAAAGAAGTGAGACACAAAATAATACAAAGGATAGGCTTAAAGCCCAGAGAATTAATATTTGCTGAGTTTCTTCCCATTTTAACATGAGATACAACTTAGGCCACAAATCTAGTACACAAATCTAATACCACTGTTTGGAATTCTGTGATTCACCCAAGTCCGAACCACTGTATGCCACTGATATGGTCTATCAAGGCGTGAACCAAGTAAAGGTGGTCGTTTCTGAATTACTACTACAGGAACTCGAAGATACCTTTGATAGTTCCTTTCGTTTCTTGCAGCTATTATTGCAATTAATGGGGAAGGTGGAACACTTCCTCCCACTGACTTAAGTCAAAGATTTTGATTTCAATCTGCCCCTTTTTTTTTTACAAAGTCTCTAATTACCAGGATATGCTTTCAGTACTACCACCTTCCTGCCCAATCCGCCCTTGGCGAAAAATGTGGTTGTTGAAAATGCACAAAGGTGTACGTGATCATACACCACTGCTGATATTCTCCAAATTCCCCGATAATCTTTCGAGCATATTTCACTGTGACTGGCACTTTTGATCCAGTTCCATGGGGCAACCGTACTGGTGAAATTATAATCCGAAAAGGGAGAGGACGACTAGATCCTCCCATTTACAACCTGTCTTGAGATCAATATCGGGTGGAAGAACAGAATTCAGAAAGGTTCGAGCAATAGTGTGTAGATATTGTTTTCTATCCTTAGGACACGTATCTACAATCTGGACTACTGTTATTGGAACCTTCCTCCTAGGGTCTCCTGGCACTTGTACACTAGTAGGCTGGATGGGGAAAGGTTTCCGTGAACCTCCCATACAATCTCAGTCTTTCTGTTCCTTTAATTTGAGCTTCAGGTTGAAACCCGGTACGGTTTCCGATAACCACTTTTCTTCAGGCGTCTGATCCTTCGCCTCTCCAGGTGGGGAGTCCTTGGCTACTCCCTTCTCTGGTTCCTCAGTAATGACAGGCTCTGCTTTCTTTATCCTACTGGCATGGACCCACCGCTTATGGCCTACGAGCTTTACTGCCGATTCGGTAATCAAAATGATCTGCTCCGGTGGTCCCCACGTGGGCTGCAAAGGCTCTTGCTTCCACTTCCGAACTCGTACCCAATCTCCGGGTTGGTATTGGTAAATGGCCACATCCAAGGGTATCCTCTGAAACTCACGATTATGCCTGTGAATAGAAGACAAAACACCCTGCAAGGCAGTAACATATTCTAATAATTGTCTGTTTCCCAATTCCCCATTAATCTCTGTCTGGGGCCCAGGCTCAATGGGAGGTCTGCCAAACAGTGACTCAAAAGGAGTCAGTTTTGTTTCTCCCCTGGGAGTATTTCTCATGATGGTCAAGGCCAATGGTAATGCTGTTATCCAATTCAACTTAGTCTCTTGGCAAAGCTTGGTCAATAAAGTCTTAACTGTCCGGTTAGCACGTTCGACTTGACCGGATGATTGTGGTTTCCATGGTGTATGAAGGTTCCACTTGAACCCTAAGGCCGCACTTATAGCACAAATTATCTTGCTTACAAAATGTGGGCCTTGGTCTGATTCAAATGTCTCTGGCATAGAATATCTTGGAAAAATTTCCTTTAACAGTATCTTTGCTACTGTAATTGCTGTCGCTGTTCGCGTAGGAAAGGCCTCTATCCATCCTGTCAATTGATCTATTATAACTAGCAGGTACTTATACCCTGCACATCTTGGTAATTCTGCAAAGTCTATTTGTAATCGCTGGAAAGGATAGTAGGCCCATGGTCTTCCTCCCATCGCTGGTGGTGGCTTTGGGGCAGGATTTGTTGCTGCACAGATAGTACATCCATACACTGCTCGCTTTGTTTCTTCATACAATCCTGGTGCAACTATTTGTCTAATTAAAAGATCCCCTAAAGCGTTGCCTCCAATATGAGTCTGTTTATGAGTCTCTAATACAAGAGCTCGAAGCACTGCCTTTGGGACAAAAATTAATCCTGTAGGTAATTGCCACCAACCATTGGATAACTTCTGAGCCCCATACTGTATTGCAGCATCTTCTTCCTTTTTAGAATATTGAGGGATCAACTCTCTCCATGGGATCATGATGCTCATTAAATTCTTCTCCAACGGCTGTCCACTCAATGCTGCTTCCTTTGCTGCCTCATCCGCTTGATGATTTCCCTTTCGCCTAGCTGAATCTGATTCTTTTCCATGGGCCTTCACATGAATAATAGCTACCTTCCTTGGCAGTTGAACACATTCCAAAAATTCCTTTATCATCTGTTGATGCTCAATCCTGTGTCCATCACTTTTGATAAAGCCTCTTTCCTTCCACAACATAGCGAAGGCATGTGCAGTTTGGAATACATACTTAGAATCAGTGTATATATTCCCTTCTTGTTGATTCAATTCTTTCAGAGCCTCTATGGCTGCGGCCAATTCCGCCATCTGGGCTGAATAGGTAGGTGGCAATTTAACACTCTTTATAGGCTTCAAGTCCTCACACACAGCGCAGCCTGCATACCGCTGTCCATCTATTACCTTCGAACTTCCATCCACATATAAATGTTGTCCTGCTATTGGCTGATCAGTCAAATCTATCCGAGGTTTCAATGAACATTCTAATGTCTGGATACAATCATGTATTAATTCTCCCGGTTGGGGCAGTAGTGTTGCTGGATTCAAAGTATTACAAGCTTTCAGCTGTAAGCCTTGTCATCCTAGCAACTGCTGTTCATACTGGGTAAGCCTACTTGGGCTAAGGACCTTTGCAGCCTTTTCTCCCAGGATCCTTTTCAAATCATGAGGTCCTAGTACTTCCACCGGGGCTCCCATCATGATCTTTTCAGCTTTCTTCATAAGAATTCCTGTGGCTGCCACAATTCGCAGACATGCTGGCCATCCCCTTGCTACAGGATCCAGTTGAGATGAGTAGTAACCCACTGGTAGATGGTCAGGGCCCCACTGCTGTGTCAAAACTCCACTCGCAGTTCCCTTGTTTTCTTTTTTTTTTTTTACAATAATTTTTATTCAAGTTTTCATAAAACATACAAAACAAAATCATAAAACATTCAAAGACAAAAAACAAAACAAAACAAAAATAATTAGACAAAAAAAATAAAATATTGACTTCCCATTTGTCACAGATCAAATCAGTTATAGGTCTACAATATATAACAATCCTGTCTCTTAAATCATATTATAAAATCACTTTCCTCCAGTAGTTATCTTAATTAATCATCAAATCTCATAAACATTACTTTATTCTTTCCACAAAAAGTCAGAGAGGTTTCAATTCTTTAAGAAATATATCTATCAATTTTTCTCCAAATAAACATGTCGATTAATCCATCTCGTTAATAATTATAATAATCTTATTGTCATAACCATAGTCCAAATAAACATTTTGATTAATCCATCTCATCAAAATCTGTTAGGTTCAATCATTTCAATAGCCATTATTCCATTATCCCTATTAGTTCCATCTTCCATCTCCAATAGTCCTGTTAAGTCCAGTAATTTCAGTGTCCAATCTTCCATTATCAGTATTCCATAATAATCTTGCTGTCGTAGCCATAGTCATATAATAAGAGTCTGATGGGAATTTCCTCTATCCCAAATATTTTCTTGCCATCCATTCTGAATAAGTTGCTGAAATACTGTTGTAAAGTCATATCTGTGTTCTTTTTTACAAAATGCACTGGCTCATCTCTTGAGAGTTTTTCCATTGTCACATGGCTGCAATTAATTCCATAGATTTTCTCTATATCAAACTCCATCACGTCATTCCAGTCCAAAAGATTATCCAAGCCATTGATAACTTTATCTCTAATATCTTCATTAATTTCTTCAGAGATAACGTTAAATTCCAAACAGTAGATTTTATTTCGAAAATCCATAAACTCCAGATCTTTTTCCAATTCCACATTTGTTCCAATCTCCAGGGCTTGTATCTTCCCTTTATTTTTTCTTTTCTCATCTCTGATCTTATTCTCCTCTCTCACAGGATCCCCTATTTCTTTAAGCTCCTGCGTCATTTTGCTCAGTTCAATTTTCAGCTCCTTACTACCCTGTCGCAGGGTTTGTTTCGTTATCTCAATCTCATCCATTATTTTCTGAAACATAGTTACTTCCAGATTCTCAGCCACTTTCTTGATTGCCATTTTTAAAACCACGAAAACAAAGCAAAACAAAAATAAAGAAGAACCACTTCTTATTTCAGCAACAATTGGGTTAATATTCCAGGCTTGATGACATCACAGTATAAACAGAGCAGCCTGCCTTATCTCTCTATGTTCAAGAATGCAAAACAAATTTAGTTCCCAGCATCAAAACAGTTAGTGGCGTCGTGAAGAAGCAGATTCGTCAAAATAAAGTAGACCAAAAAGAGAATAGTCCCAGACAATATAATATTCCTCGGAATAGAAATCAGGAATAGAAATCCCTCTTCTGTTTATATCTTTAGAATGCACTTCCAGGACAGCTTTTTGCGACAGAAACAGAGATAAGCTGTTAATTTCGTGAATAACAGAGAAGAGTTATAGCTCACCCAGAAGTTGTCCAAAGCCGATCAATCTGACAAATCTCCTTTTGCTGCAACAATTTAAACCAAGTAAAAAAAATAATAGAAAGAAGGGTGCTTGCCTGTTAGTCCGTTCTCTCTTTAAAGAAAAGATAAACGTATCGCTTAAACAGATAGAGCTTGTTCGGAAGTCTGTCCGGCATTGTTGGCTGGACCTTATCTCATAAATTAATGAAATCCAGTCCTCCCAACAAAAACAGGCTTTTGAGGTTGATCTCTACGTTTCTCCCTGCCCGGGAGAAAGTTCATCAGTCAAAAAAAAAAATGTTCTGACTGATTTATATCTGAATAAGCTTCTTTTGAGGCGGGAGCCCGTCCCAAAAGCAGGCACAAGCGAAGTCACCCTTCCCGGAAGTCCCTGTTTTAAGTTCCCTTGTTTTCTGAAACATAAAGTCTATATGGTTTAAGCCCATCTGGTAAGGCTAAAGCTGGTGTTTTCTGCAAAGCTTGTTTGATATCTTCAAAAGCTTGGTGACATTTTTTAGTCCATTTCCAATCTGTTTCCTTCTTCAATAACTCATACAAAGGAGTGGCATAGCTACTGTAGTTTGGTATCCACTGTCGGCAAAAGCCAGCCAAACCCAAGAACGATCGTAGCTCCCTAACATTTGTTGGTGGTGGTAAACCACAAATCACTGTCCGCCTTTCAGTTGATAACATTCGTCCCTCCTGTGATAGTTGGTATCCTAGGTACGTTACTTGCTTCTGGTTCCATTGTACCTTATCTTTGGACACTCGATATCCACAGGCATGCAAATGATTCAATAAACTCACAGCATCTTGTTCATTACTCCTCTTATCTGGGCTACAGATCAAAAGGTCATCCACATAGACTAGCAATGCTGACTTTGGTTGTTGTTGATACCATGGTCCTAAATCCTTCTGTAAAGCCTTTGTGAATTCTGATGGGGAACTGATAAACCCTTGAGGTAACACAGACCAGGTTAGCTGACACTGTCGATGATCAACTGGATCTTCCCATTGGAATGCAAAAAGGTCTTGACTATCTTCATGAAGAGGTATTGAAAAGAATGCATCCTTTAAATCAATAACAGTAAACCAGGTAGTATCACCAGGTACATGAGCCAACAGAGTATGTGGGTTTGGTACTACTGGAACATCCTCTAGAACCTTTTCATTGATAGTTCGTAAGTCTTGCACCATCCTATATTGTCCTGGGCGGCCTTCCTTGGGAACTCCAAATATGGGGGTATTATGAGGACTAGTAGTTTGATGTAACCATTGATAATGAATAAAGTCCGTCACTAGTTCCTTCAAACTCAAGCGTACTTCTGGCTTCAAAGGAAATTGACGTACTGGGGTTGGGCCTACCCCAGGCTTCAATCTGACCTTTACTGGTTCAGCATTGACCGCACGAGCAGGATTATTCTTTCTGGCCCAAATATCAGGATGGATTCCCTCCGGAGGCTTCCACTGTTGCTTCTCTTTAACTTCTGGCTCCCCCCTTAGGATCATTTGGAAGGTGCATTCTTGTTGCTTTGGTATCATTACTTCCAAGGTTTTTCCTTTAAATATGATTTGAGCTTGAAGCTTTGCTAGAAGATCCCTTCCAAATATTGCAATAGGGCAATCATCCGAAACCAAAAACTGATGTGTAAAATATTGTTGCTTATCTTCTCTTCCTGGAAGGTGTACCTGGATGGGTTGGGACAAAGGGACTCGACGACGGTGTCCTTCTATACCCATTACATCTTTAGTTTCTTTCGTGAGGGTTAAAGGTAGACGGGACATTGCTCGTGGTATCATAGAGAAGGCCACTCCTGTATCTACTAGTCCTTGGACCGCCAAATTATTCAGGGTAAGGGACACATATGGTTCTTCCCGCGAGCCGCCCTCATATCCCGTCCACCTTCATTCTGATTCTTCTTCCTGCCCTCTGGCAACTGCGATTCGGGCCTGAGGTGAATTTAAATTGGAATTTGAGACTATCCTTGATTCCCTATAATTGTCCCGAGAGCCAGGGGCCTCTCTATAGCCATATGGGCCTCCCCGTCCATCTTGGCGAGGTCTAGGTACCTCCTTATTTCTACAATCTTTTGCCCAATGACCTCTCTTCAAACACTTCGCACATTGGTCCTTCTCCAATCTTCTCCGTGGCCCTCTTCCCTTATCTGTTTGGCCTACACCAACCACTGCCGCAATCAAATCGCACTGTTTTTCAAGCATGCTGCATTGCTTTTTCATCAACTTTCATCTTCTTTTTTACTTAGTTCATCTCTATTTATATAAACCTTAAACGCAATATCCATTATCTGTCCCATTCTCATACCCATCACTCCTTCCACCTTCTGCAACTTCTTTCGAATATCTGAAGAACTTTGACCAATAAATAAAGAAATTAAAATCCGCTGATTTTCATCAGCCTCTGGATTAAGAGTAGTAAATCTTCACATAGCTATAGTAAGACGATTTAGGAAAGAAGAGGGATTTTCCTCTTTTTCCTGATGAATTTCATATAACTTTGCCACATTCATTGGTTTGGGAATGGCATGTTTAAGTCCATGTAAAATCATTCTTTTATATCTAGTAATCTCAGGGGCTCCTACTCCTGGAGTCTGAATCCACCTACGAGGGTCCACAGTTGGTAAAACATGTACCGGGGCTAAACCAGGTGCATTGCCACCTTGTCTCTGCTCCTCCAATGCAAGAGCCGTAGCTTGGGAAAGTACTAATGACTTTTCTTCTGTACTGAGAAGGGTATTTATCAATGTCTGAATATCAGCCCAAGTAGGGTGGTGGCTAGCAAAAAATAGTCTCCCATAATTGGCAATGTTTATCTTGGTCTTCTCTCAGGCCTGGCGTCTGATTTTTCCAATTATATAAATCAGAGGTGGTAAAGGGCACATGTACATAAGCAACTTGTCCCTGGCCATCTAACATCTCTCGCATTGGTGCCATAAGGTGAGAGGCATCGGCCAAAATATCTTCTGGTGCAAGATTATTTCTGCCTGCATCTCTACTTATTGGAGTGGAACTATATGTGTGCCCACTCCGCAAGGTATGTCTATCCATTCCTTGATTTTCCCTCCTAACTTCCTCAATCATCTGGAGACGTGGGTCAATCATTTGGGGCGAGGCTCCTAAATTCTGGCTTTGTTGCACAGAATAAGCATAACGATCCAAAATATCATATTCTTGTCTTATTCGCCTTAAAGATTGACTCAAATCCTGGAACGTCACTGCAGTTCCAGATGAATTCCCAGCAATAGGTGATTGACTTAAATCTTGTGCCATTGCTGCACTTCCAGAAGAAGGGGTTCCAAAATTAGTGGACTGGGTCTGCGAGACAATAGATTGTTGATATGTTGGGGACTGTACTTGAGCTGGTGGCACAGCCTGAACTGATGATTCAATCTGAGCTTGGATAGGTGGCACAATTTGGGCTGGTGGCAATTGTATTCCCTGTGGTGGCACTGGTAATACTGGTGGTGCTGGCAAAGGAATGGCCGGAGGTGGAGCCATAGGTGAAACCAGGCATTCTTCTTCTTCTGCCTGTAGAACTGGGGGTTTTATTTCCAATTTCTTTCCCTTATTAATTTGGCATTGAGCCAAAGCCATTTCCAGCGCACACTCTGACGGTGGGTCTAGGCAGATGATTCTCCACCCCCTAGCATACCACCACGAGGTTAACTCATCTGGCAGCATGTCAAAAAGGGTGGCTTCCAACTGCCGAGCCTTTGTAATGTTAAACGTTCCTCCCAGTGGCCAATCAATACCCAACTCCACCCATGCTTCATTACAAAACATTGACAACTGTTCTTCATTCGGGACTGGCCCTCCAGAAGAAACAACATTTTTCTTAAACTCAGAGAAATTTTGCAAAATACATTCAAGGGGGGTCATTTTCCAATCACCCTTTTTCTTCTGACTCTTTCTAAGCCCTTTCCTAACTTCCCTCTGTCCCGTCCTCTCTGCCTTTTCCTGTTTTGATGCACCCTGCCCCATGTTCCTGTCCAGTCCTATCTGCCCTTTGCAGATGACGTACGACTTTTGGGGGTAGCCTCTCCGTCTAACCTGGGGGGTGTCTGAGACAAAACAACAGGCAGATGACTTACAACACGCGCTTCCCTCTGTTCGTGGCTCAGCCTCTTGCGAGGACGTGAGAAACGCACTAATTAGAGGTCCATATTCGCTTCAGGGTAAACTGCTGCGGATAAGCCCTGTCTCATGCACACACTTTCACACACCACTCTCTCCACACTTAGGCCCAGTGGGCTCTTACCCCTTTTGAAGAGACGTTGGAACGTTGAAACCCCCTGCTCTTCTCCAATCCTCTCCAACCTTGTTTCGATTTAAAAGGGAGTCATCATGGCAATACCTCGTCGCCCCAATCCGCTCCCACAGGCTTGGGCAGGCTGAAGGTAGCCTGGAGCGCTCTTCCCAACCCCCTGCAGGGACCACGTCCAAGGCAAAGAGGAATGCCAACAAGATGATGTCCCGGCGGAATAACGCCAAATTGTTATAAACAATACGCCCCAGTCCCTTTTAGGGATCCTGGTAGCTTGGATCCACTCCCAATACTCACCCAATAGAGCTCAAGAACGAACGAAACAAGATGGAGGATAGAGTATATTTATTTCTAACACATGCACATGGAGAAGGGCCAAGCCAGTTCTGACAAACTCTGCTGTGCTGGCCTTTTTATAAGCTTTGTTTTACTAATTATTCATGCATCAATTTCATCACATCTACATCATTAATCCATGCCCATTTCCTCCTGGTAACCATATTAGGAGATTGTTTTTCACACTTGTTATGTTCATATTGACCTTGTACATGTGCAACATAGTTTGCAACATAGTCTGGGCACAGGTGCATTTGCAACTAAAAGCCTGTGAGAATACAATTATCTATTTTGCAGACACAGCTTTAAACAAACAATGATTCTACAATTCAGCAAATTAGCATTTCTCTTTACACACACACAAGTAAATTAACTGTCAGCATTATAGCACAAGCGAGGTGATTCTCAGTTCATTTGTACTATGAATTCAAAACAGCAAAACAGGCCTAATACTCCTTTTTACTTTGACTATGCAAAGAAAGCTTAATTGAACAAAATATGTTATTAATTTAAACAGTCAAACAAACAGAATTCAGTGTCACAGCCATGCTCAAGTAAGCACACCTTTTGATAAGAAAGAGTATAAAAAGGCCAAACACCCTGTGTTCCGGATAGGGTTACCAGGTCAGAAGCATCCCAAACCCTGAGATTTCAGGAGCAGGCCCTAATGATGCCATGGGGGTGGGCTGTAGTGATGCAATCAAGCATGATTCATTAAGCATCAGCCACAGTTGCTTGGAGCATACCACTCAAACAAAAAAAATTTCTCTGATTGGAAATTGAGATAGAAATCTTAGCTAAATGAGGGTGTTTTCAGGTGCAGCTGAAGTGATGGGATCAGGCTGCAATTCTAAACACATTTACTAAGGGACTAAGCCCTATAGAACTCAACAGGATTTACTTCTGAATAGATATTGCTAGGATTGTGCTGTTGGTAAGGCTTAACTAGAGATCCTCTGCAATGGTATCCATATCAAAGCAGGGTTGGCAACCCCCTACCTAAAAGGCCTTGTCTGCCTTTGAATGTGACTTCTCCAAACGTCTTTACAGACTTGACCCTTCATTGCAAAGAGAGGTTTGAGAAATCGGGAAGAGTTAAGAAGATTATCTACTCTTTCCTGCCTACTCTGTGGACTGAGATAAACTCACTTGGACAACCAATTCCAGTGAGTAATAACTGACAGAGAAAAAACACACATGGTTTGGTCTACCTTCACAGGCAGTAGATTGGGAAGAACAGCACTTGAAGCCACACTTCCCAGTATGTGAATTCTCTTATACCACTATTGGGCAAGAAACAAACCTTCATGCAAATAACAAGGTGCATCATCAGTGGGATTAAGGGGGCTGAGCTGGCCACATGGAACCACTGTTGTTGCTTCTATGGATGTAAGGGAGTAAGGTTGGAGGTAAATGAAATGCAAATAGAAAAACAAAAGACAGTGATGGTTTCTTAAATGCAGTACCATACCAACCACAACAAGATTCTTATGAGTAAGACAGAAAACTCAGCATCCCACAACCAGTCAAGGTCCCTAACCAAAACTAAAAAAGTTCTGGCAGCCAGTCAACCAAGGTCACAGAAATCCCCATGCAGCTCAGCCTGACCCAGGTGCTGCAGCTAGTGCAGAATGCTGCAGCATGATTGCTAACATGAGTGAGACCATGTTGTTGTTATGTGCCTTCAAGTCGACTACAACTTATGGAGACCCTATGAATCGGTGACCTCCAAGAGCATCTGTCATGAACTACCCTGTTCAGATCTTGTAAGTTCTGGTCTGTGGCTTCCTTTATGGACCACATAATACCTCTGCTCTGAAATCTGCACTGGTTGCCACTTTGCTACCAGGCCAAGTTCAAGGTGTGTTTTCCATGTTATGGGTGCCACATAGTATTTGTTCTGCTCTTGTAAGAAATCGATCCTTTAGTGTGGCAGTACCCATGCTTCGGAACTCCCTGCCTATTTACATTAGGCAGGAGCTTCATTGTACTCATTTTGGCACCTGCTAAAAACATGTTTGTTTGGGAAAGCCTACCTAAGCATGTAGAAGCTATTATTTTTTTTATCTCTTTTTAACTCATTGTTGGTTTTATTTATTTTAAATGTTTTAAATATCTGTCTTTAACTGTTTTTGCCAATAATTTTATTGTTTCAATTCCTTCTATAAATCCCTTTGAGGTTTTTTTTTACAATAACAGTATATAAATATTGTAAATAAAATACATAAATTTCAGAGTCACTGTGGCCCTTGGATCTCTTTCCTCTTGTATACCGAGTCAAGCCATTTGGTATCATCTAGCTCAGTACTGATGACATGGACTAGCATTGGTTGTCCAGGATTCCTGGCAATAGTCTCTTCTAGAGATTGAATTTTGGACCTTTGCCTGTAAAGCATGTGCCCTGCCACTGAGCTACAGCACTGTTTAAAAAGTATCTTTTAAAATTGTTCTTTTCAATTTGCTAATGAATGGACAGCATTCTAGGGCAGATCCACACCATGCATTTAAAGCACATTCAATATACATTTGAAGCACATGAATCCCACCACAGAATCCTGGGAACTGTAGTTTGTTAAGGGTGGTGCGAACTATAACTGTGAAGGGGAAACTATACTTCCCAGGATTCTTTGGGGGAAGCCATGTGTGTTAAATGTGAGTTGGATGTGCTTTAAATGTATTATTTGGATCTGCATTACTTCATAAACTTTGCATATAAATCATGTTAATTCAATTTTACAATGGAAATAAGCTATAAAATTTACTGGGTGACCATGAGCTATGCACCATCTCTCAGCCTAATCTGCCCCCACAGGATGAAAACAACAGAGGGGGACCATGAAACCCCAAGGAAGAAGGGCACACTTAAAATGTAGAGGAAATAATAATTTGTAAATAATAATTTACAACCATAGTGTGAAATCAGATACATATCAAGACACAGTATGAAGAAATATTTATATAAGCATGAATGTCAAAGATGTTTATTATTTACACAACCTGTAAAGATATTTATAGTGCAATCCAATGCATCTTTACTCAGAAGCAAGTCCCAATGTATTCAGTGGGGCTTACTCAGACAGGGAAGCATGCACAGGACTGCAATTCCATGATAAGGAACTTCACTCACCCAATCCAAAATTCAGAATCATGCCACGTTAAGTGGTTTTGCAACTGTTTTATATTTGTTTTTGGATTTTAAATGGTTTTATTTCTTGTTGTGAGCTGCCTTGGTTTCCAACCCCACCTCACAGGGTTTGCTGGAAATATTCCATATACACCCATACTGGAGATGTAAAAATACACATACCCCATAATAGTTTATTGTCAAAACCAGTTCACCATTGCAGAACATTTTTTTTTAAAGTATTAGTTTCCTGCCAAATAAAAGCAATGACACCTAGGTAAGCCCTGCCTAACTGCTTAAAAGAAAAAAGTATTGGAGAGGGAGAGAAATATTTACAACACAATTATTTTCTATGTTCATTCAAAAGGCCCATTGATTTTCAGCACAATCCTAACCATGTCTACTCAAAAGTAAGTCATACTGAATTCAGTGGGTTAACTCCCAGGTATGTGGAATTAGCATTGCAGCTTTACTCCCAAAAAAGTTTCATATTGGGAAGGTTTTCAAATTTTCTTATGAATAAGACAAATAAACTGTGATCTTCCACAGTCCAGTAAAATTTAAACTTGTTTGATTCCTTAATTAGGAAAGTATAACATTGCAGCATGTACACTTTTTAAAACCTCTGTTCAAAAATTATTTGAAAGATAGTATGTAATATGCCATTTTTGCAAGTAACTAAAAAACCCTGCATGTACACTTTTATGCCTACCAAGATCCTGCTGGGATCTTCTGTTGTAGTGCAATTCTATGCATATTTACTCAGAAGCAAGTCCCAATCCTATACAGAGAAAGTACTCTTTATGCTGCTGAAAGGTATATATTTACTGAATTCTTGATGTGAGACAAGCAGGAGAAGGAAACTGTGGGTTTAGGTATTGCCTGGGGGTCAACAAATCTTATCAATCACAACCTTGACCTCACTTATTGGCTAAAGACCTGAAAGGGCAGGGATTAGAGCAGCAGGTACTAATAGAAGTCATGGGAGGGGGCTGACATTTTGGTTTATATCTTTTGAACCAGACTACCTAGAAACTTATTTTTTTTAAAAATAAAAGCTCAGAGTCCAGTGATGAAGGTGACTCACCCAGAGACCTGGAGAGGACTCCCAAAAACTGGAGTTCCCGGGCAAAAAACGGATACCTGGCAACCCTAGTTCTGGACCAGTGCTTTTTTAGCCTGGTGGAAGCAAGAAGCATGTGTTCCATTCATCCATCTCATTGTGAGAAGTATTATTATATGTGTCTGTATTTCCAACTACTTTGTAGCTCTTAGTATGACTTTGAACTTGGACCCAGTCTTTGCAACAGTATACAGTATACAGTATACTGTATACAGAATAGATTCTGTAACTTGAAGGTTTTATACTTAAAAGTTTTCCTATACTTTATATATTGAGAGCCAGTGTGGTATAGTGGCTAAGGTGTTGGACTACAACCTGGGAGACCAGGATTCGAATCCCCACACAGCCATGAGGCTCACTGGGTGACCTTGGGCCAGTCACTGCCCCTCAGCCTCAGAGGGAGGCAATGGTAAACCCCTCTGAATACTGCTTACCATGAAAGCCCTATTCATGGGGTCGCCATAAGTCGGAATCGACTTGAAGGCAGTCTATCTCCATATATTGATTGTATACTGCAATATATTTGCTTCTGATATGTATTTCTGATTTCTGATTCTGATATGTTGGCCAAGGCTGACTAGAGTGCATTTAAGTGGTAGTGTATAGACATGAATAAATAAAACATTATAAGGATGTTCTGCTATCAGCTTCCCATTTATTTTCCTGGTACCTCCAAGACCCACAGATATGTGGGTGGCAGCTCCAACATTAGCCTGCCTGTTCAGATGACTGCTGTTGTGAGACTGTGTAAGCTTAGGTGAACACAACATGTGACATATAAAGACTCTGAATCACAAGAGAGCAAAGGGGAGAAAGCAAGAACCCTTGATCCTGTGCAATCACTAGAAAGGGAGAGGAAAGGGGGAACAGAGGATTGGACTGAGTCCTTCCGCACCTGATTCCCACTCCCAGTAGACAGTTATTGGACACTAATAATTTAACTGGGGTTATAAATGCACAGCTCTGCCTCCTAGATAGGGCTTTTAAGCCAGAAAAAAATATGCAATCAACTTCCTTTTCAACATCCACCAGTTCCTTATCCAGTTAGGTATACACACAAGGAAGCACTATGTCCCTAGTACATCAGCCTTTGAAGGATCTATAAGGATTTATGCAGGATATCTAAGTTGCCTTGGAAGGATTTATAAATAATTGTAATAAATAACATACATTTTAAAAATGAATCTAGCTGGAGTGCAGTGAACAAGAAATATATTCACTAACAGGCAAAAAAAAGCCTCTTGTGGTCTAATAATGTACCTATAGCCAACAGATATTTCTATCAAACTTGAAAAAGCTGGGAAATTGGGCACCTATAGTGAATGCACCAGGGGAGCAGGAGGCCTGACCTGTCTGAGATATTGCATTGCCCTTCAAATTTGTAAAAATACAAACACAGTTTGGGTTGGTCTTTCACAGTCCAATCTACTTGCTGTGTAGCTTGGAAGAATTTGGTAACGTGCCTCTGAGCATATTGTGAATGGTGGCAACACCTGCAATCAGCCCAAATAACAGAAGCAAGACATGTGCTGTGCTAATCTTGTTTTAGCAGAGAGAAAGCAACAATATTAAGACAATTGATATAGTTCAAATATTCACTTTAAATATGTTTGATTTACTTTGCAATTTTTAGTGAAGTTTACTATGGTAAATTATTTTCTTTTGCTTCTGTTTCTATGAATATGTGAAGTACAGCAACACCTTGCATAATTTACACTAAAAAACTCCCAAAACAATTGTGGAATAATGGCACTGACTATTCTGCAGTATAGTCTCAAGTGAACATGAGGAGTGTCTCAGTTTGCACAAGATAAAACAGTGGGAGGTGAAATATATTCTAGCAAATTTCAAGGTGTGCTCTATGTTTTTAATTGACCATGCCCACCCTTCCTTAAATAGAGTGGTTTAAGCATAGCAGTTTGAACACATGCATCTGGGGAACAGCTGCAGCACTAGGGAACTAGAGGCAACCTGCCCTGGGAGTGAGTACTTGGGCATCTGGGTGCTTGCTTGCTCACTCCTCTTGGTTGCTGCCTCTCGAGACAGTTGAGGTCCCTGGTAAGTGCTGCAAGAACTAGGAACCCTTGCCTGACTCTGAATCCAGAAAGAGACTTGCAGCTTCTTGCATCAGCTCCTGGCTGGGTCAGGGGACATAAAAGCCCAGCTGACCTTAGGTGCCGGGTTTGCTGTTGGTGAGGTACACAATAAGACCACACTCATCATGGATGAAGGTCCTGATTTGGTGTGCATTACTGAGACCTGGGTGGGTGAGCTGGGAGGAGTTGATCTGACCCAGCTTTGCCTATCTGGATATTTGGTGCAACACCCTCACAGGCTGCAGGGATGAGGAGGAGGGGTTGCTGTGGTCTACAGAACTTCCATCTCTGTCACCAGGAAACCACTCTGTCTTGGAGCTGACTGTGAGGGCCTGCACCTGGTGTTGGGCCAAGGAGACAGTAAACTAGGATTGCTGTTGGTATACCATCCACCCTGCTGCCCAGCAGCTTCTCTGACTGAGCTGGCAGAGGCTGTCTCGGCTGTGGTATTGGAGGAGCTCAGAACAATAGTCCTGGGTGGTTTCAGTGTCCATGCTGAGGCTGCCCCTAGTTTCCACTTGGGACTTCATGGCCTCCATGATGAGCATGGGGTTGTCTCAAGTGTCACTGCCGGACGCATAGGGGAGGGCACACCCTCGACTTGGTTTTTACTCCAGATGGAGGAATAGGTTTTCTGGAGATGGGGTGGTGGTGGATGCCACCCCATTGTTATGGTCAGATCACTTCCTGGTGAAGTTTAGATGTACGGCTCTGATCCTCCCTGCAGTGGTGGTGGACAGGTTAAGATGGCCCACCCCCAGAGACTAATGGAGTCCACTGGATTCCTGAATGCCCTGTGGGAGTTCCCAATAGATACAGCAGGTGACCCTGTTGAAGCCCTTGTCATGCTGTGGAACAACGAGGCGCATCAGGCTCTTAACACGGTTGCCCCGAGCACCCTCTCCAGCATTGTGGAGCCCGGTTTGCGCCTTGGTACACCATTGAACTAAGGGCAATGAAGCAGGCTGGATGGTGGCTAGAGCTCAAATGGTGAAAGATGTGCTGTGAGGCTGATCGGGCACAAGTAAAACATCATAAGTGTGCCTACTGTGTGGCAATGGCAGCGAAAAAAGCCCACTTCTCTGCCACCATTGCATTCTCAAGTAGCCGTCCAATGGAGCTTTTCCATGTTATCTGGAGACTCCAGGAAATGGAGTTTTAGACCCTTCAGAGGCCCACAGTGAATTTTTTAGAAGGCACTTAGGGGGTAAAGTTGCTTGCCTCCATAACAATCTTGATAACCCACATCTGTTGTAGCGTCCAATGAATTGTCCAGTGCAACGTCTGCTGCAACTTCTTGGGACTGGTTTCAGTTGATGTGGCCTGATGATGTGGACAATGTGCTTGTGATGATGCAGCCAGCAATGTGTCCCCTTGACCCTTGCCCTTCTTGGCTTATTAAAGCTTGCCAAGGTGGTTTGACCAAGTGGATCCAGGGAGTGGTCAATCTGTCATTGCAGGAGTAAATAGTTCCAGCTGCCCTGAAAGAGGTGGTGATCTGGCCACTCCTGAAAAAGCCCACCCTGGACCCATTGGTTTGTGACAACTACTGCCTGGTTGCAAATACCCCCTTTTTAGGAAAGGTGATTGAGAGGGTTGTGGCACACCAATTGCAAGTACTCTTGTATGAAACAGATTATCTTGATCCATCTGGTTCAGGCCTGGTTATGGGACTGAATTGGCATTGTTCACACTGATGGATGACCTTTATTGGGAGGACAGGGGGAGTGTGACTCTGTTTTTCTTACTTGATCTCTTGGTGGCTTTTGATACCATTGACCATGGTATCCTTCTGGGTCAACTTGGTGAGATGGGTATTGGAGGAACTGTTTTACAGTGGTTCCGATTCTATTTCTAGGGTCATTTTCAGAGAATAGCATTGGGTGATTGTCTTTCGGGCCCCTGACAATTGTGTTGTGGGGTTCCGTGGGGTACATATTGTCCCCGATGCTGTTTAGCATCTATATGAAGTCCTTGGGAGTGATGATCAGGGGATTTGGGTCAAGGTGTCAGCAGTATGCTGATGATACCCACCTCTGTTTCTCTGTAATATCTGACTTGGGGGAGGCCTTGCAAGCCCTGGATTGGTGCCTAGAGACGGTGGTACGCTGGATGAGGGCCAATGACCTGAGTCTGAACCCTAGCAAGACAAGACATTGTGGGTTGGTGGTTCCCGAGTTCAGATAATTGGTCAGTTGCCTGCTTTGGATGGGGTCGTACTCCCTCTGAAAGAGCAAGTTCATTGTCTTGGGGTTGCTTCTGGATCGGTCTTTGTTAATGGAGGCCCAGGTGACCTCAGTGACTAGGAGTGACTTTTACCAGCTTTGGCTGGTAAAATAGCTGTGGCTGTTTCTGGACTAGAATAGTCTGACCGCTGTTGTCCATATGCTGGTAACCTGCAGGTTGGATTACTGTAATGTGCTCTATGTCAGACTGCCCTTGAGGTTGGTTCAGAAGTTGCAGATGGTGCAAATTGCAGAGGCGAACTGCTCAATGTAGCAGGGTATCACCAACATGTCACCCCACTGCTGAAAGAATTGCACTGGCTGCCCATTAGCTACCACACCAAGTTCAAGGTTCTGCTTTTGATGTACAAAGCCCTATGCAGCTTGGGACCAAGATATCTTAAAGATAGTCCTTATATACCCAGTTGATCACTATGTTCTGCAGGTGAGGGCCTCCTGCAGATACCATCTTATCAGGAGGTCTGTTCTGCACAACATAGCAAGTGGACTTTTAGTGCTGTGACACCTACCCTTTGGAATTCCCCCCCTTAAATATTAGATAGGCACAATCTCTGTTATCTTTTCTGCACCTACTGAAGACCTTCCTCTTTCAATAAGCCTTTTCAATAGAGACCTTGTCCCAGTCTGCATCTGTTTTGGAATTACTTTTTAAGATGTTTTTAAATATGTTTTGCTTTCATATATTTTAAAATCTGTTTTTATGATGATTTAGAGCAGCCTTTCCCAACCAGTGTGTCTCCAGATGTTGTTGGACCACAACTCCCATCTTTCCTGACCATTGGCAATGCTGACTGAGGCTGATGGGAGTTGTGGTCTAACATCTGGAGGCACACTGGTTGGGAAAGGCTGATTTAGAGTGTTTTTAGTGTTTTTGCTGCCCTGGCCTCCTACTGGGAGGAAGGGAGGGATATAAATGTAATAAATAAATAAATCTTGAGCGGCGAAGTTTGTTTTCTTTTGTTTCTATTTCTGTGAATATGTGAAGTACAGCAACACTTTGCCAAATTTTCTGCAGAATAGTCTCCAGTGGACACCAGGAGTGTCTCAATTTGCACAAGATAAAACAGTGGGAGGTGAAATATATTCTAGCAAAATTCTAGGTGTGCTCTATGTTTTTAATTGACTGTGCCCACCTTGCCTTAAATGAAGTGGTTTAAACATAGCAGGCTGAAAACATGCATCCTCTTTTCCAACAGCTAGATTCATTGCTTAAGTAGCAACATATTGTAATCAGTCTGATTTTACATCAAACTGCAGCTTCAGATTCAACTGTTAATACACCCAAAAGAGAAACAAAATATAACCTCCAGTTTGAGATGCAAAAAGGCTATATTCATCATCATATGGCATTGACCAATAAAAAGTATTTGAAATTAATAACAATACATTTGATATAGATTTCTAGTATGAATGATGAGTTAAATATAATTTTCTAGGTTAGATTCTCTGTAGAAACATTAGTAACACAGGAAAGAAACAAAGTAGGAAGAATGCCGACAAACATACAAAAAATGTCATTCTCCATCTTTGGAGATGCACTCTTGATTTCAGGTATTGCCACCACTCACCATATGCTACCAAATTCTTCCAAGCTACACAGGAAGTGGACTGTGAAAGACCAACTCAAATTCTGTTTGCATTTTGACAGATTTGTAGGGCAGTCCAATATCTTAGAGCGGAGGTCAGGTCTCCTGCTCCCCTGGTACATTCACTACAGCTGCCCAATTTCCCTGCTTTTAAAAGTTTGATAGAAATATCTGTTGGCTATAGGTATGTTCTTAAATCATAAGGTTTTTGTTTTGTGTTTTTTTGCCTATTGGTGAATTGCTCTGCTTTTTAATATGGGAGGTAAGCAATGGGACCCTAAGGAAGTTTGCTGAGAATGGATCGATCATTTGCATGCCTATTGAGTTCAATGGGATTTAACCTCCTGTAATCATTCTTAGGATAGGTGAAACTGACCATGGGGAGGAGGAGAAGGCAAAGAGAGGGAGGAAGGGCTGGAGGGGGAAGGGGAAAGAGGGCTGGGGGAGCAGAGACAGAGGGGGAGGAGAGGGAAGGATGGGAAGGGAGGGGATGGTGGGGTAAGAAAGGGGGAGGGGAGGGCAGGTTTGATCATTTGTATTCTTATTGAGTTCAATGGAATTTACTCCTGTGAAATCATGCTTAGGATAGGTGAAACTGACCTGGGGGGAGGGGCAAGGGGATGGAGAAGGGGCAGGAGGAGAGGGAAGAAAGGATATAGGTAGGAAGGATGGGGGAGTTCAGAGAGGGGAAGTGTAGTTTGTGAAGTGTGCTGAGAGTTGTTAGGAGACACCCTAATTCCCTCACAGAGCTGCAGTCCCCAGAATTATCTGCGAAGAGGGGTGGACTGTTAATCAACTCTAGCCACTGGAGCTCTGTCAGGGGAATAGGAATTTCCTAACAACTCTCAGCACCCTTCACAAACTACACTTCTCAGGATTCTTTGGGGGAAGCCATGACAGTTTAAAGTGGGATATATGTCTGTCATGGGTGTGGCCCCCTGATTAGCCAAGCCAAAGAAATGTTGCTCTGGCTTTTAGACCACTGATAGTTGGTTCTTACTGAGCATGCCTGAGCTGTCTTAGATTCCAATGTTAATTTTCTTAAATTAATTAAACATCAGCCATGCATTTTGTTAACTTTTAAAGTTCAGAAGATGAAGCTCAGAGTATGGGGCAAAGTCAGTAATAAGATTACATTTACTCTGTGAACGTGGTTGATGTTTAATTAATTTCAACAAATTATGAGACCACTGACAGAAAAAAGTCCAACAGAGGTCTGGGTTTTTTCCTCTTGTTTTAGACTTTGAACTCTGGATTCTCTCTGAATGTTTTATGTATGAAGACCTAGAGGATTGTTAAGCAAGCATTTCTGAGTTCAGGACTATATGTTTTGTAAGATTTTGTTTTGAAATGAGTTTATGGGAAGTAGCAAAATGGCATGGGGTATTTTCAATTTAACATTGCGGAATGTTAACATCCATGCTGGCTATAGTATACAGCCACTCTCATGGCTGTATAATCCACAGGGCATTCTGGAACCATCCTACCCACCACCCGAAGAAAATCGAACAAAAAAATATCATCTGCTTGAAAATAAAAACACTGTGAGAAAATATAATAATTAAGTATTTGAAAATATTATGTTGCTGCAGACCTGCACTTACTAACAAGGTTTGATTGTATTTCTGGACACAAAACATCTTTTCTTAGCTATAGAAAAACCACAAAGTCATATCAGCCCTGTTTGTTTTTACTTTGGGTTTCAGTTATTTTTGTGGACCATTGACAGTATAGACCCTCCCTTTGGTACATTTGTATTTATTCCTGTGACCTGACTACCTGGGTTCAGAGCAGGTAGGAATTCATACATCCGGTATTTCCCAGTGTATCACATTCCACTCAAGTCAATGATCTTTGGCTCACCAGCATTATTTTACAGCAGGAGTGGGGAACCTGCAGCCCTCCAGATGTTGCTGAGCTACAGCTCCCATAATCTCTGATGGTTGGCCATGCTGGTGAAGGCTAATGGGAACTGGAGTCCTGCAACATCAGGAAGGCTATGTATTAGGGCTACTTTGTTAAAACAGTGTTGCATCTTGCTCATCCAAAAAGAATATGGAACAGCAGGACCCATTTTCTTGAATTTAGGCAACAAAGGAGGGGAGGGTACTGTGTTTATATGTACCCTCTGTGCTTGGTGATCATTTGAAGCCAGATTACAAAGGGTGTGTATGAAAACCCACCATGTCAAACTTTTGTTAATAATATGACCACTAACTATTATGAATTCATGCGAAATGAATTAAATCAACATATTAAAAACCACATTACCTAATTGTGTACCATAATTAATGACATCTAAGGAAAAAATCAAGGTGGGGTTTCCATTTAAATACATGAATCAAAATAAATAAACCAATAATCTGCTGATTAATATATTTGATGGAACAAAGAATAGTTTTAGTAGTCACATTTACCTCATGGCAAAGCTGTAGTTAACCACACTGTGGTGTTCCAGTGATGTCACATGTTTATTCATGAAAGCTCTCCAGATGCCCTTCTAACCTACTATTGTGGTTGTTTGTCTCCGATGAACTTTTCTTTATAGGATTAGAAATGGGAGATGTGGTAAAATCTTGTTCAGAGAGAACGAAGGAAATGTGGGGAGTGGCCATGGATATTTTAGGCACACAGTAAAGTGAAGTAGCAATTCTGCTGTTTGTCAATATTAGGCTGTGTAATGCTTGTCTGAAAGTATCCCAGTTCATCAAAAGATGGCAGATGCGGTTGAAATTCACAGTTATGAATTGACTGATTTGGAATTCTACCTAATATATTCTCTTTAATTTTGCTGTATGTATTCTTTTCCAAAGTTCACCCAACTGAATGACTTTGCTCATTTCCTTCTCAACCCTAGAAACCTGACATGCAAAATAAAAGGAAGCCTGTGATCTCTAATTCCATTCAAATGCTTGAATGACTTCAGTGAAGTAGGGACAGTGATCTCATGTCTCTAATAGAACTAGAACTAGTCTAGGATACTTCCTTAGATAGCTTTCTCAGAATTTCCCACTTGGAATCCAAAATAGCCACTATTTCTTCCCCAGCTGAAGTTATTCTCTTGAGGCTACTTAGAAGAAGCTTTGTTTGGTAAGAAATGGTCTACGTCTGGGTTCCATCTACACATCAACAAGAAGCCATAGGCTCACAGCATATAAAAAGCATGTAAAATTGAGGTAGAAGTTAGGAATGTTTCCATATGTTGCTTTTGCCACCACACAAGGAAGACTCGTGACACAAGGTTGGAATAATGTTATATTTATTAAATATAACATACTAAATCCAAAGCAAGACAGCCAATCATTCAAATATAAATTACTTCGGGCAGGTGAGGCTAAACCTAACTACATGGGACTACTTTCCCACCTTCTAAAGGCATCAATTCATAATTGCATAACTCCAGAGTCAAGGATGTGGGTGAACTCCTCCCTCCTTGCTCTTGGAGCCATGTGTATGGTTCCAACCTCCACACCATGGCCCCGCCGTACAGGCGTTCACCATGATGCGCAAGCCAGTCCCACAAGGACACTACCCAGATCCCCACCAGACATGAAGCCCTGATGGTTCCCTGGGGAGTGCCCCTTTTTCATGATGCCTTAACCACCTAAATATAATCCCATATACCTCACCTGCCCGAATTCTATGCCACAAGAGGGGATCAGCTGAAGCTTGGTCCCCTCAACCCAAAGAGGATAACAATCCCCTTAAACCCTGCATAAGATCCCCTAAAAACAAATCACACCCTTGCTCGGAAAGATGAACCCCATCCCTTCAAAACAAATGTGGGGCATGGAACCTAATCCCATCATGGGAAATAAATGCACTACCAAGCGACAGGACCAAAGCCCTGATCTTTCTATTAACCCATTTCCTGGATCTATCGATCCTATTGGGATGAAAAGCACCCCTCCACACCCGTCTGACTAGCATATCAGACCACATGATTAGAAGGTGAGGATATGAACTAAGAAGCCACGTGAGATCACGCGTGACCTTGAGCAGCAAATTCATTCCGGGACACTGCACAAGATCATTCTCCCCCAAATAAATCAACAATATATGTGGCCGATCAGCCGAAGACATAATCGGACACACAGAAGGCAAAAACTCATCCCATAACATGCCCCTCCGGGCAACCCAATGAACTGTAGCTGTGGCGGAAAGCTGCAGTTGAGCACCATAAGCTGACGAAGACGCCCGCCGATGAGCCCAAAACAAAATTGAGTGGCCACACAAGACGATCCTCACAGGAATCGAGAGGCTTAGCAAACCTAAGAAAACAAAACAAAATACAATTATTAAAACCTGACATAAGATTTAAATGCATCGGAACGCCATCTTCCAATCGCCTGTATATCGCTAACGCTCATGCCCACGAGGGCTGCGGCCGTAGCCGCACCAATCCGGAAAGAATGCAGCCCATAGACTCCAGTATCACGACCACTGGCCAACAAGGCCCGCCGAACAACGGCCAAAATTGAAATTGAGTCAGGGCAGAACCATCAGCATGTATGAACAGATAACGCTGGCCCGCTGGCCGTAGAGACAGAAATTGCTGCATTGCAGCCACAGGGCACAATTCTGAGACCTGGCAACTGCGTAAAAACACAATACTGCCACGGCCTTTTTGATCGGTCTTAGAGACCCGCAGGGAAAACCTAACTATATCAGCACCTAATGTGCAATCGCCAAAGCATAAGGCTCGATAGGTCACATCGCGCTTAGAGGGGGGCCAACACTTCGCTAGGGCGAAAAGCACCATAAAACATTGTCAGAGTTACTGTGGCGAACAGGTGCGACTCATACAGAGATGAGCATAATGAATTAAACAAAGCCAGGATCTGGAGGAGAACATCGGGTGTGATTGGCCTCCTCCGGTCAGCGGCCCTGGGAGCGGAATGCGACCAACCCTCAAGAACCTTTCTGACCCTAAAATCTACAGAATGATCCGGCAGCCCCCGTGCCTTAGATATAAAGGCCAGCGCCGAGAGGTGACCGGCAATAGTGGAAACAGAATTATTTAGCCATTTTAGAAATATCATGAACTGCAATAGATGATCCACTGGAATAGGCCACGCCAAAGGAAACTCCTTGCTGATGCGAAAAGTCTGGAACTTAGCGAATGAACGCTCATACGCATTTTGAGAACTGGGAGCAAGAGCAGCGGCAATCGCAACCCCAACTTCTAGTTGCCAAGGTTCCACAGGAAAGGTGGGATTAGTACAGGATCCAGTACCGCTCCAGGTGCAAGCTCCTGAAAACGTGCCATCTGTAAGCGGGAAAGGGCATCAGCAATGGAATTTAGTAAACCCGGAACATGCCTGGCCAGGAATAAAATATTGAAGCGCAAACATTGCAAGACAAAGGCCCGCACTAAGCGCATAACATGAGAAGACCTAGAAGTTTGGGCATTAATAACGCAAACAGTGGACCAATTATCACACCAGAAGCGTACTGTGCGATTCTGAAATTCAAATGGCCAGATATGAACTGCAACTACTATTGGAAAAATTCCAAAAATGTCAAATCGGAAGTAATTCCGTTAGCCCGCCAACTGGCAGGCCACTGTTCAGCGCACCACTGTGATCTAAATATTACTCCGAAACCAATGCCGCCGGCAGCATCAGAATGCACCTGCAATTCTGCTTCCAATAACAATTCCTCCCGCCAAAAAGAAAGGCCATTGAAATCCATCAGGAAGTCCAGCCACATGTGCATATCCGCTCTCATTCCTGCTGTGATCCTAATGAAATGAAAACGAGAGTGAACACCCTTCATGGCGTCACATAAACGCCTGAGGAATGCACGACCGGGGGAAATGACTTTGGAAGCCAAAACTAAATGACCCACAAGCTCCTGTAAACGAGCCAATGTGAGTTTTTTCAACCCAAGAATGGATCGAAGCAAATGCCGCAGGACAACCAACTTATCCAGCGGCAAACGTGAAGACTGAGCTACCGTGTCTAACTGGATCCCTAAGAAAATAAGGGAAGTAGAAGGACCCTCTGACTTTTCCGGAGCTAACGGGACTCCAAGTTCCTCAGTTAAAGAGGTAAAAGATTGCATCAAATGGAGGCATTGAGAAGAGCCAGCCGGCCCAACAAATAAAAAATCATCGAGATAATGGGCAGAGAAGGAGGACGAAGCTTTCCTCCGCAATGCCCATTCAAGAAATGTGCTAAATGCTTCGAAAGTGGCACAAGACACGGAACAACCCATTGGCATAGCCCGATCTACGTAAAACTGTCCTTGAAATTTAAAACCAAGTAAATCAACGTCATCAGGGTGTACTGGTAGGAGGCAAAAAGCTGATTTTATATCACACTTCGCCATTAAAGCACCCCACCAGCCCTCCTAACTACTCTCACTGCCTCGTCAAAAGAAGTATATTTAACTGATGCATGTGACGACGAAATGCCATCATTAACAGAGGCACCCTTGGGATATGATAAATTATGAATAAGCCGGTATTCACCAGCCTGCTTCTTAGGCACGATACCTAACGGGGAAATCCGCAAATTATCCAAAGGCGGATAGGGAAAGGGGCCTGAGATACGGTCGACAATTATCTCCTTATGGAGCTTAGCCAACACAACGGGCGCCAAATTACTGAGAGATGGCTGATTGACTACTGATGTAGCAATCCTAGGACCCTCAAATGGGATGCGAAAACCAACCGTGAAACCCTGAAGTATGAAACTAGCAGCTTGCCTATTAGGATAAAATTCCAATAGCTTAGCCAAAGGAGCCAGCTTGACCGGGCTACTGGCCTTGTGACGTACCGCCGCTGTTGCCAGAACTGCGTTTGGGCTGTTGATGCTCCCCTGTGCCCTGTCGAGCGGTATGTGCCTTCTGGCATAAGGAACTGGGGTGGTTTCCACTGCACAGCGCGCAGGCGTGCCTGAACCTACAGGGGGGTCTAAGGCATCTACCCAAGCTATTAAATGTCCAGCAGACTTGCTGGGATTGAACCCAATGCCCGCCTTGGCTGGAGCCAGAGGCGGAAGTCTGCGCCCGTGCTAGTAAATGCCCACTATCAGCTCTATCGCCCAAAGTAGGCCTGGCAGGGGTCATAGATCGCAGCCAAAGACCAGCATGCTCAACATCCCAACGAAGGGTGGGATCCAATGCCGCTCTTTGCCTGAAATTCGCGTCATGCCGCAACCAAGCGGTGCCAGAGAATTCCCTGAAGGCACGATGCACAATGTCCTGATATTTTATCATGGACAAGGCCCTAGTCGGATAAGCCTGAGTCATAACGCCCATATAAATTGTATAGGCGTTCAACCAGTTAGGCCACACGCGATCGACCCTCCGTTTAATAGCGGCCTCACGCTCTTTAACATCTTGCCCATCCTTAGGCTTTGTTTCATTTTCACGAAACAGGAGAGAGAACAAATCGATGTACTCTCCACGCCAAATTTTTTCCTTTGTTCCTAAGGTTAAATGATCACCCAAAGGAAGCGATGTATCGCCCTGAGGGTAAACTCCCTGAGGAAGAGGTAAATAAGCGGGCAACTGAGAAGAGGAGGCCGAAGACTGCTGCCAAGGGGACACTGCAGAAGCAGGCCAAGGGAGCTGTGGGTGCTGAGGCACCAACACCCCTCCCATGAATACCGCTGGGTGTGATGGATCTACCTGCAAAGGAGAACCTGCGGTTGAGGAATCCCGATAAAGGACACTTGAAGCCTGTACATGTGTATTGTCCGGGTGTAAATGCTGCTCACCTGTATAAGCAGCAGGAGAAGCAACCACTGACGTAGAGGGAAACCCTGAAGCATCAGGGATGAGTGTGGCAGGAGCAGAAGGAACAGGAAGCTGCACTTGCAAAGGCCCTGCAACAGGCGGTGATGAAGTAGGGGTCGCAGAAATGGTGGTCTGAGGAGCAGGCAAACCAGCTGGAGGCGTATGCACTGACGGGTCAACAGGGGATGCTGCAGCTTCCAGCACACCAATCCTAGAAACCAAATCAGCGAGAATACTAGATTTAGGCATCTTGGAAGCCAACCTGGCAGATATCTTACCTGCAGGGGCGGAACTAGGGCCCGCGTCAACATCCTTTGGCTGCCTGTGTTCCTTTTCCAACGCCTCGACCCTAGCCACCAAGGCGCGAATGGTCCCCAAATCCTCTTCTTCGTCAGAAGATTGAGTCTGCTGTGATGGGGGGCGCTTCGTGGCCTGCTTCACCACCCTCACCCCTTTCTTTTGTTGCACCTTCTTGGGCGGCATGCTCAGAACAGCAAAATAGAACAATTAAACAATTAACAAACTTAATAAACTCCAACAAAGTTTGAATATACAAATTTATAACTGAATACTAGCACTCCTAAAGTGCCAAATACAAAGAAGTAACAAAATTTTAAATTAATATAATTTATATTATTTTAAAATTTATTATTATTTATTTATTTATTCAATTATTATTATTATTAATATAATATTTTTATAATAAAATTAATAAATTATTACTATTATTAAGAGGGGAGGGAGGGGGATAAAGGGGATTCTATAAAGGGGGAATGAATTTTACGCAATAAAATATAATTAATAAATTAAAAATTATATAATTCAACAGCTACTGCAACACCTAAACAATTGATCTTAATAAACAAGAACTATAAATTAATCTCGGAACTACTCAAATAATGAATTGACAAACCAACAAACAGAACAAACAAATAGGCTAAATGTGAAGGAAAACGAAAGGAAGGGGGGGAAGGGGGGAGGCAGATAGAAAAAACGAAACCTAAGGCACAAAGCAGCAAATAAAATTCAAACACAAGGAAACAAATAGTAAACCAACTACAGTTCTTAAGGAAACGTTAGTGGAAATTAGAAGACTTAACGCTATAAATATAACTTGAACTCAAGCAGGATTGAAGAGTCGACAAGCCAGCTAGAAGCCGTCGGGCGCGTGGGCGGACGCCCGCTGCCCAGCTGATTGGCGGGAACGAGGAAAGCAGTTAAAGAAATTCAACGAACAGCAGAGTAAAAGCAAACAGTAACGAGGTAAATAAGCGGAAATGGTCACTTATGAACGCCAACAAAGCCACAGAGCGAGGACAATCCGCACAAGCCGCGAGGCGAAAAAGGCATGAGCGGGAAAGAGGGAGCAGCTTTTTATACGCTGCTCCAACACCCCTTCAATTGGATGAACGATCCCACGTGGCTCCTAAAGAGATTATCGCGAGCATTCACGAGTCTTCTACAATTATGGCGGCGGCAAATACGCCCCTAAAAGGAACGACATTCTTTTTCATCTTCTCATGTGCCAGCAGTATAATGTAAGAGTCAGGATCTCATGGTCTCAGCTGCAACAACTCCTTCAATCTCCACAGTTCCAAGAGGTACCTTGCATTTTTTGCAGAAGATCTGAGAATCCATCACATTAGAGGATTCCCATGAGTAAAGAAAACAGATCAAAATAGTCAAAGCTACTGTTAGAATTGGCTCTTAGGTTTTGAGTTATGAATACATGGGCTTTGTGTGTCACACTGGCCAAATAACTTCTCAGTCCTGTTTAGGGATGAAAGGATCAACCTGTTTCCATCTTGTGCCATGTTTCTTATGTGCACAAAACCAGCTCCATCTCATCTCATTTGTGGGTGAAGCTTTTAGGGGAAATCCACCCAGTTTACCTCCCCTCGATTTAATTATGAAATAGTACAGGGGTGCCTTTTTTTTTCTTTAACATTTTACAGCTGCTTGGAACAGCTAATCAATCTACCATGGCCACACTTTACAAAGTATTTAAAAATGTCCCCAGGAAGTGAACGTCTGTCATAATGTGGAATCCCTTCCTGGTGAATTGTATGAGAAAATGATGGCTGCTCCCATATACCTATGGGGACAGGGCAGCCATATTTTTCTGTACAATGTACTTGTGAGGCTATACAATACAAGGATATCGTATAGAAACAAAGAACTAATAAAGAAATGACTAGTACACATTTATTTATTATTTGATTTATATCCCTCCGTTCCTCCCAGCAGGAGCCCAGGGTGGCAAACAGAAGCACTAAAAATACATCAAAACATCATAAAAACAGACCCTAAAATACACCAAAACAAAACAACTTTAAAAACATTTTTTTAAAAAGCTTTAAAACATCTTTTAAAAAGGGTTAAAAAGATACTGTTTTTTTAAAAAAAAATATTAAAAAGCAATTTCAACACAGACACAGACTGGGATAGGTCTCAACTTAAAAGGCTTGTTGAAAGAGGAAAGTATTCAAAAGGCGCTGAAAAGATAACAAAGATGAGTTCTTGTTGTTGTTTATGTGCCTTCAAGTTCATTATGACTTATGGCGACCCTGTGAATCAGTGACCTCCAAGAGCATCTGTCATGAACCACCAGATCTTGTAAGTTCAGGTCTGTGGCTTCCTTTATGGAATCAATCCATCTCTTGCTTGGCCTTCCTCTTTTTCTACTCCCTTGTTTTTCCCAGCATTATTGACTTTTCTAGTGAATCATGTCTTCTCATGATTTAAGCTCAAGTCCCATTAGCTGCAATGAAACATGAAAAGGATTGCCTGTGGATGTATCCAGTGTGAGTGTGGGTGTGAGAATAATCAAAAATCTAATAAAAATAATTTGGTTTTAATAGATTTAATGGTGTCATTTATATTTCTTGCCCATTCCTGCCAACAGCTTCAGGCAAGTAACAATACTCAAAAGCAACAATCCAATAAAACCAAGAAATTAGATACAACATCAATTAAAATATACAATAATAAGCTATTTGCTGTTATGCCAACCTTACTGCAGCTATTAAAAACTAGCCAAAACAAGAATTACTTATAGTGTTTTTGGAAAATGCACAGGCTCAGATTTTGACAAGTCTCCAGAGGCCAGAATTTCCATATTCGTGGAAGTTGCTGCCATAATTGCCTTTCTTAGCCTTCTTGTGTTGTAGATGTGGTGGGTGGATGGTGCAGTTGAGAAAGATGGTTTGTTCAGATAACCATAATTATTTGGCAAGGACTGCATTTGTTCTAAAGGCATATCTGTAATTGATGTTCCATACATAGTGCTGTACAGAGCTTGAAAGGAATTAGTTAGGAAAAACGAATTACTTGTATTACTTTTTTGAGTAGGTAATTTCTTTACATTTTGATTGTAATAGAACGAGGAGTAATTTTATTACTTTATAGGTGTAATTGTAATGTTTCCAGCATTACTTTTGGGTGTTATTGGGGCGGGGCAGCAGGGGATATCTGCTCCTCTGATTTGTGGATGAAAATCACATGCCTGAAACTAGGCTTCTGTGCAGCGTCGCTCTTCCCTCATGCTGCATGGGTGTTTAGAAGGTGAAGAGGGAGGAGGTGGAGAGCAAGACAGGAGTGGAGTGGACAGAAGAAATGGTTAAAAAAATGGACGGTGGTGGAGAGAAAGGAGCCAGAGAGTAAGGATGTGGGTGAAGAAGGAGGCAGCAGTAGAATAGAGATGAACTGTAGAGGTGAGAGACGACGTGTGTGTGAATACTGTATTTGCACTTGGCGCACGAAGCAGCCTCTGCCGCCCTCCTTGGCTACTTTACTGCATTTTCAGTGTTTTAATTTTTGTATACCCCAGGGGAAAATGCTGGCTTGGGTGGGTGTGCCTTAGCTGGTGGCAGGGCAGGGTCTGGGAGATGGTTGAGTGAGGGAGACGATGCTTGGTGGCTGAGTGTGTGTGTGTGAGGCGGAGGGCTGCAAGGAGCTTGGAAAAGTTACTTTTTTGGACTACAGCTCCCATCAACCCACTCCAGTGGCCATGCTGGCTGGGGCTGATGGGAGTTGTAGTTTAAAAAAAGTAACTTTTCCAAGCTCTGGTTGCACTTGGTTTGATGTGTGACGCTCTGAGTGGTGGCTTCTGTCTCCCTCTTTCCCTGCCTCCCTTACCAGCTGAGGGACCACCACTGCTATCTTACATATAAAAGAATTTATTCTACTATCTTCTGTGTGTGTATATGTTTATTTTTAATGCTGTTTTAGGCAGAGCTTGGAAAAGTTACTTTTTTAAACTACAACTCCCATCAGCCCCAGCCAGCATGGCCACTGGATTGGGCTGATGGGAGTTGTAGTTTAAAAAAGTAACTTTTCCAAGCTCTGGTTAGGCTAACTTAGGTGTGCAGCAGCCAAGGCCAGCACCTTGTAGGCACTCTAGGTTTTTTTTTTTTAAAGTAACTTAACTGTAATTGCAGTGATTACTTTTGAGTAACGGTAAAGTAACCAATTCCTTTCAGAACAATTGTAATTGTCATGGCAACTTATTCCTTTTTGGGGCCATGTAACAGTAATTGTAATTTATTCCTTTTTATAAGTAATCTTCCAAGCTCTGCTACTCTTGTTCTTTGCTTGCATGAGCTTAATAGGACAGGGGTGGGGAGGATTCCAGTTTGCTCTATCTTTTCGAACAACCGTACCCATTTCACCCTCCTCAGACCCATGTGCCAGTTGGGATGAGATCTGTGGATTAAACTGCACAATCCATGAAATGATATGCACATGGGCCCATACTTTTCTTACAAGGTGAATTGAGGGCTGTAAACCCTTGAAGATAGGCCAAGTAATGTAGAAAATGTTTTATAGAATCATAGAATAGTAGAGCTGGAAGGGGCTCAATGCAGGAATCCAAATCAAAGCATTCCCAACAGATGGCTGTCCAGCTGCCTCTTGAATGCCTCCAGTGTCAGAGAGCCCACTACCTCTCTAGGTAATTGGTTCCGTTGTCGTATGGCTCTAGCAGTTAGGAATTTTTTCCTGATGTCCAGTCGAAATCTGGCTTCCTGCAACTTGAGCCCATTATTCCGTGTCCTGCACTCTGGGACGATCAAAAAGACATCCTGGCCCTCCTCTATGTGACAACCTTTCATGTACTTGAAGAGTGCTATCATATCTCCCCTCAGTCTTCTCTTCTCCAGGCCAAACATGCATGTTTCAAACAAGACTGTGCAATTACATGTTGCAAGTGAATTGTAGTTTTGCTCTTGGGGACTACTTTAAAAATACTTGGACAACTGATAGAATTTCCCATGTCTGACAGTATTGGTTATAGCAAGAAAGTTATCATGTATATATTGACTATATACAAAGCATATATTTTATATATGGATAATCCATTAAAAGTAGGATAGAATTTGGTCCACTTAAAATAAATGTACACATCTCTTTTACATTCTTCATCTTTATAATTTACATAATACAGCTATAATTTTGAAATCAGGTTCTGAAATTAATTAATTAATAATGAATTAATATTGGGTTATATTAACTGGCTATCTGCCAGGTAAATAAACTTCCAGTTGTGCAACAGGACTTCCCATTCCTCTCCTCCCTGCTGCATCTGTCAAAAATCTGTTCCAGAAGGGTGGAGGACCCTCCAGAGTAGATTTGGGGCTGGCATGTGGTGTGTGTGGAGAAAAAAAAGGAAAAGTCTCACTGTACAAGCGGAAGTCCCCTTGCACAGTATTGGATATCATCCATTACCTATGCTGGACTTTTTTTGGTATAAGTTAAGAAGTCACCATATTCATTTCTGTTTACTAATTCACTTTTCTCAATTAATGAAGCATTCATACTTTACTGTCAGTGTTTTTGATCTGCAGTATGTTTATTTTGCAGTGTGTCCAACAATGTTATTTGGTTAGATAACTTTTCAAGATGACAATTACGTTCACTGTTTCAATAATAAAAATCATATTAATGACGTTGCTCAATTACCGTACTCATAACAAAGATTGTGTCCCTGATCCGGAGGAAAATCACATATAATTAGGTGGGTCCTTACTCAGCTATTTGAGAATTGATGTGCATATTTCTTTGCAAGAATTTCTGTCACGCAGGTATTAAACTAGCCTGTACCCTTAGACATTCTTGAAGAAGATGATGATAATGATATTTGTAATTGTATTGCAAGGTGATTTACAGACGTATCAAAATTTATTTAAAAACAGTACAACAACTGAGTATAGGTTTAAAAACAAGGAACACCTAAGGCATAGACCTTCTCATCTAGCTGTAAAATATTGTTAAAGCAAAAATGTCTTCAATTGCTTTTAGAAAGTACAGATAGTGAACGCCTGTCATATTTCAACAGAAATACTGTTCCACCATTACAGAATGCAGTGACCTAACTAGATCCTAACTAGTGCTGTGCTGATAATTTTTCCTGCATTTTTTAATCATTCTTCATCAATAAATGAGAACATTGTATTTAAAAATGATCAAAGAGAGAACATTTTGGTAAAATTATCATGGGTGAGGTACAGAGTTTTTGTTGTGCTTACCTTCCTTTTGAAGGTGTCAAGGGGTGTTTGTGAGTGTCCTCTCTTTCATTCTACAAATCAACTCACCAGTGATAAAGTAACCTCAAACTCCTACACAGACTGAAATTCTAAAGAAACTCTAAAATGCTCAAAGAATGTCGTTCCTTTTAGGGACGGATTTGCCGCCGCCATTATTAAAGGGAAGGCTCGTGAATGCTCGCGATACAAACATTTTCGAGCCACGTGAGATCGTTCACCCAATCAGGAAGGGTGTTGGAGCAGCATATAAAAGGCTGCTGCTTCTTCCCGCTCTTGCCTTTTTTGCCTCGTGGCATATGCGGTTGGTTCGTGCTTCCTATTGCTCCATCGGCGTATTGGCGTGATTGTGTCTACTTACCTTAAGTTATATCGCTTGGTTTCTCTCTGTTCGATCTGTCTGATCCTTTCATTTCACTTTAGCGATTCAAATTTCCCTCCCCGATACCCCACTGAACAGCTGGGCGGCGGGCAGCCGCCCGCGCGCCTAGCGGCTTTTTTCCCGTTTATTTCCCCTTTTTCTATTTAGAAAGCCTCTGTTCTCTTAGTTTCTTTGGTCCAATTTTGGAGTTGGGCTGTTGGTTTGGTCGGTATTGGGGCGATTTAGAATTTAATTATTGGTTCTTGCCTTAGTTTTCGCTATTGTCCTTGTTTAACCCCTTTCCCTTTCCGTTTTTTCTCCGTGTAATCGCTGTTATTTATTATTTTGCTCATTGATCTTTCAATTTATTTGGAGTATTGTTTATTTAAATTAATAGTTTAGCTTCTTATATTTGATTGTTTTGTGGGTATTACTATTTACCCTATAGTTGCTGTTTGTAATTATATTTAGTTGATTGAAATTCACCCCCCCTCCTTTTTCCTTCCCTCCCCCCCCACCCTTTCCCATAGTTTATAGTATAGTATTAATTCTGTTATTTATTATAAAAAAATATATGGTATTTAACTTATATGTATAAATAATAATAAGAAAAATATAAAAACTAACTAAATAAAAAAAACTAAATAAATAAATTTGATTAGCATAAAATTAAAATAATTTTAATTTCGATTTTTTATTATAATTGGCAATTGTGTTAGTTGGTTAAATTGAAGAATTTTTGGACACATTTGGTGGTATATAAACTTTGTTAATTGTGTAATTATCCCGGTCTTTTGAGCATGCCTCCCAAGAAGGTGCAACAGAAGAAAGGGGTTCGTGTGCTGAAGCAGGCCACCAAGCGCCCTCCTTCAATGCAGCATCAATCTTCTGACAAAGAGGAGGATTTGGGGACCATACGTGCCTTGGTGGCTAGAGTTGAAGCGCTGGAAAGGGAACGCAGGCAGACTCAGGATGTCGATGCGGGTCCCAGTTCCGGAACTGTTGGTAAGAAATCTGCTAGGTTAGCTTCCAAAATGACTAAATCTCGTCTTCTCGCCGACTTGGTTTCTAGAGTTGGTGTGCTGGAAGATGCTACGCCAATGGAGGGGTCTTCGGTGCATACTCCTTCAGTTGGTTTGCCTGCTGGTCCGCCCACGAATCTTACCTTGCCTGAATCTGAGCGTCGGGATGTACAGATGCTTGTTCCTCCAGCGCCCGCCACGTTCACTCCTGGGTGTACTGGGTTCACCATGCCGCTGGTCGTTGCTTCTCCCGCAGCTTATACAGGTGGGCAACAATTACACCCTCACAATACACAAGTATATGCTTCCAGTCCCCGTCTTCAGGATACCCCAGCTGCTGGTTCTCCGGTGCTGGGTGATTCTACGCACCCTACTGTTTTTATGGGGGGGGTGTTGGTGCCTCAGCACCCACAGCTCCCTTGGCCTGCTGCTGCAGTATCTCCTTGGCAGCCGTCTGCCAATTCTTCCTCTCTGGCACCTGCTTACTTGCCCCTTCCTCAAGGGATTTATCCACAGGGTGACACTGTTGGGCTGGTGACCAGTAGGCATTACTGTCTCTAGTAGTTTTCCATGAAGCCTGCAAGTGTGAAGACGTAACTGTGGTTAAGGGGGAGTTATGTCTATGCCCTGTCTGGGAACAGACTGCCAGGGCCGTTGCTATGGTAGCCATCTGATAGCGACTGGGAAAGTTCTAACAGAGTCTGTGTGTTGCTTTCTTCTGAATTATGCCTCTGAGCTGAGAGGCTGTCTTGTGTGTTTATCTTTGGAGAGAGATGTACCAGAAGGGGGGTGACTGAAGAATCTCTACATGTATTTACTCTTAAGCCTCTGGCCTTAATGTCTTTCAATAAAGACTCTTAACATGCTCTGAAGAAGTTTCTTGCTCAACTTAACTCCAAAGTAATGTATGCTGTTTCACATAACAACGCACACATGCCAACAGACACATCTCTTCCTTTAGGGGACCATTTATTGTTAGGAACTAAGGAAAAAAATTGGCGAGGAGAGTACATCGATTTGTTTTCTCTCCTGTTTTGTGAAAACGAAACAAAACCTAAGGATGGTCAGGAGGTTAAGGAGCGTGAGGCCGCCATTAAGCGGAGGGTCGATCGCATCTGGCCTAATTGGTTGAATGCCTATACAATTTATATGGGGGTTATGACTCAGGCATATCCATCTAGAGCTTTGTCCATGATAAAGTATCAGGACATTGTTCATCGTGCTTTCCGTGAATTCTCTGGCACTGCTTGGCTTCGGTATGATGAGAATTTCAGGCAGAGGGCGGCATTAGATCCCACCCTCCGTTGGGATGTTGAGCATGCCGGTCTTTGGCTGCGATCTATGACCCCTGCCAGGCCCACCTTGGGCGATAGAGCTGATAGTGGGCATTTGTTAGCACGAGCGCAGACTGCCGCCTTTGGTTCCAACCAAGGCGGGCATTGGGTTCAATCCCAGCAAGTCTGCTGGGCATTCAACAGCACTGGCAGATGCCTCAGACGTCCTTGTAGGTTCAGACACGCCTGTGCAATGTGTGGGGGCAACCACCCTAGTTCCTCCTGTCAGCGTGCACGTACGGCTCGCCAGGGTACAGGGGAGCATCACCAGCCCAAACATGGTTCTGGCAACAGCGGCAGTACGTCGCAAGGCCAGTAGCCCGGTCAAGCTGGCTCCTTTGGCTAAGCTGTTAGAGTTTTACCCTGATAGACAGGCTGCTAGTTTTATACTGCAAGGGTTTACTGATGGTTTTCGTATTCCCTTTGAGGGTCCACGGATTGGTACATCAGTAGTCAATCAGCCCTCTCTTAGCCATTTAGCGTCTGTTGTGTTAGCTAAGCTTAATAAGGAGATAAGTGCCGATCGTATTTCCGGCCCTTTTCCTTTTCCTCCTTTGAGAAATTTGAGGATTTCCCCATTAGGTATTGTGCCTAAGAAGCAGGTTGGTGAATACCGGCTTATCCATAATTTATCTTACCCGAAAGGTGCCTCTGTTAACGATGGCATTTTGCCGGTACACGCGTCAGTTAAGTATACTTCTTTTGACGAGGCAGTGAGAGTAGTTAGGAGGGCTGGCAGGGGTGCATTAATGGCAAAGTGTGATATAAAATCCGCTTTTCGCCTCCTGCCTGTGCACCCTGATGATGTAGATTTATTGGGTTTTAAATTTCAGGGCCAGTTTTACGTAGATAGGGCCATGCCAATGGGTTGTTCAGTGTCTTGTGCTGCTTTTGAAACATTCAGCACGTTTCTGGAATGGGCACTGCAGAGGAAAGCTTCCTCCTCCTTCTCTGTTCATTATCTTGATGATTTCTTATTTGTTGGGCCGGCTGGGATTTCTCACTGCCTCTATTTAATGCAATCCTTCACCTCTTTAACTGAGGAATTGGGAGTTCCGCTAGCTCCTGAGAAGTCTGAGGGCCCTGCTACTTCCCTTATTTTCTTAGGGATCCAGCTGGATACGGTAGCGCAGTCATCACGTTTGCCGTTGGATAAGTTGGTTGCACTGCGACAACTGCTCCGATCAGTGCTTGTATTAAAGAAACTTACACTGGGTCAATTGCAGGAGCTGGTAGGACATTTAGTTTTTGCTTCCAAAGTTATTTCCCCTGGTCGTGCATTTCTCAGGCGCCTATGTGACGCCATGAAGGGTGTTCGCTCTCGTTTTCATTTTCTGCGTATTACAGCAGGAATGAGAGCGGATTTGCACATGTGGCTTGAATTCCTGACAGAATTCAACGGCCTTTCCTTTTGGCGACAGGAATTGTTATTGGAAGCCGAATTGCAGGTGCATTCTGATGCCGTTGGGGGAACTGGTTTTGGTGTAATATTTAGATCCCAGTGGTGCACTGAGCGATGGCCTGCCTCTTGGCTTGCCAATGGAATTACTTCTGATTTGACATTCCTGGAATTCTTTCCAATTGTAGTAGCTGTACATATTTGGCCATTGTCATTTCAGAATCGCACAGTGCGCTTCTGGTGTGATAATTGGTCCACGGTTTGCGTTATCAATGCACAAACTTCTAAGTCTCCCCGTGTTATGCACTTAGTGCGGGCTTTTGTCTTGCAATGTTTGCGCTTTAATATTTTATTCCTTGCCAGGCATGTTCCAGGTTTACTAAATTCCGTTGCTGATGCCCTTTCCCGCTTACAGATGGCGCTCTTTCGGGAGCTTGCACCTGGAGCGGCACTAGATCCTGTGCCAGTCCCACCTTTCCTGTGGAACCTTGGCAACTAGAAGTTGGGGTTGCGATTGCAGCTGCTCTGGCTCCCAGTACTCGAAATGCGTACGAGCGTTCATTTGCTAAGTTCCAGACTTTCCGCATCAGTAAGGAGATGCCTTTGGCGTGGCCTATTCCTGTGGATCATCTATTGCAGTTTATGATAACTTTAAAAGGGCAAAACAATGCTGTTTCTACTATCGCCGGTCACCTTTCCGCGCTTGCCTTTATCTCTAAGGCACGGGGGCTGCCGGATCATTCTGTAGATTTTAGGGTCAGAAAGGTCCTTGAGGGTTGGTCGCGTTCCACTCCCAGGTCCACTGACCGGAGGAGGCCAATCACGCCCGATGTTCTCCTCCAGATCCTGGCGTTGTTTAATTCATTATGCTCATCTCGGTATGAGTCGCACCTGTTCGCCGCAGTAACTCTGACGATGTTTTACGGTGCTTTTCGCCCTAGTGAAGTATTGGCCCCCTCCAAGCGTGATGTGACCTATCGTGCCTTATGCATAGGCAATTGCACATTAGGTGCTGATATAGTGAGGCTTTCCTTGCGGGTCTCTAAGACCGATCAGAAAGGCCGTGGCAGTATTGTGTTTTTACGCAGTTGCCAGGTCTCTGAATTGTGCCCTGTGGCTGCAATGCGGCAATTTCTGTCTCTCCGGCCAGCGGGCCAGTGTTATCTTTTCATTCATGCTGATGGTTCTGCCCTGACTCAATTTCAATTTTGGGCCGTTGTTCGGCGGGCCTTGTTGGCCAGTGGTCGTGATGCTGGAGTCTATGGGCTGCATTCTTTCCGGATTGGTGCGTCTACGGCCGCAGTCCTCGTGGGCATGAGCGTTAACGATATACAGGCGATTGGAAGATGGCGTTCCGATGCATTCAAATCTTATGTCAGGCCTTAATAATAAGGTTTTGTTTTTGTTTCCCTAGGTTTGCTAAGCATCCCTATTCCCGTGAGGATCGTCTTGTGTGGCCACTCAATTTTGTTTTGGGCTCTTCGGAGGGCTTCTTCGTCTGCTCCTGGGACCCAGCTGCAGCTTTCGGCTACCGCTACAGTTCACTGGGTAGCCCGGAGGGGCATGTTATGGGACGCGTTTTTGCCTTCTGTGTGCCGTATTATGTCTCCTATGGATAGGCCACATATATTATTGATCCATTTAGGGGAAAATGATTTGGTACAGCGTCCAGGTGTGGACCTGCTTGTTAAGGTCACTCGCGATCTCACGTGGCTTATTAATTCATATCCACGCCTTATAATTGTGTGGTCAGATATGCTTGTTAGAAGGGTGTGGAGGGGTGCTATTCATCCCAACAGGATCGATAGATCTCGGAAATGGGTGAATAGGAAGATCAGGGCTCTTGTCCTGTCGCTCGGGGGGGCATTCATTCCCCACGACAGGATTAGGTTCCATGCCCCACATTTGTTTCGTGGGGATGGTGTTCATCTTTCAGATCAGGGGTATGATTTGTTTTTGGAGGATATTATGAAGGGTGTAAGGGTTTTGTTGACTTTGTTGGGTGGAGTGGACCAAGCTTGAGCTGATCCCCTCTTGTGGCATAGAATTCGGGCAGGTGAGGTATATAGGGGGATTATATATTTAGGCGGTTAAGGCATCATAAAAGGAGCACTTCCCGGGGAACCATCAGGGTTCATCTCTGGTGGGGATCTGGGTGGTGTCCTTATGGGACCGGCTTGCGCATCATGGTGAACGCCTGTACGGCGGGGCCGTGGTGTGGAGGTTGGAACCACGTGCATGGCTCCAAGAGCAAGGAGTGAGGATTTTACACACGTCCTTCACTCTGGAGTTATGCAGTAATGAGAATTAATGCCTTTTGAAGGTGGGAGAGTAGTCCCACATAGTTAGGATTAGCCTCACCTGCCCGAAGTAATTATATTTGAATGATTGGCTGTCTTGCTTTGGATTTAGTATGTTATATTTAATAAATATAACATTATTCCAATCTTGTGTCACGAGTCTTCCTTGTGTGGTGGCAATGAGGGGCAGGGAATGAAAGCTTCTTTTGCATAGGAAGAATACTTTTGAGAAACTGGCAGACTTCGGTACAGCGCTAATTCTCACCTATATATTAAAATGCTGACAAGGAAAGCCTGTCTTGCCACCATAATTCATGATGCAAGATTGGAAAGAAATTATTAACTTTACATGAAAGGCTGATTCTCTCCTGCAATGAGCATCTTTCAAAAGGGATTGCAATAATTTGGTTCTGCGAGGAATATTTATTGCAAGACAGCTACATGTAAAGAAAACAATTAAGAGGCAGCCTAGGACTAGATTTTCCAGAAGATGTATTGGAAGATAGACTCTGCTAAGTGTACTTCATTACTTCTTAGGCCTAAGCAGGCCAGGGCCTTCAGGAGGAAGAGCCATGGCAGGATCTTGTCTGCTTGAAACACACCTCAGCATAGCCCAGTGACTGCCATGCCAGCCAGAGCCATCCAAAATCAACACCCAGCAGTCAGTCATTTAGGGCCACATGACACCATATGATGTAGAGTAGGAAAATGTGATGGATGACATCTTGACTGATGAGGAGCAGTGTGGAATGAGCCAGGGAGGGAGTCAAATAGCAGCAACTTGTCTATATTTGCTGTTGCAAAGCTTGCTTCTGTATGGTTGATTTGGACCAACCCATCCAGGTGATTTCCAAATCTCTGCGTTGAAGCATAGGGGAAAACATCATGTACTGCTGTGTACGGCAAACAGTAGTTTGACACTGAACATTTTTGGATTTTTGAAAGTAAAAGCTTGTTCATGTTGTGTGAGTGAGCCAGGATGGGTGGGGGACACAATATATTTTGAATTAAGAATAAGGGAAAGAAAACTAGATATTTAATTAAGAAGCCGTAAGAGATAAGCAAAAGATATGTCAGGAAATAATCTTTTTTGTTTCAAGTGCATGCAATGTTGTTTAACCTCTGAATCTTGACACTGCTCTGCTACTCTGAATTTGCCATAAGAACATAGAAGAGCCCTGCTGGATCAGGCCAGTGGCCCATCTAGTCCAGCATCCCATTCTCACAGTGGCCAGCCAGATGCCCCAATGGGAAGCCCACAAGCAGAATCTGAGGCATGACCACCCGCCCTTCCTCCAGTTTCCTGCAACTGGTATTCAGAAGCATACTGCCTCTGACCTTAGAGGGAGAGCATAGCAATTGTGGCTAGTTGCCATTGATAGCCTCATCCTCTGTGAATTTGTCTAATTCTCTTTTAAAGCCATCCTAGTTGGTGGCCATCACTGACTTCTGTGTGAGTGGATTCTATAGTGTAACTATTCATCTTCCTCCTCCAACACCTCCACCACACCCCAAATTATGTCTTATTCCTAACTTGTAGAATCCAGATTAAGGTCATCTTCCCTCATGTCTATATCTGATGCAGAGTGTGGGGTTTCTTTTTCCCTCCTTTTGGTGCACTCATAGAGATGAAAATGTGATGTTCCTTCTTTCAATCTGTCTGGAAGCTTTCCTCTTCCCATCCTGGCCAAACCACTGGAGACAAAAGTGGATGCTCTGGATCAGGGCTGGCCCTACAATTAGGTAGAATGAAGCAATGACCTCAGGCAGTAAATGTGGGGAGGGGTAGCAGTTGCAGCCCCCTGGGCTGTTGCTCCTGAGCCCTTTCAGCAATTTCCTGCAATTAGAGGACTGAACCGTATTTGCCACACAGCCTTCTCTGGGGCCCTGAAGTAAAACAGCCGATATCATAATGCCGTTGTATAAATCTATGGTGCGGCCGCATTTGGAATACTGTGTACAGTTCTGGTCGCCTCATCTCAAAAAGGATATTATAGAGTTGGAAAAGGTTCAGAAGAGGGCAACCAGAATGATCAAGGGGATGGAGCGACTCCCTTACGAGGAAAGGTTGCAGCATTTGGGGCTTTTTAGTTTAGAGAAAAGGCGGGTCAGAGGAGACATGATAGAAGTGTATAAAATTATGCATAGTATTGAGAAAGTGGATAGAGAAAAGTTCTTCTCCCTCTCTCATAATACTAGAACTCGTGGACATTCAAAGAAGCTGAATGTTGGAAGATTCAGGACAGACAAAAGGAAGTACTTCTTTACTCAGCGCATAGTTAAACTATGGAATTTGCTCCCACAAGATGCAGTAATGGCCACCAGCTTGGATGGCTTTAAAAGAAGATTAGACAAATTCATGGAGGACAGGGCTATCAATGGCTACTAGCCATGATGGCTGTGCTCTGCCACCCTAGTCAGAGGCAGCATGCTTCTGAAAACCAGTTGCTGGAAGCCTCAGGAGGGGAGAGTGTTCTTGCACTCGGGTCCTGCTTGCGGGCTTCCCCCAGGCACCTGGTTGGCCACTGTGAGAACAGGATGCTGGACTAGATGGGCCACTGGCCTGATCCAGCAGGCTCTTCTTATGTTCTTATGTTCTTATGTTCTTATGTAACCTGCCATAGATGTGGTTGAGGATGCTCTCCTGTCACCAGTGTTGAAGCAAGATTCATGCTAGTCTACCTTCTGAACATGGAAACGAAAGGAGGTGCCATCTTGTCCTTTGCTTCAGGCAGCAAAATATCATGGGCTCATCCTGCTCTTGAGTCCAGTGTAGGATTTTTTCCCTTCCCCTTGTTCTACTAGTGACCCTGCAGCAACTTACTTCAAAAACTTGTCAATAAATACAATACTATAATAAACAACAATAATAAAAAGCCATTGTGCCCATTCAGCAGTCATATGCCTTCTGAAGAAGGCAAGTTTTGCATCCTATAAGAAAAGCTACAAAACTCAAGAGTAGCTATGCTAATAGGCCCCTCCAGATATCATTTTTCTTGCACATTCGTGATTTTTTGTGCTCATGATGCTATCAGGGCAGTCATATGTGATCTCTTTTTCAGTACTTCGTGTGCCTGCAAAAGTTTTGGGATGTTCACCCTGCCTCATTTCCAGTCAGTACATATCCTGTAACTACCTGCTGAAATCTCATAACTTTTTATACCACAAATGTTCTGATTTATTTTTGCCCCACTTTTGTTGCACTATAGCCCCTCTGGACAGCAATAATGTGGTAACATTGGAGAAGCACCACAGAATAAACTAAGGCAGAATAAATCTACCACCAACATACTATTGTTCTGTCAAGAATATGTTGCCGAATACACCTGCAATAAAACACCATTCTGAAGGGGCCCAATGCTGTGTCAATATGCCGCCTTCTCATTTCACTGTTCTGTTTCCAGGTGGTGAAGACTGAACATGGAAGCGTCATTTTGATGATTTTAGCGGAGGAAGTGAAAGCTGGCTGAACTTGCTGGAGGTCACAACATCATTCTGAGGGGACGTCTGATGGAAAAAAATGGCAACAACTAGCCACTGGGAGGAGCTCTGATGTCACTGGTGGAAGAACTACTGCCTATCACTGTGAAACAGGCAGTGGCGGTAAAAAAAAAAAAGATGGGGTAGGGAGTTTGGAGGATACCTTTTTCTTCTGCTGACCTGCTCCTCTCCCTCATTCAATCTGTACAGAGTCTTTGTCATAATCTTAGTTATAAACTTTGTTAGGGTCGTCATTCCCCAGCCACAGAACTGTTGCTATAAAGACCATTCTCTTTGCCATAGACTTTTTCACCTTGCACTCTGTGGGAGTGGAGAGGAGAGGGTGTTCCACAAAGCATCAACTGCGTCCTCAGACCCACCTCCTGATTATTTTTCACATTAAAGGCCAACACTTTTCGATATGATCACAAAGGTTTTGAAAAGTTGTTCAGCGGTGACCTGATGTCTTGTGCATATTTACCTCCCCCCACCCCCGTGGTGATGAGAATCAATAAAAGAAATGGGTAGAAATATATGTCTACACGGTTGTTTTAAATAGAGTTAAGGGGAAAACAGAAATAAATAAAAAAGGTTTCTTCTAAATCCTCCAGTGCATTTGTTCAGTTATTTAAAGAAACGGTGTGTTTTATCCCCGCAGGTAGCTATGGGTTGTTTTAAATGAGCAGTTCAGGATGAAGCTATAAAAATAACTCCATAAAAACTGCAACTGTGTTAGTTCACAGCTGAAACTGGTTTAGCAGATAAATGAGTAAACATTGCCGCCCTGGGATCCTACTGGGAGGAAGGGTGGGATATAAATCTAACAAAAAAATAAATAAATAAAGGAAGGCATATATAAGCCAAGCCATATAGCCTATCACCCAGTGAAAGTGTTATTAGTGTATTCTCTCCCTCTTTCTCTCATAGTACCCTGACAATGCCATTTTCTCCCATTTTTATCTGTCTCGGGGTTACATGTTCTTAAAAATGCAATCATGAATTACTTGATTATCATGAATGTACAAGGCTTCACTAAAACTAAAAGCACAAGAGACACATAACATTTTAAAGAAATTTAAGCTGCAGTCCTATACACCAGACTTCCCCAACCCTCCAGATGTTTTGGAGTACAGCTCACATCATTCTCAGCCAGCATGACTAATGGTCAGGGATGATGGAAGTTGTAGTGCAAAACATCTGGAGGATGCTATACACACTTACCCAGGAGAAAGATCCAATGGGATTGCCTTCTGGGTAAACGTGTAGGACTGTACCACTGCAGGTCTACTCAGAAGTAAACTCCACTGAATTCAGTGGGACCTAATCCTAGGTACAGATGGGAGAGAAATTAGATTCAATGCACATTTAAAGGCAAACCTACCTAATTCACGCTTTCTGAAACAAGCAAAGAACTGAAACAGCCATCATTCAAAATTTGTACTGCTCCAAATTTTGGAGTGCAGTTCTTGAGCAAAGTAATGTGTACAAACATGCATGTACTAGGGTAAAGGGTTCATAATATGGCATATATTAGTGAGTTCAGTTCAATTCATTATGCAACTACCAACCAGGGTTTTTGCATACACACCAAAAGAAAGAAACACAGGAAAAGCATTAAAACAATGATTACAAAGGAGAAATAAATAATTCAGGAGAATAAATATACAACACTGCAAAAAAGTGATAATAACAATGATCAAATAGCTGTAATTCTGGGTATTATCATCTGAAGGAATAAAAGCTTTTCTACGCACTAAAGATAATTTAACAAACTTTACAGCCCGTTATGACATATAATCAGTTCCTGCAGATAGAAACACAATTTTGTTCGTCAAGGTATCATTACTGATACTATCAAGAAGGGGATCGAGATATCGGCATCTTAAATCTGAGTGTAATGAGCATTCTAGAAAAAAAAGAATCAAATCCTCCATCTTCCCACAACCAGCAGGGCAACATCTGTTCATATTAAGATGGCCTTTGTAGCACCCATTAACCTCCATCAACTGTAAAGTGTTTATCCTACATTTAATTAAAATCCCCTTAAGGGCAGATGGACAGTTGAAGGCTAAATATGGGGGCAATGACCCAGGATGAACGGCAAAGTTTTTATATAATGTATTAGAGACAGAGAGTTGGACACTAATGTGGTGGTAACCTGGAAATCCCTATCGACTAAGAGTCTTGCAAGTTCTAAGGGTGCCACTATAGCCTTTTCTTATCAAGTAACCCACAGAAAAGCCCAATTCAGAGATTACCCTATTAATTTTGGAAGCCCAATGATTCCGGCCCCATGTCCTCAATTGTCATTGTGACAAGGGAAGAGGCCTCTTGGAAAATTATCTTTAGCCTATAGTAAATGGCAGCTTTCTGTGCTGACTCCATGCATACAGCAGCCTAAGGAGTAGATCTAGGGACACCCAGAGCTCTTGTTAGAAATTTATGTTGTTCCAATTCCAGAGCTGAAGTATCTGAACATACCCATATAGCGGCTTCATACAATTGGGATAATAGCTTGGTCTTATAAAGCTATTTTTGTTGTTCATCTACCTCCAAATTTGACTGCATAATGAAAGATGGTATTGGCAGTGACATTGGATGTTAATACAGCAGCTTTCAGATGGGTGGACCAGGATCCAGAATTTTTAAACGTCACACCCAGGTATTTGTAAGAGTTAACTTGCTCCAGTCTCTGATTGTAGTGAAAATAACATTTTAAAAATGCATGAAATTAAGGAAATTTACTTTGTAAAAAAGTGTATATTAGGCAAAATTGCATAAAAAGTGTATATTAAGAGAAATTTGCTGATGAATTTTCATGACTTTTTCTTTTTTTGAAAAAATTGCAAACTGGTATGGAAATATGGAGAATTGAACTTAAGACTTGAAAAATGAGAAACTGAGAGAAACAGAAATTGATGGATTTGTCCATCCCCGCCCCCAGGTAAGTGTGTACCATAGAGGGCTGCAGCTTGGCTTTTAGTACATTCTTTGTTACTGAAACTAGTATTAGTTAAAAATAGAGATACAGATATATTGACACTGTATGGCTGCAACCATAATGGTCCACTTTAGTTCTAGAAAAACAGGAATATTTGTTTTTAAGTTTATCTAAAAATTGTTGGAGAGGGAGAGAGAGGGAGTTTACTGGAATGAATTTATGTTTTGAAATTAAAATCCTTGGGGTAGAATCCGGTTGGCGTCCTTGTGCTCAGGTGAGGTCTTTTGATGCAATGGACATCTCTGCTAATGAAGAAGCCTTTCACCTGCAGCTCCCCACACTGCCATCTTCCCTGTTCTAGAGGGGTCCTAAAAATCTCTGCAGCTTCTTTTGGGGACACTGCGGATTGCAGGGAGAATTAGTACATATCACCTCCTTTGTTGTTCAGTTAGTGGAGACATCCACTGGATCAAAAGTCCTTCTGTGAGGGCACCAACTGGATTGCACCCTTGGAAATGCAATTTAGGAAAAAGTTTCTCAGGCTTAAAAATATAATTGTAGCATGGTCTTAAAGCCATCAATTGTAATATATAATTTGTAATGCGGGGTGGCAGGATCATGACTATTATAAAATCAACAGTTGGGCAATACCTTTATTAGGACCAACCAGGTTGGTCCTAATAAAGGTAATGCCTAACAGTGAATTTTTGATTTTTTTTTCTTATGGACCAACATGGTTTCATGTATTGTTATTAATACCCAAATTGCCACCACACCAAAGAAGACTCGTGACACAATTGTGGAATAATGTTATATTTATTTAAAATATAACAACTATAAGCTATATCCAATTTTTGCCAATTACCAAATTGAACCTACCTCAGGTTGGTGAGGATACTTAACTGAGAGGGATTCTTCCCTCCAGTTCCCTGGGCATGTCAGTCACTAAAGACCATGACTCCCGAGCAAAGGATGTGGATGAAATTATCCCTCCTTGCTAGTAGAGCCAATAACATGTTTCCAACCTCTGCACCCCAGCCCTGCCATACAGGCGTTCACCCTGATGCGCAGGTTGGTCCCACAAGGGCACCCCCAAGATCCCCACCAGCCACACCTGACTGGTGGTTCCCTAGTGAGTGCCCTTTAATAAAATGCCTCAGTCACCTGTTTTGTACCCCCACCTTCCTCACCTGCCCGAATTCCATGCCACAAGAGGGGATCAGCTGAAGCTTGATCCCTCATCCCGAAGAAAACAATGCTCTCAAACCCAATCTAAGATCCTCCAGAAAGAGATCACATCCGCATTCAGAAAGATGAACACCATCATCCCGATAAAGGGTTGGATAGGCAAACTTGATTCTATCATGAGGGATGAAAGCACCTCCAAGTAACAAAACCAGGTTCCTACCTTTCTTATTAACCCACCGGCAAGACCTATCAATTCTGTTGGGGTGGATCGCACCCCTCCAGACCCTACACTCAAGCATATCCGACCGCACTACAAACAGGTCCAGATATGAACGCCTAATTAATTTGAGGTCTTGCGTGACCTTACAGAGCAAGTCCAACCCATGACGCTGCACTAGGTCATTTTCACCCAAATGTAGAACTAAGATATGGGGTTGCTGTCAAGAAGACATAATCCTGGAAATTTTGGGCAACAACTCCCCCCACATCATGCCACGCCTGGTTGTCCAGGAAATTGTAGCACAGACTGACAGCTGCAACTGAGTCCCAGCCAACGAAGAAGCAGCTCTGTTGTAGGCCCAGAATAAAATGGAATGCCCACACAGGACAATCCTTGCCGGAACAGGTAGGTTCCAAACACCTGAAAAGAACGAAAGACAGGTTAGCTTAGACTCACGGCCGAATGTAGGATTTAAAAGCGGCTGAATGCCATCTGCCGATGGCCTGGATGCTTTCCGTATGCATGCCCACGAGGGCCGCAGCCATAGCTGCACCAATTCAGGAGTGCATTCCATACTCTCCTGAATCTTGCCCACTGGCCAACAAAGCCCACCGAACAACAGCCCCAAACTGAAACTGTGTAAGGGCGGATCTGTCGAGATGTATAAACAAATAACGCTGGCACGCTGGCCTTATGGAAAGAAAATTCTTTAAAACAGAAACAGGGCACAAGACAGGTACTGTGCAACTATGCAGTGTTACAACTCTACTGTGACCCTTCTGATCAGTCTTAGAGACACACAAAGAGAGCATTACAGAATTGTCACCCAAGACGCAATCACTCAGGCAGAAAGCCCTGTAGGACATATCTTTCTTAGAGGATGCTATGACTTCACTAGGGCAAAAAGGCCCATAGAATGCCAATAAGCTACTGCAGTAAACAAATGCGTCTCATAGGAAGAAGAACACAGGGTGACAAACGAAGGCAATATTTGCATAAGCACATCAGGCGTTATGGGCCTCCTGTGGTCAGGAGCTCTAGGGGCAGAGCACGACCAGCCCTCTAGGACCTTTCGAACTCTGAAATCAGATGTATATTCAAGAATGCCCTTAGTCTTAGAGATAAATGCAAGGGCCGACAGGGTACCCGTTATCGTACTAATGGAAGTACCCTGCCCTTTAAGAAACACTATGAATTGCAGTAGATGCGATACTGGAATGAGCAATTCCAAAGGCAGGGCGTGGGAAGCACAAAACCCTTGAAATTTATCAAAACGACGCTGGTATGCTCTCTGGGTACTAGGGGCAAGTACAGAAGCTATGGCGGCCTCAACAGCTATCTCCCAAGGTTCCACAGGAAAGGCAGCATCAGGACTGGATCGGGTGCAGCTCCAGGGGCCAACTCCCGAAATTGCTCCATCTGTAATTGTGAAAGGGCATCAGCCACATTGTTCTGCAGGCCCAGAACGTGCCGAGCAACAAACAGAATATTAAACCTTAAACATTGCAGAACAAAAGCACGCACAAGGCGCATAACCCTAGGAGACTTGGAGGACTGAGAATTCACTACACAGACCGTGGCCTGATTATCGCACCAGAAGCGTACTGTACGATTCTGAAACTCACCGGCCCATATATGTACAGCCACTACTATAGAAAAAAATTCCAAAAAGGTTAAATCAGAGGTAAGGCAGGCCACCATCCAAGATTCTGGCCAACTCTCTGCACACCACTGGGACCGGAATATAACGCCAAAACCTGATCCACCTGCAGCGTCCGAATGGACCTGCAATTCTGCCTCTAAGAGCAATTCATCTCTCCAGAATGAGCATCCATTGAAGCTTTCCAGAAAGGTGAGCCACATGGATAAATCTTCTCTCATCCCAGCCAATACTCGTATAAAATGGAAGTGAGAGCACACTCCTATCATCGCCTCGCAAAGGCATCTAAGGAAGGCTCTGCTGGGAGAAATCACCTTAGAAGCAAAGACTAGATGACCCACAAGTTCCTGTAGTTGTAATAAGGTAAGTTTTTTATAAGTCACTGCCTCACTAAGTCGAGTCCTCAGGGCAGTCAATTTATCAGCTGGCAATCGAGAGCATTGCTCCACCGTGTCCAGCTGAATCTCCAAAAAGGTAAGGCGAGAAGAGGGGCCCTCTGACTTTTCTGGAGCCAGAGGGACACCTAACTCATCTGACAGAGCCGTGAAGGCTTCAACCAGACACACACAATGAGAACTACCTGCTGGGCCTGCAAACAAAAAATTGTCCAAGTAGTGAACCGTGAGGGGAGAGCAAGGAAGTTCCCTTAGGGCCCATTCAAGGAAAAAACTAAATGCCTCAAAGGCTGCGCATGAAATAGAGCATCCCATTGGCATTGCCCTATCAACATAATACTGTCCCTGAAACTTAAAACCTAATAAATCCACATCAGCCGGATGCACTGGGAGCAAGCAAAAGGCAGACTTTATATCGCACTTTGCCATTAAAGCGCCCTTGCCAGCCATGCACACTACTTTAACTGCTTCATCAAATGAAGTGTACTTGACTGACGCCAAATCCAATGGTATACCGTCATTGACTGAATCTCCCTTTGGAAAGGACAAGTTATGAATCAGGTGAAATTCACCTGGTTGCTTCTCGGGAATGATCCCCAGGGGGGATACTCTCAGGTTCGGAAAAGGAGGGGAGGGGAATGGACCTGAAATCCTATCAGCATCTATTTCTTTACGTAGTTTGGCCATTACCGCCGGTGCCATGGCTCTAACGGAAGCCTGATTGGGGGAGCAAGTGGGAACTCTTGGACCCACAAACGGAATGTGAAAGCCCTCAGAGAAGCCACGCAGCAAATACTCGGCCACCCTTTTATTGGGATAGAGCTGCAACCACCTAGCAAGAGGGACTAACTTGATAGGACTATTGGCCTTGCGACGAGCCACCACCGCCTCCTGAGCCACATTTATGCTGCACCTGGTCCCCAGCCCCATTTTGGCTGTTGAGCCCTTGAACAGGAGAAATTAGGGTGGTTTCCACCACAGGATCCACAGGCATGTCTAAACTTGCATGGGCTCCTGGAGCATCATCCCAAGCTATTAAAGCTCCAACAGACTTGGTGGGATTGAACCCACTGCGGCCCCTGACCAGAATCAGAGGCCTGAGACTGTGCACACACCAATAAGTGCCCGCTATCAGCCCTATCGCCTAAAGTCGGTCTTGCCAGGGTCATAGAATGCAAGCAAAGACCTGGGTGTTCAACATCCCAGCGCGGCGGCGGATCTAATGCCGCACACTGTCTGAAATTCTCATCATACTGCAACCAAGCGGTGCCAGAGAATTCTCTAAATGCCCGATGAACGATGTCCTGATATTTTATCATGGACAATGCACGAGAAGAATAGGCCTGAGTCATCACACCCATGTAAACTGTATAGGCATTGAGCCAATTAGGCCAAATGTGATCTACTTTTTTCTTGTTCACTGCTTCTTTATCTTTAGACTCGTGAGCTTCCTTGTTTTGCATCTCAGACTCACAAAAGAGGAGGGTAAATATATCTATGTACTCTCCCCTCCAAATCTTCTCCTTTGTCGTTATTAAAAGGTGATTACCCAAAGGCAATGAAGCAAAGAGGTGATCCAGTGGACATAGTGTACTTAGACTTTCAAAAAGCTTTTGACAAGGTACCTCATCAAAGACTTCTGAAGAAGCTTAGCAGTCATGGAATAAGAGGAGAGGTCCTCTTGTGGATAAGGAATTGGTTAAGAAGCAGAAAACAGAGACTAGGAATAAATGGACAGTTCTCCCAATGGAGGGCTGTAGAAAGTGGAGTCTCTCAAGGATCGGTATTGGGACCTGTACTTTTCAACTTGTTCATTAATGACCTAGAGTTAGGAGTGAGCAGTGAAGTGGCCAAGTTTGCTGATGATACTAAATTGTTCAGGGTTGTTAAAACAAAAAGGGATTGCGAAGAACTCCAAAAAGACCTCTCCAAACTGAGTGAATGGGTGGAAAAATGGCAAATGCAATTCAATATAAACCAGTGTAAAATTATGCATATTGGAGCAAAAACTCTTAATTTCACATATACGCTCATGGGGTCTGAACTGGCGGTGACCGACCAGGAGAGAGACCTCGGGGTTGTAGTAGACAGCACAATGAAAATGTCGACCCAGTGTGCGACAGCTATGAAAAAGGCAAATTCCATGCTAGGGATAATTAGGAAAGGTATTGAAAATAAAACAGCTGATATCATAATGTCGTTGTATAAATCTATGGTGCGGCCGCATTTGGAATACTGTGTACAGTTCTGGACGCCTCATCTCAAGAAGGATATTATAGAGTTGGAAAAGGTTCAGAAGAGGGCAACCAGAATGATCAAGGGGATGGAGCGACTCCCTTATGAGGAAAGGTTGCAGCATTTGGGGCTTTTTAGTTTAGAGAAAAGGCGGGTCAGAGGAGACATGATAGAAGTGTATAAAATTATGCATGGCATTGAGAAAGTGGATAGAGAAAAGTTCTTCTCCCTCTCTCATAATACTAGAACTCGTGGACATTCAAAGAAGCTGAATGTTGGAAGATTCAGGACAGACAAAAGGAAGTACTTCTTTACTCAGAGCATAGTTAAACTATGGAATTTACTCCCACAAGATGCAGTAATGGCCACCAGCTTGGATGGCTTTAAAAGAAGATTAGACAAATTCATGGAGGACAGGGCTATCAATGGCTACTAGCCATGATGGTTGTGCTCTGCCACCCTAGTCAGAGGCAGCATGCTTCTGAAAACCAGTTGCCGGAAGCCTCAGGAAGGGAGAGTGTTCTTGCACTCGGGTCCTGCTTGTGGGCTTCCCCCAGGCACCTGGTTGGCCAGTGTGAGGACAGGATGCTGGACTAGATGAGCCACTGGCCTGATCCAGCAGGCTCTTCTTATGTTCTTAACCCCCTGTGGCAAGGGCAAGGGAGTGGAGGACTGGCCACCAGAAGCCACAGTAGCCTGCCATGGAATCACAGCTGCTGCAGGCCAAGGAAGTTGAGGCTGGAGAGAAACAAGGACCCCTCCCATATATGCCATCTGCTGTTGGAGCCCCCCATATGTCTGCGCATGAGTGGAATGAGTGGTCTGTGGTGCAGAAAACTCACCTGCCATAGTAGTTGGAGGTGCAACCACAGCAGGGGCCATAGCCCTGGGGACCTCAGGAGAAACAGCAGTGTTTACAGACCCAGGATGCACAGCAGATGAATAAGGTGATGCTGGAGAACTGGCCACAGGTGGCGAAGGTAACCCAGGAGGCAAAGCCACCACTGGAGATGCTGAGACCAATGTTATGCGGTCACTGGGCAGGACAGGATCTGCTCTGGCAGAGACCTTCTCCAAGACATCAATCCTGGCTACTAGGTCAAAAAGGAAATTAGCCTTAGTAACTTTAGAAGCCAACCACGCAGACTTCTTACCTCTCAGAGCAGCACTGGGGCCCGCTTCTGGATCAGCTGGAGCCATGCATTCCCTTTCCAAGGCCTCAACCCTAGCAACCAAAGCTCTGAATACTCCCATATAATCTTCTTCATCTGATGACAACTGCTGTGGGGTAGGGCGCTTCTCAGGCTTCTTCAAAACACTGACACCACGCTTCTGCTTGACCTTCTTGGGTGGCATCTTCACCAAACCCTGCACACCAGACTAAGCGTGTAAAAATGCAGATGAAGATTGTGAAAAAATCAGAGTAAAAATTAATCTAAACAAGAGCACAAACTCAACCCAGCGAATGCTGGAATACCCTAATAATAATTTTAAAAAATTGTGAACTATTTATCCTTAATCTCTATAAATAGTCAAAATATATAAAACACAATATTGATTATTTGAACAATAATCTATATTTTACATCAGATATATATACCTAGTCGTACATATAATTAAATATATATAAGTACCTATTTATTTATTTATTTATTTATTTATTTAATATTAGAACAAACAATTAAATTGCCCCTTTGCACCCCGCCTCGAAAGCCCACCCTAAAGCCTAAGGGAAAAGCTGGGGGAGGGGGGGTAACCAGGGCCGGATTATCCATTAGGCTTAGTAGGCTGAAGCCTATGGGCCCGGAGCTCTTGGGGGCCCATGCATAAGCTAAAAAAAATTATAATATAGATTTTTCATTATGTACAAAAAGAAAATGTCATGGGACAAGAGCTTCTGAACCGGCCACCATCCCCCTGCTTCACTTACCTTTTTCTCCTCTGTTTTTTGCGGTTTGCCATCAATCAAGATGGCAGCCGAGGTTTCCCTAAGGGGCTGAAGCCTCTGCTGCCATCTTGGTTGATGGCACGCATTGTAAAGGGTTTGAGAAAAATATTGCGTAAGAGGAAAAGTGCCCCCCAAACACCAATCAGCCTAGGGGCCCTCCTCAGCTTAATCAGGCCCTGGGGGTAACAACAGAATGAAATAAGTAGGGGGATGTTATCAACTGGTGGGGGGTTGAAACACACTGTGAACGCACAATGAGGCTTCAAGGAGCCTATCTGAACCAAAGCTCCCAATCAAACTCAGTCAATAAGTAAAGGAGGGGGGGTTAAATGCCGAAGCGCAACTGCCAGTAGCCCTCTTCCAAATGGCCCAGGAGGGCTCCGACACACACACTAGCAGCCGCTGATCCACCTCCTGAGGGCACCCCCTACCCTCCGCCAAGCTGGCCAGTGAAGCTGTGCTCCCAGTCAGTGCCTGGGAAGGCTGCCGCGACCCCATGCGACCTGGCGCCCAGCACCACATGGGCCCAGGCAGGCCAAAGCTGGCGGCTGCTGGCTAGGCAAGAAGCTTCCGCAGAGGCAACTGCGCAGAACCGGCCCTCTCCAAAAAACCTGCTTCAGAACAGTCGCTAAGCAGGGCTGGATCCAAGGTAGGTCACAAATCAAAGCGGAGTCTCTCTCAGCCTAACGGAGGATATGTTGCTGCTGCCGTGAGGCAAAGAGAGGCAAGATTCAAGGGAGGAGCGGGCTCATAAGCCCGCTCATCCCTTCCACACATCGGACAAAGATCCCCACGTGTCCCACTTTCGGACCCTTCGGGAATGTTCCCGAGCCTTCTGTATAGGCAGGGTGGCAGCCAACTCGCCCCCGCGTTGGCGGGAATGCCATTCTTTGAACTTACTCATGCCTTGTGGTCATTAGAATTACACTGCATTTAGCCATTTTGCCCCTACTGCTTTGTTTTGTTAACACTTATTCTCTTCTTCATTCTCCTTATTTGATCAGTATCAGTTGTTTCTGATGTTCTTCCATTCTCTGAATCTCTAATCTTGCCAAATGTGAATATGGATTGCTTATTTTTCATTTTGCTAATTCTTAATTTTCTGTTAATTTATAATTGAACACTTTAGTTACCCATCATTGATGAATGGGAAAGTCAGGGCCAAATTTGTTGTTTGGACTGTGTGATACTTTTTCTGCAACAAAATAAAACAATTGTTTAAATAGCAGCTGGTCCTTAGCAAAGTCTTCTAGACCAGGGATAGGCTGTTGTTAGACTACAACTCTCATCATCCCTGACCATTGACCATGCTGACTGGGGCTGATGGGAGTGGAATTGAAGTCCAATTGCATCCAAAGGGCCACAGGTTCCCCATCCCTGTTCTAGGGTCTTTGTGAAACTTTTCAGTGCCTGGCTGTGTCATGGAATACACATGCAGGGCAATGTAATGGCACTGAGGTCACAGAATGAAATCCATGACAGAGTGCAGGTGGGATGCGTCACTTTTTAAATGTTCCACTATGTAAAACTAACGCACAACTTCCTGCAAGCAGAACACTAACAGAACATGGAGTGGGTTGGGGTGGAGTCTAATTCCCTGGCCTGCTAGATTTTTTATTTTTATTTTACTTGCTGAAAGGTGTTTCCTGCAGAATAATTAAATATAGTGTCTGCAGCCTGAAGTGATACAGGCCACTCCACCATCGCAGGATTCTGCTACTTAATTCTGCTTCATGTGCAGAGTATGGGCAGTAGTGTAGTTGCAAATTCAGAAATGCAGGGTCACTTCATGATAGTTACAGCCATGCCCCTCCCCCTTTTTTGCTGCTGGATTGAGAACGACTTCTCTCACAACAACAGATGTCCCCAGGAGCCAATCAGCATGAAAGAGGAGAGTGTTTACTACTGAGAAGAGTCTTCGCAATGGCTACTCACTTCCTTTCACTCTGATTTGCTACAATCAGCAGGAAAAGGCAAGGAAGCATGTTAGAAGACTCTTCTCTGTGGCTAACACACTCCTCTTTCAAACTGATTTGCCCATAGGATGCTGGAGACATAGGGACCCTGCTGGGACACTGCTCCCCAAAAAGTAAGGGGTCTAGTACCCCCCAAGACCCTGGACAACTACACACCTGAGTATGGGTTTATTGAGCAACATCAGCTGAAGAGGGCTGCAGATGGCACATGAGGGCTTGTGGATTTTTTTGCACAAGTAAAACTGCCAAATGGCTGGGGGGCAGGCAAGGAGGCCTGGCTGCTTTCTCTCTCTCTCTCTGGCTGTTTGCCAAAAAGGTGATGGGGAAAAACCAGCTTTTTGAGAATTGCCTTATAGACCAGAACTCCATTTAGCTCTCCAGCAAATTGACCAGAATCTAAAACAGAATTAATTCAAGGGGCTTGAGCATGCTGAGTTCACTTCTGAACTTAACATTATGTTTCCAAAAGTGGCCATGGTCAACCCAATGCCCCTGAGAAGCATTGGGGCGATGCTGCCCTCCTGACCCTGGCATCGCTGCTGTGTACTGGGATGGGGTAGGGCAGGGGTGAGGTCAGGGATGTGCAACTGCACCCATGGTGGGGCTGTATTGATTCCCCTAGTGCTTCTGCACAGCCCAGACCTCACTGCTGCCCTGTCAGTCCCCTGCACTGTCCCAGTAAGCTCCAGCAATGCCAATATCAGAGACTGGCTCCTTGGCACTGCCCCACTCCATCAGCCACTCCTGATAAGAAGGATATGGTGGTAAATTGTTATCCCCAATTGTTAGGCATCTGGTAATGGGAGGCAGTGCTTTTCTTTTGTAAAAAAAATGAGGTGCCAGTTCTCATGCCTTGATAAAAGTGCTGTAGGCACCAACATAAAATGGTTGCCATGGGTAGCAAAAAAGGGGAGGTGAGTATTGTCACAAAAAAGCATTGACGAGAAGAGAGATATGCTATCTGGTCAGCTTAATGGGTTGTATTCAGCTAAATCTTTCTCACAGCAGACCCACTGAAATTCATGAACCTAAAGTTAGTTGTGCCTATTAATTTCAGTGGGTCTCTTCTGAGTAGGACTAGCACTGAATACTAGCCAATGCTTTCATTTTTCGCTATTCAGTAGTTATTGGTAGACCTTTCTGGCCACAGAACTGTGTAATTCAAAATTTGAAAATCCATTTGAGCTGGCAGCTCAATGCGTTTGATGAAATCTCTTCAATAAGGAGGAATGTTGCAGGACCAGGTTGCCCTTTATGTGGGTCTCACATGTTGTGTTGTATTCAGGTCCCAACATGCTTTGTGCTTTACTGGCAGCTCCTAATTGCTCAGGCCAAGTGGTACGGGCTTTCTGGATATATAGATTTCTTTTTAAAAGTTTAAATGGCTTCCACAGTGGCATTCTAGCCAGCTATATGCCAATCCCTCTGTAAAGGAAAGCCTAATGTTACCTTTTCTGCCTTTTTATGGAACCTTTTTTTCTCCTCGGAGTATAAGCATTGGTGTCACTTTATTCTTCACCTTCCAAAAAGAGGATTACTGTTAAAAGTCCAACAGGATTGCTTGGATGAATAAAAATATAGTCTGTGAGCCTAAAATACACTCTCTTATTAGCAAGTGCCATTGATTTTAATGGTTTTTACTCATGAGTAGTTACACTGAAATCTTTGGACCTTGGCTGATGCATAGGTTTTGTTCCAGTTGGGCAACCTTAGCTTTAATAAATAAGATGTTCTGTAGGGAGGGTGGTCAAGGCCTGTTTGGAAGAAAAACATTGGACAGGCGCGACTCAGCGTTCCCTGGCTTTTTAACAGCTATGAACTGCTTGGTTTTCTTGGCTCGGTTCAGTTACTATTATTATTTTTCCCCTTTTAAAAAATACGAGGCAATGGGCTTCCTCCCAAGACACACTCAGGTGGGGCTGCCTCTCGCTCTTGCCTTTCCCTTGGGGCTCCTCATTTCATTTTGAGACGCCTCCCCTGTGACGCACTCCATAAAACCCGGAGAGCTCCTCTGTCTGTCCCACCTAAGTGACTGCAGACAGTATTGCCCTCCTTCTTACACATATTTTGTTTCTGGAAATGGTGGGCTGGGGCAATGAGGGAAAAAGTGGATTGAAGAAACAAAGGAGGTAGTGAAGTCCACCATCTATTGGGGCTGGTAGTAGCTGAAAGTCTGACAGCAGAATAAAGTTTGACAGTACAGCCTTATAAGATATGAGGTACCACACACAGGGTTATAGAAGAAAACTGGTCAACAAAGCTCAATATAATGCTGATCGACACAGTGATCTTCAGTTATTCTGCTACAATTGTGGAAGTAACTATAAAAGATAACTGTGTGCCACCACTTTGCATGGTATTCTTTTCTAGAGATAGTCCGAAGCCCAAATTCCAGCTGGTCCCAGTTCTACATGGGACTAGAGTAATGCCCGCCCCATCCTGACTTCAGGGAGGCCTCGTTGCTCCATGCAGGCAGTCATGTTTGTTTCTGTCTATACGATTCACCCTGAGAGTTAGGGCACATCATTATATTGTTGTTGTTGTTTATTTCTACCCCACCTTTTGGCCAAAAGGCCCTCAAGGCAGCTTACAAAAAACCACAAATATAAAAATACATCAATAAAAACAATACAATTTACAAAAAGCAGCAGTTACAACTTCCAATAAAATACATTAACAAATCACAAAGCGAAACTCAGAAGGGTAGCAGTGAACTTTGACCACGTGCTCCTTGCGGTCTTTGCTGCTCTTAAACGTCTCTGGACAGCTCTCCAGCAGGCACTGGTACATGTTGTGCCTCTCTGCCATGACCTGGAAGAGGGAGTCATCAAGTCGCATTGCTTCTAGGGTGGGGAACATTTTTCCACCCAAGGGCCACATTCCAGTGGTAGGTGGGGCCAGATGCAAAAGTGTGTGGGGCAATTAATATAAAATTTACCTTGGTACTATAGGCTAGTTCTGTGCATACTCACACCCCCCCCTCTCTATCCTATATCCAGACAAATAAGAGGCATTGTCAGAGTTCAAGGCACAGTCCAGCCAGGCAAAAAACACTCAAGGAGAGTGCAAATCAGGGCCACTGAGCAATGAGGTCTGAGGAGACGGGTGTGTGGTGTAGTGAAAGTCCTGAGGGCCAGACAGAGGGGCCTGGAGAGCAGCATTTAGCCCCCTGGCCTGAGGTTCCCCACCCCTATGCTTTCATGTTTTTCAACACACACTGCAGCAGGGGCTAGCGAGTCACTTGTAGGCAGCTGCAGTTACTTTTTTAAAAGCAAGCAACAGAAGAAAGGCAGACATCAAACCGAGACCTGGGTGGGTGAGCAGGGAGGAGTCAATCTCTCCCAGCTATGTCCACCAGGGTACCTGGTTCAGCAGGGTAGACCTGAGGGTTGGGGAGGGTGGTTGCTGTGGTCTATAGGAGCTCTACCTCCTTCTGCAAGCACCCTGTCCATGTGACTACTGGTCTGGAGTGTTTGCACCTTGTGTTGGGTCAGCGGGACAGACTGGGGATTCTGTTGGTGTACCGCCCACCCCGCTGCCCAAGAGACTCCCTAGCTGAGCTGACAGAGGTGGTCTTGGGTGTAATGTTGAGATCTCCCAGACTATGTTGAGCCTCCGCTTCCCCACAAGGGCCAGGGAGGGGGGAGACACGAGTTCCAGGTTTCCCAGCTGTCAGAGGATGCGGAAGACCAAGGAATTGTTGAGTCTGAGCAACACCTTGGGAGGGGGAGTGAGTTTGACTCTGAGCCAGTTCCTACGGATGGTGCGGCCTCGGAAGCGGAGAGCACCCTGCCCCCTGACAGGTTGGAGGAGCTGTTGGAAGATGTTCCAGAGGGGGCGGTGATTTCTCCTTTACCAAGCGGTTCCCGGGATGCCTCAAGCGCGTCACCGCCCCCTGACCTCGAGCTGGTTGCTAAGGAGACGATTCTTTCAGATGAGCCATTGAAAGCACACACCCCCGTCACCCCGCTCTCGACGCCGCAAAAAGCGGACAGGACAGAGGCAGGAGCCAGAGATTACGACCTAAATTTTTCCCTACTTAAGACTGCCGCTCTCTGGGTTAAGTTGCTGAGTTAACTTTCTTCACGCTTTGCAGAGCATGTCTAGAGTGCAGTTAGGGACTTCTAGTGATCTAGCTTAGAGATTTCTATGAAGCGTACTGCTTTTGATGTATCCATTATTTTAATAAAACAAGATTTGATTGCACCTGCGTCTCAGCCTCGTGAATCCTGCTCTGAACAGGACAGACTGTTGGTTCTGGGGAATGTCAACATCCATGCCGAGGCCACCTCATCCGGGGCAGCTCAGGATTTCATGGTTTCCATGACAACCATGGGACTGTCCAAACATTGGCCCAACACATGTAGCAGGGCATACTTGGTTTTTGCAACTGGACATGGAGATGATGATCTGAATGTGGGGGGCCTTACATCAGTCCCTCTGTCATGGACAGATCACTGCTTGCTGAAGTTTAGACTTACAGCGGCCTCTCCCCTCTGCAAGGGTGGGGGACTGATTAAGTTGGTCCGCCCTCAGAGACTAATGGACCCGGATGGTTTCCAAAGGGCTCTGGGGAGTTTTCCGGCTGATAGAGCTGGCGCTCCTGTTGAAATGCTGGTTGAACTGTGGAATACAGAAATGACCCGGGCGGTTGACATGATTGCTCCTGAGCACCCTCTCCTGTGCAGAGCTCATACAGCTCCATGGTATACCCCAGAGCTGAGAGCGATGAAACAATATAGGAGACTGTTTGAGTGCAGATGGAGATGAACAACTGGTGGATGTAATTACACACTGGTAAGTACCTACGATAAGCTGTATTTAGGGGCAGTCAGGGCAGCAAAAAACCAATATTTTGCTGCCACTATCAAATCATCAATCTGCCGCCCAGCAGAGCTCTTCAGAATTGTCCGGGGGCTATTACATGCTGGCCCCAAGGACATGGTAGAACCATCTGAGGCCCACTGTAATGAATTTGCTAGGCACTTCCAGGATAAAATCTTTAGCATCCGCCACGGCTTAGACTCCAGTGTTATAGCAGGTAAATCAAGCGAGGTATCCAGAGCACAGCCTTGTCCCGATTTCTTGGATGAGTTTCAGTTGGTACACCTTGAGGACATTGACAAGGTGCTTGGACAGGTTCGTGCAACCACTTCTGTGTTGGATCCTTGCCCTTCTTGGCTAATAAAAGCTAGCAGGGATGGAACAGCTGGCTGGGCCAGGGAAGTGATTAATGCCTCTCTGCGAGACGGGATGGTCCCTGGCCGCCTGAAAGAAGTGGTAGTGAGACCACTCCTGAAGAGACCCTCCCTGGACCCAGAAAATCTTAATAACTATAGTTCTGTAGCAAATGTTCCATTCCTGGGCAAGGTCCTTGAACGAGTGGTGGCAGGCCAGCTCCAGACACTCTAGGATGAGATCGATTATCTGGATCCATTTCAGTTGGGTTTCAGGCCTGGTTTTGGCACGGAAACAGCCTTGGTCGCCTTGTATGATGACCTCTGTTGGGAGAGAGACAGGGAGATGTGACTCTGTTGATTCTCCTTGATCTCTCAGCGGCTTTCAATACCATCGACCATGGTATCCTTCTAGGAAGACTGGCTGAGTTGGGAGTGGGAGGGACTGCATGGCGGTGGTTCCCCTCCTAGTTGACGGGTCGGCTCAAGAAGTGGTGCTTGGGCAACATTGCTTGGCACCCTGGACTCTCCAGTATGGGGTTCCGCAGGGGTCAGTTCTGTTCCCCATGCTATTCAACATCTACATGAAACCATTGGGTGGAGTCATCCGGAGCTTTGCTGCGCATTGCCATCAGTATGCTGATGACACATAGCTCTATTTCTCCTTTTCATCTTCTTCAGGTAAGCCAGTTAATGTGCTGAACCAGTGCCTGGCTGTGACAATGGACTGGATGAGGGCCAATAAACTGAGGCTCAATCCAGACAGGACTGAGATGCTGCTAGTGGGTGGTTCTTCTGACCAGATGGTGGATGTCCAACCTGTCCTGGATGGGGTTGCACTCCCCCTGAAGGAGCAGGTTCGTAGCTTGGGAGTTCTCCTAGAACCACCTCTGTCACTTGAGGCTCAGGTAGCCTTGGTGGCATGGAGTGCTTCGGTTCGTGGCCCAACTACATCCCTATCTGGACAGGGATAACCTGGTTTCAGTTGTCCATGCTCTGGTAACCTCCAAGTTAGATTACTGCAATACACTCTACGTGGGGCTGCCTTTGAAGACGGTTTGGAAACTGCAGTTTGTGCAAAATGCAGTGGCCAGATTGGTAACAGGGACCAGATGGTTCGAACATATAAAACTGATTCTGGCCCGCTTGCATTGGCTGCCTGTATATTTCTGAGCTCGATTCAAGGTGCTGGTTTTAACCTATAAAGCCTTACATGTCTTAGGACCACAATATCTGATGGAAAGCCTCTCCCGACACGAACTCACCCATACACTACGCTCAACATCCAAGGCCTTCCTCTGGGTGCCTACTATGAGGGAAGTGAGGAGTCTGGCAACAGGGAAGAGGGTCTTCTCAGTGGTGGCCCCTGAATTATGGAATGATTTTGTTGACAAGGTGCACCTGGAACCAACACTATTATCTTTTCGGTGCCAGGTCAAGACTTTCCTCTTCTCCCAGGCATTTTAGCATGTGTTATTAAATTGCTTTTTTAAAAATGTATTTTTAAATTTGTATATTTGTTTTTAATGTATTTAATTGTTGTAAACCACCCAGAAAGCTTCGGCTATGGGGCAGTATACAAATGCAATAAAAAAATAAAAAAATAAAATAAATCAAACCACCTCGTATGAGCTCCGCAAGTTGACTATGTTAACGATGGCAATGTGGAGATTCCTGTGTGGACACTAGGGATGGCAGAATGTGTCAGTTTTGGTTTCCCATTTTTTCAACCTTAAATCCAGTTCTTCACATTTCTGCAGCAATTTACGATAAAAAAATGCTCATGAAAATTCCTCAGCATTTTAGTGTGAATTTCTCCTTGTAAACACATTTTTGTATGCCGTTTTGACTAATGGACATATTTTTGCAAGCAGTTTAAGAACATAAGAACATAAGAAGAGCCTGCTGGATCAGGCCAGTGGCCCATCTAGTCCAGCATCCTGTTCTCACACTGGCCAACCAGGTGCCTGGGGGAAGCCCACAAGCAGGACCCGAGTGCAAGAACACTCTCCCCTCCTGAGGCTTCCAGCAACTGGTTTTCAGAAGCATGCTGCCTCTGACTAGGGTGGCAGAGCACAGCCATCATGGCTAGTAGCCATTGATAGCCATGTCCTCCAAGAATTTGTCTAATCTTCTTTTAAAGCCATCCAAGCTGGTGGCCGTTACTGCGTCTTGTGGGAGTAAATCCCATAATTTAACTATGCTCTGAGTAAAGAAGTACTTCCTTTTGTCTGTCCTGAATCTTCCAACATTCAGCTTCTTTGAATGTCCACGAGTTCTAGTATTATGAGAGATGGGAAGAACTTTTCTCTATCCACTTTCTCAATGCCAAGCATAATTTTATACACTTCTATGATGTCTCCTCTGACCCGCCTTTTCTCTAAACTAAAAAGCCCCAAATGCTGCAACCTTTCCTCGTAAGGGAGTCGCTCCATCCCCTTGATCATTCTGGTTGCCCTCTTCTGAACCTTTTCCAACTCTATAATATCCTTCTTGAGATGAGGCGACCAGAACTGTACACAGTATTCCAAATGCAGCCGCACCATAGATTTATACAATGGCATTATGATATCGGCTGTTTTATTTTCAATACCTTTCCTAATTATCCCTAGCATGGAATTTGCCTTTTTCACAGCTGTCGCACACTGGGTCGACATTTTCATCGTGCTGTCTACTACAACCCCGAGGTCTCTCTCCTGGTCGGTCACCGCCAGTTCAGACCCCATGAGCGTATATGTGAAATTAAGATTTTTTGCTCCAATATGCATAATTTTACACTGGTTTATATTGAATTGCATTTGCCATTTTTCCGCCCATTCACTCCGTTTGGAGAGGTCTTTTTGGAGCTCTTCGCAATCCCTTTTTGTTTTAAGAACCCTGAACAATTTAGTATCATCAGCAAACTTGGCCACTTCACTGCTCACTCCTAACTCTAGGTCATTAATGAACAAGTTGAAAAGTACAGGTCCCAATACCGATCCTTGAGGGACTCCACTTTCTACAGCCCTCCATTGGGAGAACTGTCCATTTATTCCTAGTCTCTGTTTTCTGCTTCTTAACCAATTCCTTATCCACAAGAGGACCTCTCCTCTTATTCCATGACTGCTAAGCTTCTTCAGAAGTCTTTGATGAGGTACCTTGTCAAAAGCTTTTTGAAAGTCTAAGTACACTATGTCCACTGGATCACCTCTATCTATATGCTTGTTGACACTCTCAAAGAATTCTAATAGGTTACTGAGACAGGACTTTCCCTTGCAGAAGCCATGCTGGCTCTGCTTCAGCAAGGCTTGTTCTTCTATGTGCTTAGTTAATCTAGCTTTAATAATACTTTCTACCAGTTTTGCAGGGACAGAAGTTAAGCTAACTGGCCTGTAATTTCCGGGATCCCCCCTGGATCCCTTTTTGAAGATTGGCATTACATTTGCCACTTTCCAGTCCTCAGGCACGGAGGAGGACCAGAGGGACAAGTTACATATTTTAGTTAGCAGATCAGCAATTTCACCTTTGAGTTCTTTGAGAACTCTCGGGTGGATGCCATCTGGGCCCGGTGATTTGTCAGTTTTTATATTGTCCATTAAGCCTAGAACTTCCTCTCTTGTTACCACTATTTGTCTCAGTTCCTCAGAATCCCTTCCTGCAAATGTTAGTTCAGGTTCAGGGATCTGCCCTATATCTTCAACTGTGAAAACAGATGCAAAAAATTCATTTTGCTTCTCTGCAATCTCCTTATCGTTTTTTAGTACACCTTTGACTCCCTTATCATCCGAGGGTCCAATCGCCTCCCTAGATGGTCTTCTGCTTTGAATGTATTTATAGAATTTTTTGTTGTTGGTTTTTATGTTCTTAGCAATGTGCTCCTCAAATTCTTTTTTAGCATCCCTTATTGTTTTCTTGCATTTCTTTTGTCAGAGTTTGTGTTCCTTTTTCTTTTTTTTCATTCGGACAAGACTTCCATTTTCTGAAGGAAGACTTTTTGCCTCTAAGAGCTTCCCTGACTTTGCTTGTTAACGATGCTGGCATCTTCTTGGCCTTGGTGGTACCTTTTCTGATCTGCGGTATGCACTCCAGTTGAGCTTCTAATATAGTGTTTTTAAACAACTTCCAAGCATTTTCGAGTGATGTGACCCTCTGGACTTTGTTTTTCAGCTTTCTTTTTACCAATCCCTTCATTTTTGTGGTTTCCTCTTTTGAAGTCAAATGTGATTTTGGATTTTCTTGGCAATTGGCCATTTACATGTATGTTTAATTTAATAGCACTATGGTCATTGCTCCCAATCGGTTCAACAACACTTACATCTCGCACCAGGTCCCGGTCTCCACAGGGGATTAAGTCCAGGGTTGCCGTCCCTCTGGTCGGTTCCATGACCAACTGGTCTAGGGCATAGTTTCTCCTAACAGAATGCATTTTTGTATGTTACTTTGCATGCTTCCCCCTAAAATATGTATTTTTGTAAACATTCTGCCCTGGAGAAGTGCATCACAAAATGCAGAGAAGTGTTTCAAAGGATTTTGAAAGATGGGTATGTTTTGGTTTTCATATTGTTTCAGAGAGTGTGAATTGGTTAGGTTTGACTTTAAATGAATCAAGTTTCTTCCCCATCCCTAGTGGACACCCAAGCCAATCCACACATTGGTTGGGAAGGTGCATCTCTGGTGATTCTGCATCAGTATTGGCTCCATCTCTATTTTCTTTTTTTTTAATGAGGATACCGCTTTGTAAAAATTATGTGGAGACAATCCAGAGTCAGAACAGAAATTAATGTGAGGAGGAGCTCACAGCCAGAAGGGTCAACAATTAAGAATAAAGCATCTGCCCTACATTATACATATTTAAAATATGTGTTTTAAATTGTATATTTGTTTTAATGTTTTTGATTGTAAACCGCCCAGAGAGCTTCGCCTATGGGGCAGTATACAAGTGCAATAAATAAATAAATAAATAAATAAATAAGATATACAAAATATAAATTTTTAGTTAGTGGGAGTGTTGAGGATTTCATTACACATACCTTCCAAAGTGGGATAAAACTATGTCAGTCATTTCTCAGTATCATAAATGTTGACATCTCAATTAGCACTGAATTGGCATACTTGCACCATAGCTTCTCACCACTATGTGCTCTGTATCCCCCATGTCCCTACATCATCCATCCCAAACCATTCTTGAAGTAGCCCTGGGTAGAAACCTTTGCCTGTCTTCCCACCCCACCCGGGAGCAGTAAATACGGAAAAGAAGCCCATTCCACTAGGCTCACTTTCCATTTCTCAGTCCCTTGAGCACTTTGTCAATCCCTTTGCCTGCTTCAGTTCTGCTGCATGCTTTGAATGCTTTGGAGTTTTTAAGTTCGAGTCCAGTAGATCTCCCTCAGCTTTTCTTTCATCTTCATCTATGACAGCCAACAAAAAAGAGCCTGACTCTTTTCTCCTGTGCAAGATGTATTTCGGTGGCAGGTGAGAAGTCAAGGCATGCTAGAATGGCTGTCCTAAAGCTGTGCAGGTGCTCTTGTTTTCTTCACATAGCCTACTAATGTAGTTGCCGGCATGTAGTAACAGCCAGGTTCCTACTACTTACTTACTATTTCACGCCTCCTACTTTCCTCTTCATGCTACCTATTACCTCCAATGACCTACACGTCCTTCTCAGTAGTGAAGACAAGAGCAAAGTCAGAATCAATGGAGTAGGTTCTTGAAGCAAGTGGGAGTGAGGCAGATACTCAGAAGCTGTTTTCTGTGAGTCATGTATAAATGCTTCAATCTAATGTAGTCAAGAAGTCAAACTATTTTGCTTTAAGGTTGGTTTGGCTATGATGGGCGAATCTGTCAATTTGGGTTTTTCTCAGTTCCTTGTTTTTCCAATCTTTAGTTCAGTTCTCTACATTGGATTGTGGGTTGTTGTTTTTATGTCCTCAAGAAAATTCATCAGCATTTTAGTAAGAATTTCTCCTATTATACACATTTTTGTAAGCAATTTGCCATATTTAATTTTGCAAAGCAATTTCCCCAATATAATGCGTTTTTGTATGTTATTTTCACAAATATGTGCGTTTATATGCACACTTTACTGTGGCTTATGCATTTTTGTACCTGTCACTTGGCTGGAAAGCTATATTGCAAAATTCAAAGAAGTGTAAATTTCAAAAGATATCCGTGGATCAGTTCATGTATTACTTTGGAAAGTGTGAATTAGGTAAGTTCACTTTTAAAGGTGAACTGACTTGAATTTCTCCCTCTTCCCTAGCTGTGACTGAAATTTTGCTGGTTTAATTATGGTTCAGTCCAATAAAAGTAGCCAGTTTGGCATATCTGAAGAGGTTCAGGATTGCTTATTGTGGAAAAATTTAAATATTGTTCAAATTACATTTACATTGCTGTTGATTTGGTTATTTTATATAATGGTGAACATTTATGTCATATTTAGATCAAAGTGCAGAAATCAAAAGTTGGGAAAACAACAAATACTAAAAATAAAACATGGATAATATAACAGCATTTCATTAGTTTTATTCTAACTACGCTGCCTGCTGATGCAATGAAAGAGAGAGCCAATTCAATTATTTATAAAAGACAAATGTGCAGTTAATCTGAGAAACTCTCTTCCACATGATCCCATGGCAACATGGGAGCATGTACAGAACACTGGGGAGTGGGTTTCCGGCTGCCTGGCTGGGGGAGGCACCATAAATGGACAGAGTTATCAAAGATGTTTCCACAGAGGGAGCTGACGCCACTTATGATGGCTCAGGTAGAGAGGTGGTGATGATGGTCCTTGGCTCATGCCAACTAATGCATGTATTCCCCACCCCACCCCATCCCATCCCACTCCCTGAAACGGGGGAGGACTGGACATCTTTGCTAGTGTATTGAGTGAGAATTAACACAGCAGAAAGCAAGTCAGAGTGGAGTAGGAAGAGTGCGATCCTTCCTTCCGAAGATAATAAGTGGACCACCTTCTGTGGATTAGTGTTCCTGAAAGGTAAGGCAAAGAGGGAGGAGTCTGTCTCTCTTTCTCTATTCTGAAACAGAATTAAGAATCAGGCTTGCCTCAAAAGGCTTTCCACCCAGATATTTTGCAGCTCCCATGGATGGCATGCCTTGCCTGGCTGCCACAAGACAACTAACATCACTGTGTCCAGAGCTTAACCATCCTTTTTCTATGGCTATGTGTGTGTGCACACTATGGAACATACATAACACAACTGTTAGTGGTTTGCGTTGGATTGTTCCCTCACTTGTCTCTACTGTCCATCTGTTAGTAAGTCTCTCTCTCTCTCTCTCTCTCTCTCTCTCTCTCTCTCTCTCACACACACACACACGCACACACACACACACACACACGCGCGCGCACACACACACGGACACACATACACACAGAGCAGCACAGCACTCAATCCAAAGTGGCGGGGAGAGACAACCAAATGGTAGCATGACAGTTTTGCTTGGACCTTTTTTGAGGGGTCATGGAAAGCTGCTAGGTGGGATTCTCTCTGATGAGGCATGATTGCCAATGCCATATAGCAATGGAAGGCGTTCTCCTACCTGCTTGTTTGCAAAATTCAAAGCATCTATCACTTCTCTTGGCTATCACATTCACATAATCATGGTTAACTATGGCTATTGTCATTCTGGATTTTGCCATGTATGCATGTGAATTAATGTAATAATAATACACATGCATAGGATGAAAATGAAACAAACAATTTATTTAAATAAAATGTTTTTAATGCAAACATTAACAAGTCATTGACAAATAAAAGTAAAATGAAATCAACTTATCAGTTTACACAATTGAGGCTTTCTCATAATCAAAAAATGAGAGCGGCAGTTAGCTTAAGACAGAAAACGATATTTCTCAGCTGTGCTAGGGGCTGCATTGCAATCTCCAAACCATGCCAACTCAGAAGTAACTTCCATTCAGTTCAACAGAGCTTACTCCAAGATAAGTGCAGGTAGGATAGGATTGCAGCCTTTTATTTGACAGAAGTCTTATTGACTAGTTTTCCACATCAGTTCAGGATGCATGTCAATCTCACTCACTGTCACTGTTTCTGAAAGAGTAAAAAAAAACTAACCCTGCCTGCCCTCAAATAATAAGTGATAGAAAACAATTATATTTAAACATACGTTGAATGAGAAAACTAGGTTTTCTTCCGAGATTTAATCTCATAATGATCTGAATGATTATTTAAACTGCAGATTAATTATGCAGCTTAAAGAGACAGAATCAAGGGAATCTGCTTGAAGCATTTTTAAAACAGATATCTGGTAGCAGCTGTTACAGAGCCAGCTGTAGGAATTAATGCTGTAAGTGTGTTGGGGGGGAACGGTTAAGAAATTAACATGAATGTTAATGTTCATTGCTGTGAATTATCAAAACAAAGAAAAAGAGGGATGAAAGTTAATTGATGCTAATGGTGATGGTTATCACCTCACTAAGACAGAACTTCAAAGAAATACACATTGCAGCACTTCAGAACAAAGCTGTTTACATTAATAACAATGTCAAATTAGCCACGGATTTGTTAAAGGTGGTATCGCTGACAGTCACAAGCATTAGCGAGGAGTCAAACCTGATCTGAAGACATACCAGATTTGCGGATTCTGACAGAATTCAGTAACAAATCCGAAAATGTGGAAATTCACCCCTATCTCTAGATCCCATTATGGTGTTATTATTCCCTAATTTAAGGAGATGAGTTTAGATATCTGTCTTACAAGTGATGTGTTATAATCTCTCATTAAAAGTGAATAGCTAAAATTCTCAAATGGTTAATGGTATACATTTTTTCCAGCCCAGTCCAGTACAAACTATAAGGGAACATGATGCTAAGGTCAACAGGTTCTTTTTCGCAGTGAGTACTTTGGCAATCCAGTTATTCCAGGGCACATCCCTCCAAATCCACTGCCAAGCAAAACCTTTTAAGCCTCTTTCTCAGGAGCATTTCCCCCACATACTCCTTCATGTGTGATTACAGATGGTTCACTTCTTGTAACATCCATATGTACTCTGTTATGTACCTACCTAGGGAGTTACTCTTTTTTTCAAGGGGAAACAAGTATGGCTTGGTCACAGTATAAAACATGACACAGTTCGGATATGTCAACCTTTTGTCCTGCTATTTCCATTTCAAAATTGGCACTTCTATAAGAGAGAAGTATAGTTTGATGCTTACATTGATAATGTTTAAGCAAGATTTCCACTGTGGAGGCGCATTTTGGGAGAATTACTACTGTCACCACTCTGTTAATGCTTTAAATGACAAACCCATGTGCAAATGGGCCAGCCAGTATAGTGGCAAATTCAGAAGTGCAGGGACTCTTCATGATAGTCACACCATGCTTCCTCACAGCCATGCCCTTGCACAGCCACACCCCTTCTAAGATTATACAACCTTCTAATATTGTACAATAAAATGAGTTTTAGGTATCTAGCTTTGTTTGGCAAACTTTCCCTTACAATCAATGCAGATCTCCATGTGTTGTCTTTCAGCTGAATCTGCTATTTTCTGTGCATGTATGATAAGGAACTTCCTGTGCTGAGTTTCCCTTCTTGGTTGTCATATTAAGACTCAGAGTAACTGCATTTGGGCAGAGCTTATATGTTTTAGGAGGAAACTGAAGCATGGAAATTCCTGATCCTAACGTCTGGTATTGGCTGCTGTAACTCCCCCACTTATAGACACACACTCTTTCTCCTCCCGTTCCTTTTATGTGTTTTATCTGTCTTTTCTTCCTTTTCCCCTACTAGTTCTGGCTTTGGGCTGAAACATAACCACACATCTTCTCTCCCCCCCTTTTGCTACCGGGTTCAGAAAACAAATGAACTGGAGGCCATGCAGGAGAGAGAGCCTCTCCTTCAGCCCAAGTTCTGCCCTCCCCACCTCCTTTTCCTCTTTCTCTTGCTTGCTTGCTCTCTGTTATTGTCACCACACTCCTCAATCCTTCCTGTGTGTACCTTCTCCTACACCAACAGATGTCCCTAGGAGCCAATCAGCAAGAAAGAGGAGTGTGTTAGTTACTGAGAAGAGTCTTCTCAGTGGCTGACTTGCCTCCTTTCACTCTGATTGACTGCAATCAACAGAAAAGGATGCTGGAGACATAGGGACCCTGCTGGGACCCTGCTTCCAAAAAAGGAAGGGGTCTAAGACCTCCTGGGTCCCTGGACAACTACACTCTCAGCCTGCAGAACAGTCTTCCTGAAACACAGAAAAGGCCATTTAAAATCACTCAGTTCTTAAAGCAAGAGGGAGAAGGAGAACGATACCGAGCTGCTTAAGTCAAAGCAGGATACATTGCTACCTATGCTACCTATGCAACCTATGCTGGACTGGTCAGTAGACCTTAAAGGGACAATACAAGAGCCTAGCTTTATTAGGCAATCAATAGATATAGCCTCAGAACAAATGTCTACCACAAAGGACCTGCAACGGATGGCCATGGCTGAGCCACAAGATAAACCTGAAGCTGATCTGATAGATCACTATATGCAGAGACAGATCCTTGAGTTTGATGGTAATGTCTCAAACCTGAGATACAAATTCACCTCCACCCAAACAGAAGTAACAGCACAAGGTGATCCTCAAATCAAACGATGGTCCATGATTTGTCAGGAACTGGGTCTCATTAAAAACTTTCTCTCAGAAAGCAACGATTTGTTAACAACATTGGCAGAGAACTATAAAGTCTCAGGGAGGGGACCTGGACAAAAGAAAATGAAAACTGCAGTACTCAATTTGGGATAACAACTAAGAAAGCTGTAAAAATCCACTCTAAGGACGCTAATAAAGAGGGCCTAAAAAAAGAGAGCATAAAACAAAAGAAAAGTTAGAACATTAAAAATATTAAAAACCGGGAGAAAAAAGTCCACTGTTGCCGCAATAAACATCTAGAGAGGCTGGTTAAACTGCTAGATAGCAACCTAAATCCAGATCCTAACAAGACAGCACAGACAACCCCTAAGGGAAAAAGAAAACAAGATCACATAATGTTGCCAGTGGTCAGCCGATAGGTGAGGAAGAAGCTGGGGGAGAACATCAAACAGAAAATAAAGCAAATAAGGCATCTAAGCTGGAAGAGAAGTAGGATCCATGGGCAAACACTCTCTGTGCCAATGTGGGAAAGTTTGATGTTGATCCCTGCACCACTAAGTCGGGCCCCATACATTATCATATGGAACCTCAGTTAGATACACGTATGAGAAATGGCTAGAATTTAGCGATGATACCACAAAAGCTGGCATTCGTCAATTACTCGAAACCAAAGGGTGTACTGACACAGCCGAAACGCATACTACATCTTTTACATATCCTAAACAGAGCGCTGTTAGGAACACTTAGTCCAAAGGATATAACTCTTTTTGAATACCTGTATTTTAATGGAATCAGAGCTCGGGCTATAGTCACTTTCAAAGACCGGGATACAGCTGATTACATCTATAGAGCCAGGGAGGCTTTTCCTAAATTTAATTTAGAGATCATAAGATTTTTTGAAAATCAGGCCCCTCCAGCTCCCTTATGTGGTGACCCAGCTGCTTATCATAAAGGAAATATACACATGCATTGGTTTGAGCATCTTATCGATTTAGACCAGACTCCAGACTCTGCCCCAATTCACATCCAACCAAGCTCCCAGGGATTATATTTGAGAGACCTAGCCTCTACATGCTGCCTACATCAAACCCCCATCTGAAGTGCAGAAACCTTTGATGCAGAGGAGCAGGCTTTGCTAAACTCATTCTGGATGTTGCCAACTGCTGACCAGGCAGAGATTTTGGAAAGACTTGATTTATTAAGAAGCAAATTAAAGGGAAATCAGTTTTGTCTGGCAGAAGAAAAGATGGATCTAAAGGAGAGAAAGGAGAAGTGCAGCCACTCGATTGTAGATAAAACAAGAGCCGGCAAACAAGACGTACCCAAATTAGGAGAAGAACTTGTGAATGGGGGTGTTTGATAGTAAAGAGAAAGAAGAGACAGGCGGGGATATTCTAACAGAAATAAATCCCATGGTAACCGACATAGGCTTAAACCAAGTCAGAAGAGATCACAGTGCACCAGCTAAGTATATAACAGGGGGCCAACTTAGTGATATAAATTGGCTGGAAATGAGATATCTCGAAGAGGATGAGTTGGGAAGCAACATGGAATAAAAAAATGTAGGGCTTCCCCAAACAGACATCATTTATTCGGTGAGATCCAATGTTAGTAAATTGAGCTCACTTAAAAATGAACTTCTATACCTTGGTTCAGGAGACGAACTACCTTCTGCTCAGTTGGATAGAACAGTCAAAACAGGATGACATAGCGGCCCGCACAGAATACAGACTCAGCTCCTCTCAGAACACCCTGAACAACCTTTAACATCTCAAAGAAATCTCTCAATTCTCACATGGAATATTGCAGGATGGAAATCAAAGACTAGAGATAAATCTCTCATTAACTACCTATCTAATTTTGACATTCTGATGCTACAAGAGACCTGGGCTTTAGATGACATAGAACTAAATGGGTACACAATTCACCAGCTACATGCTGGTGATAAGAAGGGTAGGCCCAGGGGTGGCTTAGCTATACTGATCTCTACAAGACTTTGTGTTTCAATCACTAATATTCCCTCCTTGGATCAACTTGCAATAGCAGTGATGGTTAAACTAAAACACGCTAATATGATATTCATAAATGTGTATCTTCCCCCTCAAGGTCTCAGCTCTCAGACAAAACTGAGATGGCAAGGCTTAGAAACTTTCATTGGAGATCTACTACAAACTACCTCCAATATGCAAGTACTTATTGGGGGAGACTTCAATAATAGACTGGGACCAAATGATAACGACATTTATGCATACCATCATGTATGCCCTCAAAAAGGCCCTTTTCTTCCCTGATATACGCCAATCTAAAGACAATATTTGTAATTATGCAGGGCTTCAGTTGGCCCAGATGACACAATGAATGGACCTGTATATTCTAAACAGCAGTGTAACAGGTGACATCCCAGGAGAATTTACATTCTGGTCAGGTGACAGGATGAATGTTATTGATTATGTAATCTCCACCCGCAATTTGTTAAACTCTGTGGTCCAAATGGAAACAGACCATCATCCTGACAGTGACCACCTCCCATTAGCCCTGGCTCTAAAGCCTTTAGATTGGCACATGTTTGCAGTAGCTGCCTTCCAGCCAAATATTGAGGCTAACATTAGAACCACTAGGATAAGATGGTCCCCGAGGATGGATAGGACCTTTACGCAGCTGCTATACACTGACCAACTCCACATGATCCGCTCTTTGATCATTTTAATAGACCCAAATCAGGGGATCTTAGATCACTATGGCATACTGGTTAAAGAGCTGAAGGACCACCTAACAGCAAAGTGCACAGGGAAATCACGAATCAACAATCTCAGATCTAAGAGCTGGTTCAATCATGAGTGTATTGCTGCAAAAAATGCTCTCGTGAAATTCAGGCTGTACAAGGAAAATCCCTCAATGGTACCATAGAGTGATTTAGTATCCTGTAAAAAACAATATAAAACCTTGCTTAAGGCAAAGAAGAAAAATGCACAATAAGCAGCATGTGAACAGCTCATCTATGCAGTTAAGTCTTAACGATATGGCCTCTTTTTGGCATCTAATGGCAATTTCACCTAGCTCTGGTCCATTGTGTATTGACTGTCATATTCCTGCTGAGGCTTGGGAAGCCCATTTTCGTGGATTGTATACAGAGGAGGGGGTACCAACTTTACAGCTAGAATGTACTCTTGGATCTCTAAATGGCCCCCTGTCTCAATCTCTGAGATAATTGACCTGGTAAACCAACTAAAACCGGGTAAAGCACCAGGCTGTTACATCCCCCCAGAGCTAATTAAAAGAAATATTGAATGGTGGGCCCCAATCCTGGCCAATATTTTTACCTATATAGACAAAAACACCTACATCCCCCTTGACTGGGGCCTGGCTATTATCATTCCCATTTATAAAAAGGGAAGGAAGGATAACCCAGCAAATTACCACCCAATTAGTTTACTGACTATAATCAGCAAGCTCTATGTTAGATATCTTTACTGGAAACTTCTAGCTTGGATGGATCACGAAGACATTCTAGCTGACCAACAGGCTGGATTTAGAGCAGGCCAATCCACAATGGACCAGGCACTAATTTTGCAGCACCTTGTCGAGAAATACAGCAGCAAACCCAAAACATATCTGTTTGCAGCCTTTGTTGACCTCAAATCTGCCTTTGATTCTATCTCTCGAAATAAACTCTGGCAGAAACGTGAGGCCACCACTGTGGATTGTCACTTGTTATTCCTGATATACAAATTACATGAAAGCACTTCCCTAAGAATTAGGTGCAATCTAGAGGGCCTTCTTTCAAGCCCTGTTCCAACCTTTAAAGGAGTAAAGCAAGGATGCATACTAGCCCCACTGCCTATATAAACTCTTTATAAACTCACTGCCTACAATCCTCGATTGCCTAAATATACATCCTCCAAAGCCAGCCCACAGGCACCTATCAGTGTTACTATATGCTGATGATGCAGTAATTTTGTCCCAGTCACCTATAGGACTGAAGAGAGCCCTGGAAGCCCTTGCACAATACTGCCATGATGAACAGCTATAAATAAATTACCAGAAAACAAAGGTCATGGCCTTCGCTAAAAGACCGAGGATGTACAGATACTTTATAAGTGGACACAAGATCAAACAGGTACAGACCTTCAACTATCTGGGTGTTGTTTTTCAGGCAAATGGTAGCCGGAAGGTCAAAGCAGAGTACATTGCCCAGACAGCCCAAAGGAGTGCCTCTGCCATATTAAACTTTATCCGCACCAGAGGTGGTCACTATGTACCAGTGGCAATAAAGCTGTTCAAGACTAAATCTTTAATGCAGCTTTTAGATGGAGCTCAACTTGGTCCCTATCCCAGCTTTACACCTCTGGAAATAGTACAATCCAAATTCTTGAGGGCTGTTCTCCAAGTACCCCACTGTGTCCCAAATGCTGTCTTACGATTAGAGGCTGGCCTCCAAAAGGTCGAAACCAGGGTCTGGCTCTTTATTTTCAAATTCTGGTTGAAGCTAATCTTTTTTCCAACTGGTCTGGCCCCACTAACATTACAGGATGACTTCCAGTCAGTATGGAAACAAACCTTGCCTCAAAAGCTCCAACTATATGGTCTCTCCTTGGGCTATTTTATTTCCCAAGATATGATATGGCTTGGTCAATACTCAGACAACGCATTGCTGATATTGAAAGCCAACAAGACTTGGGCTTATCCTCTAACTACGCCTCAATGGATAGACCACTACAATTTAATAAACCTGCAAAATATCTTTTTACACTTTCGGTTCAAAAAATCATAGAGCTCTCACAGTGGCTCATTGCGAGTGAAGGGGCGAAATAAGACAAGGACACATCAGCTTGGGTTGAACAAGGGCCACTTTATTAAACTATACAAAAACACCTTTTAAAGTGACCTGCAGAGGGAAACCTAGGTGCGGAACTATCTATAAGCAAGCATCTTGCCATACAGCTCACGGGCGACCAGCCCCTGCTTGGGACAAGGGCAAGCCCCATCTGCTTACCCGTTCCGCCAGCCACACCCAGTAGGTGAGTAGGGGGGCCTTCTCAGGTCACCACCCCCCGGGGCCGCACAACCCTCGGGTGGATGAGTTAAGTTGGCCCCAAAAGCAGCCCATATCCTGCCCTCAAGCCACGAAGCTCTGACAGACAGGCCTCTGGAACCGCCAATCACCTCCAAAGGTGCCTAAGGGGGCCACCGAGCTGTCCTTACCTATTTCCCTTTCCGCACCTTCCCACACCAGTGCCCCAATTATAAACTGCCCTCCTAGGGCAATTAAACTTCGACCGTAACAAAATAGCCAAATTAGCCAAATTCACCTATTAATCACAATGCCCCCTAACCCGATTCCATCCCACTCTCACAGTGTGGAGTAGGCAAAAATCCTGCCCGCCAAACAAGGGTGGGCAGGGTAAAAATTCCTACTCAGTCCCGAAGCAACCATTGAACACACTATAAGAGAGGAAGGGCGGGGTGGGCGTCGCTCGCTGAAAGAGGAGGTAGGAGGGGCGGCCTGGCCTTAAATAGGCCCATGGCCCTGCCCCTCCCTGCCACACGTCACGCATGCATAACGCTGCAACGCGCGACATTGCCCTTAACGAAGATGGCCGCGGCAGCATCGTTCCCTCCTTGCAACTATGCTCCACTTATCCATGCTGCGCAGGTAAGTGGGGCTTCATTTTTAATGTCCTCCCCTCTGCTGTCCTGGAGGGAAGATACCAAAAAATCCCCTACCATGATCGTAAGTGCCCTTGTGACGCTGGAGAGGTGGAAACAGTGAGCCATGTCCTCTTACACTGTCCATTCTATTCTGAACTACGAAGATCTCTAATTGAACCTCTCCCATCAAAAACCCTAGGACGATCAGATGCATATGTCCTTTTACTCCTTTCTGATCAAAATACTTCCATTACCTTCAATGTTGCCAAATTTTGTGCTGCAGTGATCAAAATTCGCCACGATCTGACTCTAGCCACCTTGTAACTCCTGTCTTTTGTTGGGATCTTATAATTATGTCTCTGATAACTGTTTTACAGTATTGTGTTTTAACAATTTTATCTGATTATCTCATGCTGGTCATTGACCGTAACAATAAAGATATATACACCCCTGGTCAAAGCCCCTAATAAATGTAGTTCCATGCAGCTCATGTCAAGTTCAAACTGGGTTGCCACTTCCTGTGCATGTAGCATTATTTATTTATTTACTTATTGAAATACTTAGCAACTACACTTCCATAAAAATATAGCAAGGCAGTATATACCCTACATAATTAAAATAAGAACAATAAAATAAAATAAACCATAATCAATGAATAACATAAATGCAGCACAACCTGGTCCATGGAAACCAACCATATAATACTGTATGAATCACTAATAGGCAAAAAAACTTGCGGTTTAAGAATGTACTTATAGCCTACAGATATTTCTATCAAACTTTAAAAAGCAGGGAAATTGGGCAGCTATAGTGAATGCACCAGGGGAGCCTGACCTCCTCTCTGAGATATTGTACTGCCCTACAAAGTTGTCAAAATGCAAACACAATTTCGATTGGTCTCAAAGCCATATACTTACCCACTCTATAAAAAGGCTGTCCTATTATAGGAAGGGGCTTCAATGGAGCTTTTGTTTTTACCCCACTTTTTCCCACTTTTTGGCATATCATACAAGAGGAACAGTACTATTTGACATCCCTGGAAATATTTGGCCAATAATAATGAGAAGTCAGCCTTTTCTTTGTCTTTTTTATTCCAAGAAGTCCTGAACAAGGAATATCATGTGCCATGTCTAGCAATCTGGGTCTGAATTTGCTAGGCACAATCAGTTATTTAACTGGTTCACAGCAGTTCTCTCTCTCTTTTGGTAACCACAATCTATACAGTACACCATTCTCCCACACAGTTTGATCCCTCAGGATCTCTGTAAATGGGATTCTTTGTGTAAAGGCTTGTTCCTTTATTGGATTCAAACTGCTATCCTTCTCCAACTCATCCCTGAACTGTTGTGTTTCTGCTGTAGAAAACATTCGCAACCAAGTTTCATTCACTCCAGGCACACTAGGGTTTGCTATGGCGACCTCAGGCTCAGTTTCAGGTTCCACCCTGTTCTGCTCAGCGTCAGATAAAATGGCTTCTGCTGCTTTACCGAGTTGTTGTCTGGTCACCACATAGATTTTTCATTGGGATCCCATAACATCTCTGTCCAAAATTATAGGTTCATGTTGCTGGGCATTGATACCCACTTTATAAGTCTCCTCCTTTCCTCTCCAGTTCCATTTCACTAGGGCCACGGGAATGCTTTCTGGCTCACCTCTCACACCTTGGATTACCAACTTTTCCTGAAGTAAAATTTCTTCAGATCTTATCAAATCTGGCCTCAGTAAGGTCTGAGCAGCACCAGTGTCTAGCAAAGCCCAATATTTTGCCCCTTGCACACATAGTTCTTCTCTCAAGCTTGAGTCAAAATCTTGAACATTTGACCAGCTTATTTGACAGAATTGTATTTTCTTTGTTTCCCCCTCTCTCAGTTCGCTTTTCACTGCTCTTCCTTGAACAGGTTTACTGATAGGGTTTGTAGCTTCACATTGGAAACGGAGATGTTCTGGCTTACCACATTTGTAGCAGAGTTTCTCCTCCCTTTTAAGATACACAGACCCAAACTGAGGTGTGCTGTGCCCTTCTGATTTTATTGGAGGCTTTACACTCTGTGATACCACATCACTTCTGCCATTATATTTTGGTTTTGATTTAAATTCTCTTGGTGTTTTCCCCATCCAACCAGATGGGTTTGAGGTAAAATGATCTGCCAGTTCTGCTGCCTCCTGCACAGACTTAGGGGAACGATCTTTGACCAGCAATCTAATTTCTGATGGCAATTGATGATATAATTGGCCTAATATCATGAGGTTTTTCACCTCTTCCACAGACTGAGCTTTAGCACTTGTCAGCCATTTTTCAAATATGTCCATCAGTTTTGCTCCCAACTCCACGAAAGACCTCCCTGTCTGTATCTGGCAGTTTCTGAAAAGTTTTCTAAAATAATCAGGCCCCAGTCTAAATCTTTTGTACACTGCTTCTTTAAATTCAGCATATGTCACTGGCCTGTCTGAGGGGAAATACTGATACACTTCAGCCAAATCCCCTTTAATTAAATTTGATAAATACTGCATGTATTTATCTTCAGGTAGCCCCCACATCTGAGCTGGCTTTTCAAATGTTGTGAGGTAAATTTGTGGATCTTGACCAGGCTCATACACAGCAAAGTCTTTAGGAGTAACTTTTATTTTTGCTTCATCTCTCTCTTTTCTTGTCTCTTCATAATGAAATTTCTCCCTTTCTAATTCTAACCTTTCAGCGTCCATTCTCAATCTTTCAGTCTCCAACATTCGCTGCTTGTCTTTTTCCCCAGATTCAAAGACCCGCTGCTTGTCTTTTTCCTCAGTCTCCATTCTCAATCTTTCAGCCTCCAATTTTAGCTTCTCTCTTAAATACTCCACATAGGCAGGATTACTTGAGTACCCTTCTGGGGTCTCTTCTCTTACTGGTTCTTTGGTTTGAACTGATGTATACGTTATTACTGTCACCCTCAATTCATCCACCCCTTTACCCTCATGAAATAAATGAAAAGCTATACATTTTTCCACCAGCTCCTCTCTTCTCATTTTCATGAACTCAGCCATGTTTCTTAGAGCTCAGACACTTTTACCACACACTCACAAGTAATCTTTATTTGTTATTCCTTTCACAGTCACACCACTTTTTAGGGACTCACTTTTGTTCATATCCCACTGCTACAGCCACCATATGTGCACCCCCAATTACTTATTTTTCCTGTATGTCTTTTTCTGCTTTGATTTTGTATAGATGCCCTCTTCTGTGTCCTGTGCCCAGCAGAAGCTCTGGGCCAGGCAGGACGCAGTGGCATCTCATAGAGGACACCCTCCCCTTTCCTGGGGTATATGATTTGTGCTGTCCCACAGCAGATTTTGGGGTGGGTACCCCCAGTTACTTATTTTTTTTCTATGTGTTTTTGTCCATTTTGATTTTGCATTGATGCACCCGTGCGTGCCCGGTGCCCAGCAGAAGCTCTGGGCCGGATGGGATGCACTGGCATCTCATAAAGGACACCCTCCCCTTTCCTAGGGTATATGATTTGTCCTAGCCCAGAGCACAGTTTGGGGTGGGCACCCCCAGTTACTTATTTTGTCCTGTATGTTTTGGTCTGCCTTGAGTTTTCATAGATGCCCTCATCCTTCCCCTGCATCCAGCAGAAGCTCTGGGCCAGGCGGGATACAGTGGCATCTCGTAGAGGACACCCTCCTCTTTCCTGGGGTATATGATTTGTCCTGGCCCACAACAGATTTTGGAGTGGGCCCTGTGAGGATCCCACCTCAAACCACCACCTGTGAGGTCCCTCCAGTCAGGATCCTGGTTTTTATTTGTTCTCTCACAGGCTCTAGCACAGATCTCACAAGATCCCACTGCTAGGGAGCACCACCAGCCACTCCCTATTTCACAATATTGCCTGGGGATTTTGCCTTAGTCTCCCTCTGGCTTATTGCTACTTAGTGTCTGGGTGCACTTGCGGGCCACAACCCCACTGTATCTTTGTGCCAATAAAGCATACAGTCCTGGGTTGCCCTGGATACTGGATGATACACTATCTCTTCACCACTGCCACCATTGATACTGTTTCCCAACCTTGGTAATTACCCTGCCCACCCTTCTGGTCTGTGAAAGCCCCAGCCAAGGATCAGGCTTTTGGTAAACCAATAAGATATTTATTTATAAACACCAGGAAATAACAAGATTGCTTATGGGATATTTAACAAGCATATGGTTTCATATAGTGTCACTCTTTATGTTTCCAGTCATATATAATCTGCCTTAATACCAGCCAAAGATAATCCAACCCACAACCAACTCTAATCCACACTCCACAACCAACTGACCCCCTCTCAACTGTCATCCTCTCATTTATACCTTCAGCCACTCAAATGCTCAGCCAATCATCATACAGCATTCTCCAGCATTCTAGCCCATGTACTCCCCCCTCTCACTCAGTCACTTACCATATATTGCTTAATAAACCCGCACTTACCATATTTACAGTTATCATACTATAGGGACATCACAGGCACCCCCAGTTACTTCTTTTTTCCTGTATGTTTTGGTCTGGTTTGATTTTGCATAGATGCCCTTCTCCGTGTCCTGCGCCCAGCAGAAGCTCTGGGCCAGGTGGGATGCAGTGGCATCTCATAGAGGACACCCTCCCCTTTACTGGGGTATATGATTTGTTCTGTCCCAGAGCAGAGTTTGGGGTGGGCATCCCCAGTTACTTATTTTTTATGATTTTATGACATCATTATGTATTTATGAAAATATCAGAAGCCTGATGATTTTGATTGCATAAATGTATTGATATTCTTGATGGGGAGAGTCCCCCGATCACAGTGATATATCATACAGGGTACCCCAACATATATTTTGGGGTTCAGCGACATGTTAAGTTTGGTTTGAAGTTGCTGTAGTTGCCAACTCTTCTTTTTTAGTGTATTGAACTTTCAAGCAAATAAGGAACTGGGAACTAGGAACCAACTTCAGCATCGTATCAGTTAAATAGATTAAACAGTTGCGGGGGCAGCTGACGTTTTTGTGTATATCTCGGGAACCAGACCACCTAGAACCTTTTTTTTAAAAAATTGAAGCTGAGAGTCCAGAGATTAAGGAGTGCTAGCCGGACAGCCAGAGGGACCCCCCAAAAACTGGAGACTCCGGCCGAAAACCGGAGACCTGGTAACTCTAGCTGTGATCCATGCTCTCCTCAAGTTCTTTTGCCTGGCTAGAATGCGGCCTGGAATGTGTGGCCCCTGGAAAGCTGCCTCCAAAGAAATGTGGCACTTGGGTTGAAAAAGGTTCTTCCATCCCTGTATTATGGCCTTCCTCTCAAAGGAACCCAAGGCGGCACACATAAACAAAACTATTTAACAAAAAGAAGAAAAACATATTAAAAACAGTTAAAAACATTCCAAAGCACAATTACAATCAAAAACATTCTAAAATACAGTTAAAATATAAAATAAAAACAATTTAAAAATATTATAGAACACAACTAAAGCATTATTTCATCAGTAATCTCCAGGTTGCCAGTAACAGTCCTCTTCAGCCATCAAATGCCTGGGTAAACAGGAATGTTTTCAAAGTCCTCCTAAAAGTTAATAGTGATGCAGACAGACAGGGAGCCACTACTGAAAAGGCCTTGTCATGGGTCATCATCAACTGAGCAGCGCTTTTTGGCAGCCCCACCAACAAGGCCTTGCCTGCTGATAGTAGGATCTGAGATGGTTAATACTGGGGAAGGTTCTTTTAGATACTTGGGTCCTAAGCCATTTAGGGTTTTATATGCTAGTACTAACACCTTGAATTGGGCCCAGTAGCTCACTGGCAGGACCGGTGCCAGACATGCCAGGGCACTTGGGCACCAGCCTGCCCTGGTACACACACACATGCACGCACACACATATACACACATCCCACCTACCTGTCTCTCCTGTCTTTTGTGGCTGCGTGCACTGTGCTTGCAGGGCTGCCATTAACCAAGAGGGCAGCCAAGGTTTCCCTAAGGGGCTGAAGGCTCCACAGCCATCTTGGTTGATGGCATGCATGGTGCTATACACATACATCCCTACCAAGATGGCGGCAGGGGCATCAGCACATTAGGGAAAACTCGACTGCCATCTTGGTAGCCCTGTAAGTGCAGCTGCAAAAGGTAGGAAAGACAGGTAGGTAGAACCAGCAAACGGACAGGCGGCTTGCAAGCTCCCTCCCTGAGATCCGCAGCAGCTACCCTGCTGTGGATTGCAGAAGGGGAGCACTACTCCTCCCCCACCCTATCCAGGGGCCCCTGTGGCTGTAGGGCCCCTGGCCAGGGCCTGACCTGGCCACCCTTTGCGCCAGCCCTGCTCACTGGCAGCCAGTGCGGTGCTTTCAGAACTGGTGACACATGATCCCATCAGGCTGCCCCACTTATCAGCCTAGCAGTATAGTGGGAGAAAAGTCATTTACAAGCAGTGACTTCACCATGCAGCAAACATTCTATCCATTATAGATTTATTACTGATAACATTTGAAAATCTAAAGGAAGAGTTGTCCTGTTTTGGAGTCTGCATCTTATTACTCATAATGACACTGAAGACTAGAAAACTTTTACAGATATTTGAAAATTATGTTCATTTAGATTATAATTAGGAATAGTTATGGAATACATCTCAACCTGATTTTGCCATAGAGTTTTCAGTTCCATATTTCCATCATGTTTCTGGGATTGGAACATAGCAGGAGGGAATTCAGAAGAGCATTTTTGGAATTTTTGGTAAGAACAGTTTTTTAAAAAACATGTATTTTATTTTCTTCCCTTTTTAAGTTTTTGAAATAGGGTGGCCATGTATCTCTATTTGAAGGTGGAGGGCAAAAAGCAACTCACCACTGAAGACCTTGGAACAGGATGGTCTTCAGTGGTTGGTTGTTTTTCGCTGCCCAGAGGTATTTTCAGGGCTGCTGCCTCTTTCAGTCTTCTATTGTCATCATTTCACAATTGGTTCACATTTCACTTTTGCATCACCAAAACAAGAGAGAATGCAACACCAAAAAAGAGGAAGCAGTGGGCTTGACCCCTCTACTCCTTCCAGCTCTCAGCACGTAGCCCATTGCTTGCTTCCTTTGCTCACTAGGATGAACGAACAATAGAGTTTCTTTCAGCATTATCTGTGCTGAAATTTCTCAGAAGAACATTTCCCACTGAGATTTCTTTTTAAAACTGCATTTTGAACCAGGGCCATTGGGACACCGCCTTCCAGGTAGAACATGACAGCAAGTGGAAGGCCAGCCTCAACTCATCCATTGGCCAAATAAGCAACAGCCACTCGGCTCTAACTGCCAGTTGCCCTGGGACTGGAGAGCAGAAAGAAAGCCCTCCCTGGCCTCTGCCTCTAGTCAGGGTGCCAACGGCTGTGTGGCTTTGTGAATGAGGGTGTCATTATGATCTACTGTGAGCTGCCTGGAGGACCATTCAATTGAAAGGCAGGATATAAGTATTCTAAATCCGGGCTGATAACCTCAGGCTCAGGGGCCAAATGTGGCCCTCCAAGCCTCTTTGTCTAGCTCTGTCTGTCCCCAGGCCACTCCCACTTCTCAGCCACATCCCCTACTGGCCGTACCTTGCACCCTCCTTTAGTGTTTTTGCCTGGCTGGAATATGCCGTTGAACTCTGAGAATGACTCTTGCTTGAATGAATGAAGGATAGAGGGAGAAAAGTGTGTGTGTGTAAAAACTAACCTACTGTACAAAGATCAAATTTATATTTATTGCTCCGACCACTTTTCACTCCATCCCCACCCGCCACTGGCATGTGGCCCCTGGGAGGTAGCCCAGAAGGGAGGGTGGCCCTCAGGCTGAACAAAAAGTCCCCCACCCCATCCTAAATCAACAAACCAATCTTGTCATGAAATATACTGGTATCTGAACATGTTTTTTAAAATAATAATAATAATAATTTCCTGGTTTGCTATTTGTCAGGCATATAAGCCCAGCCTACTCCAGCTGTTTGCCTTAAAAGAAATTACTTCTGTTCTCATTGGACGGAGGCAAGAGTATATCACCAGTTTCTGTCGCAGATGGAGGGAGAGAGAAAGAGATCCTGCCAAGAACCATTATGAAAATTCTTCCTTTTCATGAGATATTAAACTTCCCTCTTGGCAGGTCCCCCCGGCATAGTTAGTATTTTTAGTGAAAAGACACCATGTTTGGGATTCTTTTCTCTTTTTCTCTCTCATTATACTGGCCTGTTAATAGTCCTGGGAAATAAAGAAAGCCCTACATTTTATCTCCAGTTCCACAGGGACTTCTCTATGTTGTATTACAACTTGGCTTGGAAAATTCAAACAGCCTTAACCGCATGGCCAAACTTTGTGAATGGAAATTTCTCACTGTAGTGTATGAATACTCTTCCTCTGGAATAGTTTGCAAGTCTTATCAAAACTCTTTTGGCTTCCCTCAGTATTCTTTGGATGCTTCTCCTGAGCAGGAATCTCAACATTATACTTGGAATTTCATTTTTATAAAAGAGTATAACTGCCACAGGGATATTCACTGTGGTAGAGATGGGTGAACCTTTGCTCCTTCAGATGTTGCCACACTCCAGCTTCTGTCCATTGGCCATGCTGGTTGGGGCTGAAGGGAGTTTGAGTCTAATAGCATCTGGAGGGTTACACAGGTTAACCGTCCCACGTCATATGAAAGATTTCACTAATTTTATTGAAAATGCTTGGGCTTCCTTGGATGCTTCACCTGGAGAAAACCCCCAAAATTTACTTCTTATTTTCATTTTCATGGGCTCTACTTCAAGCCTTTAGGAAAAGAATTCTAGGCTAGGCATGCTTGTTATGGCGTGAAGGGTGGAAGCAGCATTAACACATATTTAGATCCAAACATGAATCTTGAGGGGCTAGGCTGCTAGTACCAGATATCAGATGCTAGGAGGGGTCACAGCAGCCACACAGTTCCTCTTGTGGAAATGAACATTTCTCATCTTCCTTCCAGTCTACCTGATAATGAAGATCCCCTCCAGACATCTTTTCTCTTGTACATCCATGTTTATTTGTGCTCATTTTTACAGCAGTCACATGCAATCCTGCTTTAATACTGTTTGCACCTGCAAATGTTTTAGGGTGGTCACACTGTTTTATTTATATTCAGTGGTATATCATGAAACTCCCTGCTGAAATCCTGTACCTTTTTATACTACAAATGTTCTGGTTTATTTTTGTCCTGTTTTTGTTGCATTATAGCCCCTCCGGACAGCAATAATGTGATAGCATAGGAGATGCATCGCAGAACAACTAATAAAGCAGAATAAATGCACTACTAACATACTGTTATTGAGTCAAGAGCATTTTGCAGAATACACCTGCAATAAAACACTGGTCTTGAGAAGCCTGAAGCAAATAATGTATACACCGTTAATTGAAATGGTGTTTGCTTAATCATGACTACCATAACTGATGGAAGCAGTGGAAAGATAGACTACATCTATTTGCATAACCATGTTGAAAATAGTTTGCCTACTAAGATTCTCTTTCACCACTATGCTCAAGAGGTATGCATTTGTTTCAGGACAAATGGAAAACCAACTAAATGGATGCCATTTGGCTCAATTTCTGTTAGTCCAAAGTGCTGAGAAGAAAAGAAAGGGCATGAACATGAATCCCATTCATGGATGGTGGTGTAGGGAAGGAGGCTTATTTTCTTCAGTGGTGGTGGTAGAAGTTCGCTTCTTTTCTATCTTTTTAGAATACTATTTTCTTGTGCCACCAGGAGGGGGAAGACAAGAGATGGTCTCTTTTTTATTATTATTAACTCACTATGAAGTGTTTACAAAGGGGGAAAAAAAGGAAGGATCAACCTTTTAGTTCCATAATCCCACAAGAGCACACAAAACTAATCAAATTGTCTTAAAAGATAGCCACTGTGATTCCCTCCTAGCATCTGCTATTTGATTTTTTTCTCCCAAATGCCTTAAACATTGAATCATTCTGCACAATTCCAGGGAAACATGATAGCTGCCAGTGACTGCTGCCATTTGTTTGGGGCTGCTGCCATTTTGTTTTGCCCACAATGCTCTGGAACGATGTGATATCTGGGACACTGTGAGAAAAACAAAATGGCAGCCACAGAAACCAGTTCCTGCTGCTGCTGCTGGCAGTAAAACCTAATAAAATAAATTGGGGGGAAAGCCAAATCAAGTGCCAAAATAACATAAATGCCAACAAATATGCACTGAAACAAATGAGATTTTGCCACATGAAATATGAGACAGCAATGAAAACAAATGATATCCAGACTTTTTTTTCTTGCCCACCCCTACACTGTGTGGGTGTATTTCCAGAGTGCAGTATTCTGGTGGCAACTACCCATTTGCAGCTCACTGAGAGCTGGTGTGGTAGAGTTTCTGGCACACTTCCCTCCAAATGACAAATGGATTAAGTGGTGTATGTGTGTGCAGGCATGGGGAGGTGGGGGGCAGACACTTTCTCGCTACAAGGTCCTGATTGTATGTGTACATGTTGAAAAAAGAAGCAAATGCACTTTTATAACATTGAAGGCTTGGTGGCTACTTCTCAAATCTGTTTGTTTGTTTTGAGAAGTGCGACAGCAGAAGCATTAAACGTGTATATTTGGGGAGCTCAATGTGCCACTGAAAGCAGTTGAGGAAGAGGAACCAAATTAAGGGCATTTCTGTCAAACTCATAAACTAATAAAAAGCTTGTCAAGAGCGTATTGAGGGTGGGGGAGAGAATAAAAAAGGTAGGCATTAAGACTTCTGTATTTCTGTCTTCCACTAAGAAGTTTTCTTTGAGAACTCCCAATTTTTGCAGGTGAAATTTCAAGCAGTATTTGAATGCTAATATGGAAGGCAAAATTTGTAGGCATGTCTGGAAAAGAAGCTTTTTTGCTCAGGGGAGAGCCATAGCTCAGTGGTGCTGCATCTAAGGTCCCAGGTTCAATCCGTGGCATCTCCAGTAGGCAGCCCTGTAGCTGGGGGGTGGGCATGTAGCCAAGGGGGGCAAATGAGGACACTGCCCCCCCCAGCAGAGCTTTGCCACCCCTGGGATTTCTTTGGGAAGCTGTCTTCTTTTTAATTCGTGACATGACAAAGAGCTTTGTTTTACATACAGGAGCAATTTAAAAATCGGATCCTCTGAAAAAATCAGTGAATGAGGCAGAGCAAGTGCACAGCAAAAGTCTCATCTAAAAAAGCCCCCAAAAGGCTGCTTGTGATGTTCCTGTATTAATGTACATATGGTAAGTGCTGTTTGTATAGAAGATACATGGTAAGTGGAGTGAAAGAGGAGGGGGGAGTAGATGAGCAGTAGAATGCTGGATGATTGGCTGAGCGTTTGAATGGCTGAGAGTATAAATGGAAGAATGACAGTTGAATCTGGGTGGGTTGTTTGAGAGGTGTTTGGTGGTGTATGTCAGGAGAGTGTGGAGAAAGAGGGAGTGGGAGTGCTAGTTAATGATAAGTCAAGTATCACAGGAATAGATGAAACCATATGCTTAAGTACCATTAGAAAAGTAATCTTGTTATTTCTGTTATTTAATAAATACTATTTTGGTTTACCGAAGGCCTGATCCTTGGCTGGGGTTTCACAGACCAGAAGGGAGGGTAAGGTAAATACCAAGGCTGAAGGGCAACAGTAACAAATGGTGGCAGCGGTGAAGAGGAGAATAATAACATTACAAGTATCCAGAGCAACCCCGAGTTATATGAGTTATCTACATTGATACAAGGGGGTTGGGAACAGCATAAGCACACAGTCACAAAAGTAACCGGATAGAGACTCAGGCAAGGTCTCTGGGAACATTGGTTATAGAACGTGACTGGTGGTGCTGCCTAGCAGGGGGATCTAGTGAGATCTGTGCTAGAGCGGAGAGAGAAACCATAAAAAAGGACAGTCCGGACTGGTGGAGTCCCTGGTGGTGCCTAGTGAAAGGCAGTAGCCACCAGCAGGTAGGAACCTGACAGGGAGAGCCAGGGAAGGGCGTCACACTGCTCACTCAAGGCTTTCCCTGACTGAAGGTGGATTTCTCATTATCACAATCATCCTATAATTACTTAAGTGATCCTGAAAAAAAACAGCCTGTATAGACCCTTGATGAGTTAAATATTAGAACTTTGTATTATTGGTGAGAGTTTGACTCCACTCCTTGGATTTTCCTTTCCTTTGCTTTTTAGTTTCAGTTTCAGTTGTGTTCTCTACCCAGCCAGCAACAAAGAAGCATGCTTGTTTGCCAACAGTAATAGGTAAACGTTTATTTATTCTGCAGTTATAATGAGGAGAGCAGGGATGGGTGCTTATTGCTAAAGGATGAAATACAGAGATAACATAAAGTCATCTGAAAAAAAATGGCTACACTAAGTTACCCTTTAAAGCACTCACTACACTCACAATTATAGCTGCTATTTTTTCTTCTTTTTCTTGAGTACTTTGATGGCAAAGGATGAAAACAGCCCTAGAGAAATAGAAATATTGCTGTGTACAGTACAGTTAGCTGGTTGGTTGGTTGGTCACCTAGGCTGTAACTCAGACCTTATTTCTGATTTTTCCAAAATGTGCATGAGGCCTTTTCAGGGTTACTGGACAGAAAAGTCAATCCAGGATGAGTAAAAAAATTCCAACTGCTTTCCACAGTTAATTTCCAATTGCTTAGTTAATCATGTATACAGAAGCCAGTTAAAAAGTTTTCCCTTGATTGTCCAACAGGAAGAAAAATCTAAAGGTCAGGAACAAAACTAGAAGGAGGGACTTTCAAGGAGGAGTTAACAAACATGAAAGAAAAAAGAATGGGGAACCAGAAAAACACTAAAACTGCCAATAATGAAGGTGTGGAACCTTTATAGAAAATTGTTTTAAAGAGCAATATATAGCATTATCACAGGTAGGTAATCAAGAGTAAACACAATATATACAACAACAACTGTTGGGGTAAAATATCACAAATACATAACAAATACAAAAACAACTTATGAACTGAAATGCCTAAACATGTGACCAAATGCATTTTGACATGGTCTTCTTCAGTGGTCAACACATGCATGAACAACTACTACACAGTTCAACATTAAATATGACAGTGTAATTCAAGGTTCAGCTCCTTGTAACTCTACAGAGCTATAGTATGGTAATTTCCTGAATGTTGCCCCACAATGTATAGACAGAGAAGCTGTTCTCAAACTCTGTGGGCATTACAGGACTTCAGTTAGAACCTGACTCACTTACTCAATAAAATTATTTGCTTCTTAAGACTGCACCAATATTAAAACATCCTGCTTATTTTTGCCCTTCTCTGGACAAGTATGCCGCTCTGGGCTCCTGCTGGGAGGAAGGGCAGGATATAAATCAAATAATAAATAAATAAGTTTGTTTTTTTTAATTTCATCTAATTTCATCTTTATTTGTATTTATTTAGAAAAACATCTATATCGGTTTTTCAATAAATTTTCATAAGAACTCAACCATTTAATGCAAACAACCAAAAATGACATGAGAGAATGAAACAAAGACTTTTTTATGCTTATTCTGGACAAATTTGAAGCTGTATTTCCTGCCCTCAGCTTATGAAGGTGAGCAATTATTTGCATCTCTGTTCACAAAAGTAGTAAAAGCGATACCAAGTCCCCTCAAATTCCTCTGTGTGAGACTGTCCTTTGGCCTTTCTTCCTTGTATTGAGTATTGTTTCCAAATTTCTATTGATACTGTAGGAGAGACTATCTGCAGAAACTCTACTCATGATATTGTACTTTACAAAATAACATAGGCCAGTGATCCAAAATGGGCATTTCCCGCTATTGCCTAAAACAGGAATACTAGCTGAAGAGAAGTGGTTTCTTGACTTCAGATATGTATATCAGACAGAGTGCATTCAACTTCAAGATTTCACAGAGGAAATGTTAGTGGGAAGCAATTTTTTCAAGTTGTCCCTTGTTAGTTGTGGCACTCCTTGGGAACCAATGGTAAGGAACAATTCCCATTGATGATAGAGTCTAATTCAAGGAGAGTTGCCACCTGCTTGGTTTTGAACCAGACTGATCAGTTTCTTTCATATTTTAGCAAATTTACCCAAGGGTAGCTGCTATTAAATCATTATTATTAATTATGCATTATGCATTATAATTAATTATGCATTATTAAATCAAAGCTTCTGTTGCCTGTTTTTCTTTCTGTTTTATTGGAAAGCAAAGAGAATAGTGTATCTTGGTACTTTTGGAAAATGTCAAGACTCATCCCACTCAAGGGATTTTAAAATTTAAACAGAACATAAGTAGAGTAATTTATGTTCAGATTAGAAACGTCTCTGTGTCGTTGCTCTGCACAGTTACTTTTACTTGGGCAGTAAAATGAAAGCAAGATGGATTTCCAGGCTGAAAAGTAAGATTAGCCTTTAGAACTCCAAGATAAAATTCAAATTTGTAACACTTCATTTAACAGTGTATGAGCCCCAAGAGAGCAGAATGGGAAGGCCACAGGGGACAAAGCACTGCTGCTACAGGTAAAAATACATTTACCTCTGTAAAATACAATCATGTTAAAGTGGCCAGTCGGTTTGTTTAACTCATTTGAAATTAATCAGGGGGCCTTGAGGGATAATATTGACTCAGTCAGCCATCTTTTAGAGTGAATTAGAGGAGTGAAGACTATGAATATGTAAATTGGAAATGATTAAGGGATTGGATTTCACTTTTAAAAATGTAATAAGAACAGGCTGCAAACTTTTCTTAGCCAAGCCGTGCCTCAGAGTTACAACACTCAGTGCCTGTCAGGCTGTGATAATTTCACTTCATTAAGTTCTAGGTATAAATAGAAGAGTATTTTCTCTGTGCACTACCTTTGCTAGGCATGGTCAGAAAACACAGGGGTTATTGATTCACTTGCATGACTTCTGTGGGGAGTAAAACAGACGTAGAAGCAAAGCAAGGCCTGCACCTTGTACCTGTTTGCTCAGACAGCAGCCAAAGACAATTAATGTCTGTCAAACACATGCCAGTTTTTCCGTTCTGAACCCCCAGAGTTTTTTTTTTTTTAAGACGAGAAAAAAGCTAAATGAAAGAATTAAGGCAGTTAACTAAATAAGTTGTATCATTTATATATTTACATAATTCATTACTAGCCTCAGAATATTTGCCTGAATAAAAATGTCTCCCATCACTTCTGAAAATACTGAGGCCCACCCAGATGACCTTAACTCTGGAGATGACTAATGCATGGGGTGGGAAAAGAGTGGGATCACTTTTGCCACACCCCCTTCTGACTGTTGGAAGTGGGGCAAAAGCAATTCCTGTTGGGGTTCTTTTGTTTGTATTCCAGAAGAAAAATAGAGTTAGGGTCCTCCAGTTGGCTAGGCTTGCCTACCTTTACCTGTCCTCTTCTCTACCTAACTTCCTTCCGTTGTAAACTGATATGCTCAGGGAAGCTGACCTGCCTCTCCTTCCTTTGTCTTCTTCTTTGACTCTCTGAGGAGAGAGGAGACATTTTTGTCTGAGCATTGCGCCTCCAACTTAGAGCTAAGTATGCCTTTCCTTTCTACTATGCATTTCTATAAATAAAGTAGCTTTTTCTTATTTTACTAAGTCTTAAGTCTCAGTGATTTAAATGCAGGGTAAAAGCCCACTTCTAAGGTAAATACACATACTGGCACATTCCAAGCTCAGACCACTGAGTTACTCTGCATATTTCCATAACACTGACTTCCACGCACTGATTGCGTGCACTGATTTTTGACATAAAACCTGGGCTCAACATCAGTACGACCTCCAGCAAATTCCCCCCTTAATTGGGGAATACAGATTCTCTTTAGGGACTGGCTCAGTCATACATCCATTTTGTGACTTCATTATCAAGTGTTTGCATGTATGAAACAGCTATCACAGATCAGTAAATAGGTTTTATATCACTTACAGTCACCTCAAGCAAAATACTTTTCAATGGAGCCACTAAAAACATTCATATGAGAATCAAACATTTAGACCAGTAGCATTTAGCTTCCGAACCAGTCATTCAATGAATAGGATCAAACACCAGCATCAGATAACAGTGAAAGATCAGAAATGAAAGTCAAAATATTACATTGTGTTTGAAAGCAATATTATCAGCTGTTAAATGTAGCTACAACATATTTGATAAGTGTAATGCTCAAATATTTATGTATCAATCAGTAAGAAAATGCATTCCTCATAGCTTTCATCACTTATGGGGTCCACGGAGTAGCTAATAGTATCATTATAAAATCAGTAAACTATCAAACTATCCATGGATCCTGGAAGCCAGGGAACAGAGACGACTAGACACCCCCCCCCCCAGACTGGCTGAGAGCAACAAGCCTACCAGGAATTTTAAGGCAAAAAAGAAAAGACTGCTACTATGGTAAAAGCTAATTGATAAGGAAGAGGGAAAAGTACAGCTTATTCAGGAAATATAAATCCAGCGGATAAGTAAGTTTTGATCCACACATTAGCCTGGGATGTGCGGATTGTGTCTGTTCACGTTAGAATTCATAAAAGACTAGATTCATCAAACATTTCTTCCTGGGATCATATTGGTCTTCATTGGCCAGATCAGCATTCTCCAGGAAGGCCACAGCTGGCTTCAACTTTGGCAAAAACATTCCTAACAACTGACCATACAGGTGTAATGTGTGTCAAGAAGGACTATTGAATTATGCATCTGCTCCTTTAGGGGGAGGACAAGCCCTGACCAGGACCAGCTGGAATCCAATTCCTGGATATACTAACTACTTCCATCTTGGCCACATTCACACCATAAATTTATTCCACTATTCTTCCACTTCATGGCTTCCCCCAAAGAATCCTGGGAAGTGTAGTTTTTGAAGGGTGCTAAGAGTTGTCAGGAGACTCCTCTTCCACTCACAGAGCTACAATTTCCAGAGTTCTCTGGGAAGAGGGTCTGACTGTTAAACCACTCTGAGAACTGTAGCTCTGTGAGGGGCGTAGGTGTCTCCTAAAAACTCTCAGCATCCTTCACAAACTACACTCCCTAGGATTAAAAGACATACTATAAAAGCAGCAAATATAGTGTTTAAAACACTTCAAAAATAATTTAAAAACAATATATAATGAGCACCTAAGGCAGAGGGATTTTCATCCAACTGGAAAATCCTGTTAAAAATGTCTTCAATTTAGTGCATAAAGTACAGATTGTGGGCACTGGTCATATATTGACAGGGGTTCTATTCAATAGAACAGGGGCAGCCACACTGAAAGCCCTGCTCCATACTATACAGCACTCCTGTTTTGAACAGAAGGGCCAATTCTTCCTATCCCTGCAGTATATTAGGATGGAAGAGGCCATTCCTGTTGTATGTCTCCCTGCTGCCATGCTGCTGTTAAAGGTGCAGAAGCCCTCTCTGATAATTACTTGATACCAGTATATGATAATGTCAGAGATTCCAGAGAGGGTATAAATGAAGCTAAAAGGCAATAAAACTGCATCCTTGTCAGCTCCTGTTCTTCCATATTTTCTCCCATTCCTGTTTCCCTTTCCTACTCACAACGCCTCATGCATCATCTCTTCTTCATCCTCCTCCACACACATCCCTCCAATACACTTGCATAAGCAAATATGCCTCCCATATATATTTTTCTTGAGAAATTAACTGCGCATCCATGGCCTGAATGGTTTTCTGGATATAGTTTTTTATAGCTACAGTTTAGTGGGACAACTCTCTCTAAATAGAAGTGTGGGGGGATAGGGATGAGGGAGAAATTTGATTCAGTTCACATTTCAAGCCAAATCTATCAAATTTACACTTTCCGAAACAATATCAGATCTGAAGCACAGCTATCCTTCAAAATTCACACTTATCTGAATTTTGCGATGCAATAGCAAATATACATTATATCACGAGAAATTGCTTGCAAAAATGTGTACATAGTCAAAACTGCATACAAAATGTGTTTATTAGGAGAAACTCACACTAACGTGCTGGAGAATTTTCATGAGGATTTTTTTTAAAAAAAACAAATTGCTGCAGAAAAATTTGGAAAAATGAGAAACTGAGAAAACTGAAATTGACAGATCTTTCCATCTCTAGTGTATGAGTGCACGTGGGAGGAGATTACAAGCATTGGGCTCTTGCATGTTCTGGCCTCTGAATTGAGAGCCTGCATCACATTTTGCAGGTACAGTGGAGGGAAAGGGTGGGCACCTTGTGAAAGGGTCAGCTAAGAGTTTTAGTCTAAATTCTAGATCTTAAATCCATTCTCATCTACAGGGATTCTTAAGAAGCTTAACTAACACAACTTCTTCTTGTTCTGTTGTTGTTGTTGTTGTTAACCTGTCCTTCACTCAAAGGGCCCAGGGCGGGTTACAACAATTTGGAAATACAACATTAAAATATTGGCACAAAAGTGGAAGGAGATTTCTTTCTTTCTGGATGGTTTCTTTCCCAACTGCTTCCTGGATGGTGTAATGAAGAACCAAAACTGTCGTGTATGTTCAGGAACATTTTTGCTTAAGACTACTTAATTCTACCCCAACCCCCGCCAAACAATCTGGCCTAGAAATACAATATGTACAACCTTTCTCCTTGATGGCTGATAAATGGTTTCACCATTCTTTAAAGGTTGGGAAAAAGTAGCTACAGAAATAACATCTTAATATATTCCAGATTAGACAGCATGCTATATTTGTAATAAAGACTCATGTCCAGCATTGGTTGGCAGATTGCTCTTATGAACAATTATCCAAATAGCTATTAGGATATGATTGCACTCATTTCCAGGCAGTGCAGAATTGCCAGAGCTGAGCTTGGCTGGTGGCTGGATTTTGGTTTGACTTTTGGAGAAAACCACAAGAATTTGTCAGTCATCTTGGCTGTCAGGGAGGCTCCTTGTCTTGAGGCTGCTCTTTTTCCTCTTTCGGTTGCAAAGGCAAAGATGTTTCTGATTTGGTTTCAATTTGCGTGTGATTTTTTAAACCCTCAATTTTTTCTTATGTTTTATTTTCATGACATTTATTCACTTATTCAAAGTTTTTTTTTTACCCTTCTCTTTAGCTGAAAAGGCTCCCAGAGTGGCTTACAAAAAGCAGCACTAAGACCATCCCTACCCTTAGGATTACAAGGACACACAAGGAAAAGCAGATGGGGAGGGAGGAGGAAAAAAACAAGCTCAGGCAATAGTTCTTAAATGCTCAATAAGCAGCTGAGATGGAAACAGTTAGGTAAAAGTTGGAGGAAGTCCAAAGGCAGATGGTCTGTCAACAGAGGTGGTGGGATACTCCTTTTCTTCTCTCCCTCTGCTTTGCAGCCTAACTGAACTGCTGATCCCATGCCGATTCTTCCATGCCACACTGTGTGGATTTTCTTCATGCATTTGCTTGCAGATTTCTGTACTGCTTACATGATGCAAATCATACAAATATTTGTTCTAAAATGTTTTCAAAAGTGTAAAACTCACTAGACTGTCTAATTTGTACATTTTACAACTCCAAAGATATTTATTTATTTATTTTTTATTTAATTTAATTTATATACCGCCCTAAGCCCGAAGGCTCTCTGGGCGGTGTACAAAAAGATAAAGATATTCTCTTTGCAGCCACTTCTGGAATAAAGATGTGTATATTGGGTTAACTTGGGCCATGACTTTATTAACATGAAACATAGGAGATTTGCAGGAATGCTCTAAGTTCTGTGGAAACTGGCTGAGATGAGCCACATTGCAACCTCCCCCTTGCCTGCCTAATGGATAATGAGCCTAAAGCATGTTACTATCTCCTCTCATCCCATGTGCCCACACTTTTCAAGTGTTTTCATTCCCACCCCAAGCCCCTTGGATGTGTAAAACAGGCAAGCCCACCAAAAGTTATTTTTCCCAGCCCTGAGTCTGAAAGCCTTGACTGCAACTCTGGTTCTTCATCAACACTCCTCTTTGGAATCTACTGCCCTAGCATTGTGTGACTAACCTATTGATCTCTTTAGATGCCACTGCACAGTAATTGTTCCCAGTGGAGGCTGGTGCTTATCAGGAACTAGCAGGGCAGAAGGCAGGGAAGCCAACAATAGATCAAGGTGGATATTTATTTATTTTATTTTATTTCATTTATAAACCGCCCTTAGCCAATGGCTCCCTGGGCGGTGAACAACATACAGTAATAACAATAATCACCAAAAATCGCAAGATATAAAAATACAAAATACATAATAGCACTACCTAATGTTAAGGTAATTAAAACATTAAAATACATACAAATGAATTAAAATGATAGATAGATGAAGATGAAGGTGGCCAGTGGTAGGTGGAGCCAGAGCCAATGGCTTGCAGAGCCAACTGATTCTGGTTTTGTCTCCTCTCCTCCCTGCTGAGTTCTGTAAAGGCAACACTGAGACTAAGGAAGAGAAGGCTGCCAGCCAGTGCCACCTCCTGGTAAGAAGTAAGTAAAAAGGCAGGCAAGCAAATAGGAGGAGGCTGGCTGAGGTTGTTGGGGCAGTGACCATTTGGACCAGCCTCTACTGATTGTTCCTTCACTATGGGTCATCTTAGTCCAGTCAATTTCTGTGTCCTACTCAATCTACCTCATAGAGTAGTGGGCAGTTGTGGGAATAAAATGAGATAACCCTCAGGTACATTGCCCTGAGATCAGTGGAGAAAGGAAGCATAAGATTAAAATATGACTGTTGGTGCACTGATTTTGAGCCTCCTCATCCCCGCTGCAGACTTCTGGCCTCCAGAAGTGAGTCTCCATTGAGCTTCCCTGTGAGTGGGCCCTTACCAACAGAAACCATTATTCACTGAAAATTTATTAAACAGAGCAACATCTTGTTTCCTCCTCAAAGTATTAGTCAGTTTATATATGCATGCAAATACATTTACCCCTCCATCTCCCCCCACATCTATCCTTGTCTGCACTCATTCATTGTTGAATGGTAGCTTTTGTATTTTTAAGAACTGGTGGATGCTCCCAGGTCAGATCTGCCCCCTCCGATCTTCCTATTGTTAATCCAGGTCAAAATGGTGGTATAAAGATCCATGTGGGAGTTGAGTCTTGACCTTCTACCCTGACGTTAGCCCTGGAGTTATGTTATTAAGAGCCATTATGTGTATTGTTATTTAACTTTTGCAGATTGTATTTTGTATTGTTTTATTGATGCATTTTTGTACTATATTTTATATTTGTGTTTTTTGTAAGCTGCCTTGAAGGCCTTTGGCCAAAAGGCGGGGTATAAATAAACTATTATTATTATTATTATTATTATTAGTGCTACAGTATAGAGTAGTAAGTAGCCTGCAGCTCTATTTCTAGCATTTTCTTTATTGCGGGACTAGGGAGATGATCCTTATTGGGAAGGGAGCACATGGAAAATGGAAGCTTATCTCTGTACACTCCCCCTGGAATCACAATGGAGATGACATACACACATGGCTTTTTCCTGAGACTCCTAACTGCACTTCTGTGTAGGGGCATTCCAAGTACACTGGAAGGGAAGAGATAAGTGTCCCTTTCCATGAGCTGCCTTCCTGATAAGGATCATCCTATGTCTGCAATTAAGCAAGAAAAAAGTAGATGCACAGCTGCCTACTATATATCTAACAAAATTCTAGTTTAGTCCTTCTCAGCCCCTTAGCTACCAGCTATTCTTGCACTGAAAGCACAGGGTGAATGGCTTCTGTGAAGATTCATAGAGGGTGGCAAAAAGAATAAATGCTTCATGCTCAGCATGGCTCCACCCCACACCAACCAATTGGGAAGGGATGTAGCTCCGTAGTAGAGCATCTGCTTTGCACGCAGAAGGCCCCAGGTTCATCTCCAGGACAGGCTGGGAGAGACTCCCTGCCAGAAACCTTGGAGAGCCGATGCCAGTCAGTGAAGGCAATACTGACCCAGATAGACCAATGGTCTAACTTGTCATAAAGCGGCTTCCTATGTTCTTAACGTTGCTCACAATGTGTTCTCCCAGTTTGGCCTCATCCCAAGGCTGGCTGTGAAGGTACCCTAGCATTGATCCCCCTTTACCGAAGAAGTGGGATTCTCTGAATCCATTGTGTTTCCTCTGTAGTCCCAGTATCTGCTTATCAGAAGACTGTGATTTTTCATCTTCAGCCCAGCTGGATAAAATGCTGAGCACACATATTTGTTTCACAAATTGAAAAAAAAAATTGCTCTGAGATGGGAAAAGAAGCAACAAATTTCCCAGATGCAGGCAACCTTCATGACATAATGATGCACATATGGCACAACACGCAGCCATGGCAAGCAAATGTCAGTAATAAATGCATACTTTGGTTGCCAGAATGGCAGATGATATTGAGGCTTGCTCTCTCTGAGTAAACTTCAGCTGGGCCCACCTCTGAGGACTTTTCCAGGGGAGTGAATAATGGAGAGTGTTCTGTGTGGAAATTAACTTTGCTGGCCATGTTCCAAAGCAATGACTACACCAAGAATGGCTGAAGCATATCCTACCAATGGAGCATAAAATTGCTTCAAGGCTAATAGCGGTAACACCTTGCTGAAGAAAATGCTTTAATTAGCAATAAAGCAATGCTTGTGCCCAATAGGCCTCTTGTACACGCCTATATGATCTCTCTTTCAATCAGACACATATTCACATCACCCTTGCATGTGAGTGTAGGCCTTTGCATTGGGGAGGGAGGGAAAGAGAGCTATGTATGCATAAGGGTAATCCCCATGTTAATCATGAATGTGCTATAGTTGGCATAAAATGCAACACACACCAGTGCGAGGGCCCATGATCATTCTTGTCCCCAACCTATCTACCTGCCTACATTCTCCCAAACACCACATTGATATTTTTAGCATTTTTATTCTTTTGGAATATATATATAAAGTATGCTGTTAGAAAGTGTGTTTAAACAAATGAAATGGACCTAGCGGGTATACAAAAAGTGCAAAAATACTTCCCATGAAATAGAAGGCCTTTTTCATGTTTAAAAAAGTAAATTTAAACTGTTCCATCACTGGAAAAAAAGGGGGGCTTCCATGTACAATATAAATGTCATTTTCCATACCTCACAGTCAGACCCACTTCAGGCTCTCCAAATGCATCAAGTGACAAGGTTCATCAACTTGTTCATGTTTTTTGGCAATCTCATTTGTCCTAGTGTCATGAGTTAACTCCCCTGAGATTCCCAAAAGGAAACAGCAGTCAGACAGACACCATCAATATTAAATTGGGCTAAATTTATGTTCATATTGCATTGAGCACCCTTCCCCATTCTGGTGCCCTACTGATGCTTGGGACTATGACTCCCATCAACCTGACTCAGCCTAATTGTCAGGGATGATGGGAGCTGTTGTGTAGTCCCACAACATCAGGAGGGCACCCAGTTGGGGAAGGCTGGCATACAGGATGAAGGCAGGCCTCCAATGGTACAATCATATAGTATCAGATACATACAATGTTCAGTGGGGGCAGTTCATTAACAGGACAGTTGGATGGACAAGGATGTTTTACATATTGGCTACAATCCAGGGAAAAGTTCATTGTGACTAAGTCTCATCAAAGAATACTGTGAACAGTTCTTGTCACAGTGTTCTCTCAGTGGCCAACCAGATGGCTATGGGAAGTCCACAAGTAAGGCCTGGGTGCAACTTCACTCTCTCCACTTTTGATCCCCAACATTCTCCGACAGTGGAGGTAGACTATAGCCATCATGGCTAGGAGCCTTTGACGTAACAGCTAGGAGCCTTTGACGTAACAGCTCCTCCACAAACATAGCTTGTACCCCAACATGGAAATTTGCAGTCTGGTAATCCAGTTTTTCCTATTTTAAGTGGCAACTGCTCTTTAAGGTCATCATGGATCTTTCCCATCCCTCCCACCTGAGACTTTCTTTTGTTAATTAGTGACGGAACACAGTGCATGCAAGACTTGTACTCTGCCACAGACCAACGTTCCCTCCTTTTTTTCTGTTACAAAATGTGATCTTGTGTTCCCATTTATTTATTTTTGCAGATGGGATAAAAATGAGACAAATAAGAATATCAGAGTGACTGTCAACTTGCAACATGATTTTGTTGCTTCAAGGACAGACAGTAATTTGTTAATACAGTATAATCTTCATAGGCTTGTGGCACAGTGATGCAAACAAGGGACAATTTCAAAAGTCACTGTGTGTTTATAGGAACACTTTATATTATTCGTAATAATTGCTGTAGTACATTTCCCTCTAATTTAATTCTGTTACAGGGTGATGGTGGTGGATGTTACAAATAAAGTTTGCCTCTTCTCAAAACAGCAGTGAAAAGAATTGCATGCTCACATATATCTATAATATGTACACTTGCTATTAATGTAATTTGCCAAGTTTCCCTTCTCTAGCCTTCTACTGATTTGTTGTTATGTGCCTTCAAGTTGATTATGACTTATGGCAACCCTATGAATCAGCGACCTCCAAGAGCATCTGTCATGAACCACTCTGTTCAGATCTTGTAAATTCAGGTCTGTGGCTTCTTTTATGGAATCAATCCATCTCTTGTTTGGTCTTCCCCTTTTTCTGCTCCCTTCTGTTTTTCCCAGCATTATGGTCTTTTCTAGTGAATCAGGTCTTCTCATGATGTGTCCAAAGTATGATAACCTCAGTTTCATCATTTTAGCTTCTAGTGATAGTTCTGGTTTAATTTGTTCTGACACCCAATTATTTGTCTTTTCTGCAGTCCATGGTGTGCGCAAAGCGCTCCTCCAGCACCACATTTCAAATGAGTTGATTTTTATATGTGCATTTATATGCACACTTTACCCTAAGTATGTGCATTTTGTACACATTACTTGGCTGGGGAACTGCAATGGAAAATTCAGAGAAGTGTGAATGTTAAAGGATAGCTGTGTTTCAGTTCACATATTGTTTTGGAAAGTGTTAATTAGGTAGGTTCACCTTTAAATGCACACTGAATTGAATTTGTCCCCCAACCCTAACTGCTACACACTCCTCTTTTGATCATTTGCCTTTGACCATATTAAGTGAATTCTCTGGATGAGTACTGCTCCTTTTCTCCAATGTGGCTTTTTTAAAAACCAGAAAGAACAAATCATATAATGGATAAGAACTCATTCTCAACAGTGTCAAGCAAAATTGTGGTTTGGTTGGTCTCCACATTCCTCCCAGCAGATGACGTAATTAGGACACCCAGATCCAGAAAAAGAGAATCTAAGAATACCACAGACACATTTTTATTGAACTTTTAGTAATGATTTGTAGGAAAAAAATATTAGAGTGATATATTAAACATTGCCGGCATGCACAGACAAATTGAAAGTACTTTTAAACAAACTGGGTGAAAATGCTTGGCTTTTGGCTGGTGTCGTTTCTCCAGGTCTCGTCTTATTTCCAGGAGAATGCGGTTTGGGAGTCCCAGCCTGCTGCTGGCATTCCATTTCAGCCTTTGCCTGCCACAGCTAGATTGAGTTTGCTGTTTCTGGATCTGAGAGTTGAACAGGATGCTGGTGCCTCAGGTAGGAGATGTTTTAACAGAAAGGAAGTAATCCCCACACACACACCCCTGCTCCAGCCTTTAAACTTTCTTCCCTTCCAGAATCAGAATTTCATGGCCAAGACTTCATGAGTCTGCAGCATGGGTACCTTTAGTTGGATGGGCATGAAGTAGACTCGTCAGACATAAGCTTACAGGGTGGGGAATGAACCAAAGTGTAAGTATGACATTTGAGAAGGGGTAAGTTGAAGGTTTCTAGGTAACAACCTGATAGGCTAATATTCCTTTTGCTAATATGGAAAAGGCTGGGAATATTTCCTTGCACATCTCATGAAACAAGAAGAAGACAAAAGCTGATTCAGGGTGTTTTTCATTTTGGCCTAGCAATAAGACTATCTACTACCTATGAGTTTCCTTGCTGGGGCAGATCTAAGGTCCATTTAGTCTAGCAGTGGCCAGCTATATGTCTCTTGAAACTCCGCGAGAAGGGCAATAAGTCAACAGCCTTTGCCTCACTGTTCCTCCCCCACCCCTCCAACAACTAGTATTCAGGGGCCATTGATAGTTCTATCCTGATTAGTCTGTCTATTCTCTCTTTACAGCCACTACCACATCTTATGTCAGTGAATTCCATAAGCTAATTGTGTGTCTAGGGACATATTAATCAATCTGTTCCTGTTCTGTGTAATTTTTGCATGGGTTCACCTATAAGCCTTCCTCATACTGTTTCCTCAATAACCTGTTTTTTTTAAATGAAAATTTCATGTAAGCATGCATTTAAAGTCACATCTCTAAGATCACAGCAGAGAAGGGGAGACTAAAAATGGTTGAACCTCATCCAGTGCCCTGCTGGACTCTCACTGGTATGGTGAAAGTGAGAGCAAAAGAGCACTCTTGCACTTCCCCATCCTTCCCCATCTCTCCCCCTTCCTCCCAGAATAACTATTTCCCTCCTATTGGAAACAATGGGAGGTAAACAAATAGGACTGAACTATGCCAACTCCAGGGCTGGTATAATTTATCTCCTGGTTTGGGAATATGTTAGGGGACAGGGAAGGTATTGGATCCAACCCTTCCTCTGGCCTGCCATAGTATGCTATCAAGCCACCTCCAGCACATCCCCTTTTGGCTTTTTCCTTTTCAGCATCACACCTCCCTTTCCAAGAGCTCTGTCTCCACCCTCAGAGAGTGAGATCTGATGCTTCCCATGGCCCCTGAGACATATATGCACACATAAACATATTTTGATATATATGTTTGAACCAAGAACTGCGTTGGAGAATGTGAAAAGTGTGAAATTCCAATAAATAACTGAGTTCCAATTTGCTCATTAGTCTGCAAGGCAGAGGAAGGCAGGATCAGATCACTTCATATCAGAATTTGCAGAGATTAAATTCCTCAAACATCTCTGTGCATAATGTGTGAAGAATTACTTCCTCTTCTCTGTTCCGAGTCTTCTGCCAATCAATTACATGAGGGGAAAAAATCCTCTCGTCTACTTTATCCATATCATGGTCACCTAAAAAGCCTGAAGCATTTCTCTTGAACAATATATTGAAAGGACAGACAAGCCACCTTGCATAAGGGCTGCCAAAGTGAAAATGCCAGTCATCCTGCAGATGTCTCAGTTAAGGATGGGAGGATCTGTCAATTTCTGTTCTCTCAGTTTCTCATTTTTCTAGTCTTCAGTTCTTCACACTTCAGCAGCAATTTGCGATTTTTTAAAAAAAGAAATCATGAAAATTGCTCAGCTTAATGAGAATACTCCTACTAAACAGTTTTGACTAATGTACACATTTTTAAAACAATGTCACCTAATGTAATGCATTTTATATGTTATTTCCACTACCATATTCATTTTTATGCACACTTTCCCCTAATATATGCATTTTTGCAAACTGTAGCTTCGATGGAGAACTGTATCACAACATTCTGATAAGTGCATATTCTGAAGGATGGCTGTGTCTTGGCTCTCATGTTGCGCAGATTTGATAGATTTAGCTTTGAACGCAAACTAACTTTCTCACCCATCCCCAGTTTCAATGTATTATTAAAATGACATTGGGAAAAGGATAGCTGGGTTGAAAACTAGGGATGGAAGGATCTGTCAGTTTTGGTTATCTCATTTTTCAAACCTTAAATTCAGTTCTCTACATTTCTGCAGTTTTTTTTTAAAAAAAATCCTCATGAACATTCTTCAGCATCTTAGTGTGAATTTATCTCAACAAACCCATTTTTGTATGCAGTTTTGACTAATGTACACATTTTTAAAAACAATTTCTCTCAATATAATCCATTTTGTATGTTATTTTCACAAATATATTCATTTTATGCACTTTCCTATAATATATTTTTCATTGTTTGGTTGGAAAAACGCATCACAAAATTCAGAGAAGTGTGAATTTTGAAGGATGGGTGTGTTTTGGTTCTCATATTGCTTCGGAAAGTACAAATTTGATAGATTCAGCTTTAAATGCAAACTGATTCAAATTTATCCTCCATCCTTAGTGAAAACAGTCAATTTTGGATCACTGAGTAGGGCCCAATCACATTGGGAAGGACAGTGTCCAGTTATTTTAGGTATAACATCTTAAAATGCAGAGAGCTCTGTGGCAGACCTCAAGTTGGTCAGTGCAAACTTTTTGTTGGCTGAGTACCAAATTAGGGACAACGGTGTACATGAAACCTGCTCCTTCCACCAATGTTATGCTTCATTTCCATCAGGGCTGTCCACGGAATATTAGATATTCTGGTGTGGTTATTTAATAAGGCAATGAAGACAAGGAGCCCTTTAAGGCAAAAGTAAAACAATCTCTATTTTCTCTTCAGGAGATTTTTTGGCATGTAGAAAAAAATGGGAAGGAGGCAATATTAGCCACCAAAAAAAAAAGTGGACAAAAAAGGTAGAGCAGTCTGTCTAACCAAATAGGTATAATTAGGTTTTAGCTTTAGCCCTTGAGGAACCTCGAGGAAGTCTGCAGCATCCCGGCTTCCATGCATCTTAAGTAGGAGATCATATAACTTGAAGGCAACAGTGGGGGGAAAAAGATATCCATTTAAATATAAAGGGCTATGGGGTTGGATTCTGGTCTCGTGTAAACTGCTGTAAGACTAATGTTCATTCAGGAACGTAAATAATCCCATGCTATGGCATGCTATTAAGAGCCGGAGGCAGAAGGTAGTCCACAAAAGCTTTTTCAAAGCAGAAGCCAAAAACCAACTAAGAAGAGTCAGATTCAGATTCAGTTTGGAATAATCTCCGTAGCAAGTATTTTGTCCTTAGTATCCAGAATCAGAGAAAAGAGGGGGAAAGACAGCAGGCTAAATCACCATGGGTTGTATATTTAATGCTTCTTCCCTTGCAGAGGAATCTTTGATCTAGCAAAGCTCTCTACTAAAGGAAGAGGAAGGACTTTTGTTACTTTCCATGCTGTTCTGAAAGGTTCTATAACCCTCTGAAACAGATTTGGGGGGGGACATAGGGGGCTGCAGTAGAAAGGGGAAATCTTCTGTTAGTGGATGTGGTCACTGCCTCAAATGTTGTTCTGAAAACAGATTGACATAAATGGATTCAATCCAATGCATTTGTTTGGTGATACTTGGCAACTGTTGTTTATTATTTAAGCAGCTCTCTTTTAATGGTGTGCAAAACTTGAACCATTTTTCTTCCTTCCTACTCATATATATTCAGGTTCCTTATCTACAAAGTGGGTCTGATGTCTTCCCAATGTAGATTTTAATCATGGTATCCATATTATTAGCTGCAATGGGCTTAATTTCATGTCATAGTCCTCATTTAAAAGAACAGAGTTCTAAGTCATATGGTGCATGTTTGAAACATTATTTGCTTGTTTTGCATGCCCAATTGTTTATGTCACATGCCATGCGTTGGACATGCCATGCACAACTACTGCCCATTTCCCCCCTCATGGATCTAAATATAATATTTTTTCAACCTGCTAAGAATACTGTTAACCATAACAATGGAGATGCAGTTTCCAGACTGGGAACAGATTTCATATGGATATTCACGGCATCCCTGCTCAGTTTGTTTCCTAATTTATCCCACATAGATAGATAATGTAACTTTTTTTCTGAAAATGAAATAAAAAGTTAAAATAAACTTGCTACTTTCTTAACCCATGGCCATGAGCCCAAAATAACTTCTTACACTATGCTTTGGACTGAAAGGAAGCAAGCTACCAAAAATTCTACCCATGTTGTCACTACCATTCCAACATGAGGCAGGTTGTACATTTCATTTATTTATTTAATCATAAATTGTGTACAGGTAAGTACTTAACCAGAATTTGTTAAGTATAGCAGCAAAAACTACAGACCCCCCCAACCTCCCATCCTCACGTAAAGTTCACCTTAGAAGTCCTGAGTAACATTCTCTGCAGGTTTGATGGTTGCAGTGGGAGATATCACATCGACAAGCTTTTTAAAAAGCCAGCATCTGCCATAAGATGCACTACATGGCCATGTGACAATGGTTCTCTCATATGTATATACTTCTTGATGCTAAGGTCCATCTAGCCCAATAATGTCTACTCTGATTGCAGGGGGGGCCCAGGGGCCTCGGGCCTTTCCCAGCTTGGCCACCTGAGATCTTTTGAACCAGAGATGTGAGCCTGGGTCCTTATGTAAGCAAAACATGCACTTTATTGCTAAGCTAAGGGCTCAATACTGAAACCTCCTCCTAACTAATAAATAATAATAAATAAATAAATAAACTACAGTAATGTCATTATCAACTAAGGTCAAATAGTGTCTCTCACATACATACACATTGTCAGTGCAAGGATTTCTGTTTGCACAGGAGAACTCCTCCCTCTGTGCCTATTTTAGGGGTTCTCTCAATCATCCAGAGCATATTTGGGAAGGCTATGGATTGAGAACGGAGAGATGGGAAAATTCTGCTGTACAATCGGAAATCCTTGCAGTGACAGAACATATTAGTTGGATACTGCCCACTGCAACACACAGGACTGTGTGTTCAGTTTTGAGCCATTTGCTTTCACCTGGTCTCCAGATGCTACTAAAAAGCAGCATATGTTTTTGAGGGCACAGGTATAGGATCATATGTAAAGAAGACAGATGATCATTTACTGGAGGGCAATAGACAGAGTTTTGGAATAGGATTGGAGAGGCTGAAGCTCAAATCCTCACCCAGCCATCAAGGTAACTTGGTTACCCCGAAGCCTGTCAGTATCTCTCATTCTAACCAACCTCATTGGGTTATTGTGAGGATAAAATGTGAGAGGGGTGCATGTGCACCCTTATAAGCTCCTTGAAGGAAGGGAATGTAGTAAGTGGATATCTGAAAAATTGATAGTGAGAAATTCAGAAAGTTTTGCCACCTAGATTATTAAATAAAGAATTTTGAAGCAAAATTCAAATTCACATTTTGAATGTGACATCTGAAAACTAAACATTCAAATGTTTTATTGACACTGTCTTTTTATATTTTGACAGATATTATGAAGAATAATGCAATATCTCTTAAACTGTCAGGTAGCAAATGTTAAATCCCATTATCACAGATTTCTCAGTGAGAAGAGCTGATGAAAGACAGGTTGAACACCATTACTGATCTTTTCCTTCAATGTGCAGGCACAGCGGAATGATGAGTGTGTTCTAAAATACATTCTCAGTTCATGATAAAGCACCACTTCCCCAAGTGAACTGAATGTGCGCTATAGAACATGTCCCAGACACCTCTGCAAAATGCAGAATTCTGTGGAAGACATGCAGATGCTATGTCTGTTGCATATCAGCTGTCACAAGTATCAAATATCAGACAACATGGCATGTCAACTACAAAATACTGCAAAATATCAGTAGTCAGATATCAATACTGGAATAAAGTATCATTGAGTATCGGGTAGAGAAAATGTTTGGAGATTATTTAGAAAATACTTATCAAAATTTGCAAAGCAGATTTTTGGAGCAGCATGTTTGTGCAAATTGATTTCAGCTTTACCTAGATTTCAATGGCCCTCAACAGAAGTCTATTGAAAAAATCCTGTCTTTAATGGTAAGGCACTGGGTGCCCTAATTAGACACATTAGCTTTTGCTAAACAGAAATTCTGGTGGATAAGATGAATGCCAGAGAGCTAGGCCCTTAACATTTACTACTATAGAACAGCCGCAAATGGGTGCAAATTCTCTGACATCAGTCTTTAATATAAGTATTGGCATTGCACAGCAAAACAATAGACATCAGAGTAAATCTCTTGACAAATGCAGCCTTGTCCAACAATTATGTCTGACACATAAACCCTTTTGGCCTCCACTAAATAGACTTATTATCTGCCCTCTCTTAATACCAACTCACTTTAAGCACTCCTTTCCTTAAATTGTTTACAACCCAGAGGGTACCGTACACCCACATCCTGTCCTTAATTCTTTTTGTAAGACTTAAAACTATCCACTTACGCTAAAATTTTTTATTCAGCTCTGCTCTACCCTCAAATGGCCTTTTGCACAGGGGTTACATTTCCCTTGAATTAAATGAATTTATGACCATTTGCACCAATCTGAGATTTGTGCCTTTCACAATGTTATTAGGGGTTGAAACGTTCTGTGTAGATTGTTCCCCAAGTAACTTTCTTGATTGGCAGCCAGGTCTTCACAGCCCACCAGAGTATAAATTTATCTTCTAACTACTTTGACAACACAAACCTAATCGTGATGATGTCACCCTGACTTGCATTATGCTTGTTCAAAGAACAATGGATGGCATCTTTAGTAGTACAACCATTTTCCCTCTCTGGCAGAAGCCCCTCATGCCACATTGGCAGGAAAAAAAATCTCTTTTGCAAGATTCTCTTACTGTCAAGAAGCTTTCAGTGGATCCATTTTCAGTGGATGCAGGGGTTTATGGTGGAAATGGAGTCCTGAACAGCTCTTTAAATTCCAGCTAATATACTGTATTCTCTCATTCTTACGAAAGCTGTGTCCACTCTTTTAGCATCAGACAGTGCATTTCTGCATGAAATATCTGATTCTACCTCCTTAATCCCTGCATATAACCTAGAGGCTGCCTTAGAAGAAATAATGGTCCCAGATTACCTTCTTTCCTATCTCTTGGGGGGGGGAATTAAGAATTCTTTGTTATCCACAATGAAATGTTGGATGTGAATAAAGCATGGCTATTTTGTTATAGTAGATAAAGTTTGTAGGATTCATTTAAGGACCCTGCATGGTTTTGCACATAGGGATTTTGCTCTGGGTGGTGTAAACAGGGTGTAATATGACAAGAATGCAGATATTGCAAGAACACATAGTGCACATTCATGTAAGTATGACTGCCAAAATATTTGGGCTAGTACTTCGAAGCCCTACCTACGTTTTAGATTGTCCAGAAAATAGCAGAAAGTCTATTTTGTCTTATTTCTGTGGGTGTTGCTGTTTGTCAGATACAATAAAAATATTTGGCCTTCAGAACCTGACACCTAAAGCAGCCCTACTGAATGAAGAATGTAGAGTAGCAGATTTTGAAATAACAGCAACAACCCTGCATCTTGATGTAACTTTTCACAAGTAAAACAGGAATCATTGGACTATAAGCCATTTTAGCATTGTCCCATCTTCAGCTCTTTAGCTTTTGAGTGTCTAGATGAGAAAACTATGGTACCTACCCTCTGTCCTTAGCAGCATGCAAGGTACACCGATCACCCCCATACCACGCTGAGCCTAAAAATGGGGCAGATGGATAATGAAACTTCTCACTACTCTTTTTTTACTTTTTTGCATACCGTTTATTTTCTCTGTCTTTTACTATGGACATACCTGAAGAAAGCTTTTTTGTTGCTTTTAGCATCCCTCGCTAACCTCAGCTCATTCTCAGCTTTAGCCTTCCTGACACCATCCCTGCAATTCTGTGATACCTGCCTGTACACTTCCTTTGTGGCCTGGCCTTCTTTCCACTTCCTGTATGTGTCCTCTTTTGTTTTCAGGTCATCTCTAAGCTTTTTGTGAATCCACATTGGCTTCTTCTGTTGTTTCCCCCTTTTTCTCTTTGTTGGAATTGCTTGCCATTGTGCTTTTAGAATTTCCTTTTTTAGAAACTCCCACCCATCTTCAACTCATTTTCTCATTAGGGTTGCTTGCCATGGAATCGTACTTACAATTGTTCTGAGTTTATTAAAACCAGTTTTCCTGAAGTCCAGGGTGCGCATATGGCTACTCTCAGCTTTTGCTTCTGTTAAAATCAAGAATTCAAGTATGGTGTGGTCACTTTCCCCCAGAGTTCCCGTAATTGCCACTTCATCCACCAAATCATCTCTATTGGTTAGAATCAAGTCCAGGATAGCTGATCCTCTGGTTGCTTCCTCCACTTTCTGTAGGAGAAAGTTATCTCCAACACAAGTCAGAAATTTCATGGAGGGGTCGTGTTTGGCAGAATTTGTCTCACAACAGATATCGGGATAATTGAAATCCCCCATTACTACTACATCATGCCTTCTCGAAACATTGGCAGTTTGCTTTTCAAAAGTTACATTCTCATCTTCTCCTTGATTGGGTGGTCGGTAATAGACTCCAAGCACCACATTCCTTTTATTACTTGCCCCATTAATTTTAATCCAGATCCTCTCGGTGGAGCTACCAAGCTCATCTTCCTGAATTTCTGTGCAGGGATATATATTTTTAACATATAGCGTGACTCCGCCTCCCTTTTTATTCCTTCTGTTCTTTTTGAACAAGTTATATCCTTCAATTGCTGTATTCCAGTCATGGGAGTCATCCCACCAAGTTTCAATTTTACCTATCAAGTCGTAATTGCCCTCCTGTATTAAGAGTTCAAGTTCGTCCTGCTTGTTTCCCATGCTCTGCGCATTAGTATACAGGCATCGAAGACCATGTGATTTATGGCTTGGCTTCTTTACTACTTTTTTCTGAGGACTGTTACTGGTCCCTATTACAGCCGATCTCTCTGTTCCTGTTACGGTGCACAAGCCTTCATCAGTTGTTACCACTAAGTTTACGTCTCCCTCCCCCTTAGGATTCAGTTTAAAGCCCTCCTGATGAAATTCTCCATGCTGTGGTCAAACACATTCTTCCCAGTCCTTGTGAGATGCAACCCATCACTTGCCAGCAATCCATCTTCCAGGAAGCATAGCCTGTGGTCCCAGAATCCAAATCTCTCATGTCGGCACCACCTTCATAGCCATACATTCACACAGAGTATTTTTCTTTCCCTTTCTACTCCTCTTCTAAATACTGGAAGGATGGATGAAAAAACTATCTGGGCCCCAAAGTCCTTGAGTTTCCTCCCTGGAGCTTCAAAGTCTGATGTGATATCTTCATAGCTCCATTTGGCAGTGTCATTTATTCCTACATGGATGATGAGAAAGGGATACCTGTCGTTGGGCTTGATGAGTGATGGCAACCCTTCTGTCACATCTCTAATCCGTCCTCCTGGTAGACAGCATACCTGGCGAGTCCACGGATCTTCTCGGCATACTTGGGTTTCGATCCCACGCAGTAGGGAGTTTCCCACTACTAGCACTCTTCTCTGCTTCCTGTTGTTGGGTGAGGTTTCATTTCATTCATCCATTTAAAATCCAATAACAATAAAACAAGTATAAAACAGTTGCAAAACAGCTTAAAGTGGCATGATTTTGAATTTTTATTTATTTATTTGTTTCATTTATAGACTGCCCATAGCGAGTGGCTCTCTGGGCGGTGTACAAAAAGGTTAAAATACAAAATATCAACAATAAAATCAGACAACAAACAATAAACACAAGCAGCAACTCAAGAAAAAAATAAAAAATAAAAAAATTAAATTATAACATAAACGCTTAAAATGCCTGGGAGCATAGCCAGGTCTTAACCTGGCGCCGAAAAGATAGAAGCGTAGGCGCCAGGCGTACTTCTTCGGGGAGGCTGTTCCACAGTTTGGGGGCCACTACAGAAAAGGCCCTAGATCGAGTAACTGTCCTCCGGGCTTCTCGATGGGTTGGTGCCCGGAGGAGGGCCTTAGATGCTGAGCGAAGTGACCGGGTAGGTTCATAGTGGGAGAGGCGTTCCACAAGATATTGCGGTCCCACGCCATGTAAGGCTTTATAGGTCAAAACCAGCACCTTGAATCTGGCTCGGAAACAAATAGGTAGCCAGTGCAAACGGGCCAGAACAGGTGTTATATGTGCTGACCGGCTGGTCCTTGTCAGCAGTCTGGCTGCTGCGTTTTGCACTAGCTGAAGCTTCCGAACTGTCTTCAAGGGCAGCCCTACGTAGAGCGCATTACAGTAATCCAGCCTAGAAGTTACCAGAGCATGAACAACTGAGGCGAGGTCATCCCTGTTCAGATAGAGGCGTAGCTGGGCTACCAACCGAAGGTGGTAGAACGCATTCCTTGCCACCGAGGCCACTTGTGCCTCAAGAGACAAGGAAGGATCAAAAAGAACTCCCAGACTACGAACCTGTTCCTTCAAGGGGAGTGTGACCCCATCTAGAACAGGGTGAACATCCACCATCTGGGCAGGGGAGGCACTCACCAACAGTGTCTCAGTCTTGTCTGGATTGAGTCTCAGTTTATTAGCTCTCATCCAGTCCATATCGCGGTCAGGCAATGATTTAGCACATCCACAAACTCACCTGTAGAAGATGAAAAGGAGAAATAGAGCTGCGTGTCATCAGCGTACTGGTGGCAATGCTCTCCAAAACTCCTGATGACGGCACCCAGAGGCTGCATGTAGATGTTAAAAAGCATGGGGGACAAAATCGACCCCTGAGGGACTCCACAATGGAGAGTCCAAGGTGTCGAGCAATGTTCCCCAAGTACTACCTTCTGGCGATGATCCGCCAAGTAGGAGCGGAACCACTGCCAAGCAGCGCCTCCAACTCCCAACTCCGCGAGTCTCCCCAGAAGGATACCATGGTCGATGGTATCAAACGCCGCTGAGAGATCAAGGAGAATCAACAGAGTCACACTCCCTCTGTCCCTCTCCCGACAGAGGTCATCGTACAGGGCGACCAAGGCTGTTTCAGTGCCAAAACCAGGCCTAAAACCGGATTGAAACGGATCCAGATAATCGGTCTCATCCAAGAGCACCTGGAGCTGATTGGCAACCACCCGCTCCAGAACCTTGCCCAAAAAGGGGATATTTGCCACCGGTCTATAATTGTTCAAGTTATCTGGGTCTAAGGAAGGTTTCTTCAAAAGAGGTCTCACTACTGCCTCCTTGAGGCTACTAGGGACTACTCCCTCACTCAAGGAGGCATTTATCACTTCCTTGGCCCAGCCGGTGGTACCAGTCCTGCTAGCCTTGACCAGCCAAGATGGACAAGGATCTAGAGCAGACGTGGTCGCCCGCACCATTCCCAGCACCTTGTCCACTTCCTCAAGCTGCACCAACTGAAACTCATCCAATAATGAAAGACAAGACCGTGTTCTGGACACTTCAATGGATTCATCTGTCATAACATCAGAGTCTAGGTCCCTACGGATGCATGCGATTTTATTTTGGAAGTGCCCTGCAATGTCGTTACAGCGAGCTTCAGATGTTTCAATGATATCTTGAGGACCAGAATGTAAGAGTCCTCGTACAACCCTAAAATGCTCTGCTGGGCGGCAGAGAGATGTCTTGATAGAGGCAGCGAAGTAGGACTTCTTTGCCGCCCTTACCGCTTTTATGTACGACTTAGTAGAGGCACTTACCAAAGCATAATTGCATCCGTCTGGAGTTCGTCTCCATCTGCACTCCAGCCTCCTTCTCTCTTGCTTCATCACTCTCAGCTCCGGGGTATACCACGGAGCTGTATGAGCTCTGCATCGAAGAGGGCGCGCGGGAGCGATCGTGTCGATAGCCCGGGCCATCTCTGTATTCCACAGTTCGACCAAGGCCTCGACAGGAGCGCCAGTACTATCAGCTGGAAAAACTCCCAGAACCCTCTGAAAACCCATAGGATCCATAAGCCTCCGGGAGCGGACCAACTTAATAGGTCCCCCACCCTTGCAGAGGGAAAGAGTCGTTGTAAGTCTAAAACTCAGCAGGCGGTGATCTGTCCATGACAATGGAGTAGATGAAAAATACCCCACCTCCAGATCACCATCTCCATGACCAGTGGCGAAGATCAAATCAAGAGTGTGACCCGACACATGCATTGGGCCAGTAACAAATTGAGACAGCCCCATGGTTGTCATGGAGGCCATGAAGTCCTGAGCCGCTCCAGATAAGACAGTCTCGGCATGAACGTTGATATCCCCCAACACCACAAGTTTGGGGGACCTCAACAACACCTCCGAGACTATCTCTGTCAGCTCAGCTAGGGAAGCTGTTGGGCAGCAAGGTGGGCGGTACACCAACAAGATTCCCAGTCTGTCTCCTTGGCCCAGTACAAGGTGGAGGCACTCTAGACCAGTCGTCATCTGGACAGGATGCCTGGTGAGAGAGAAAATACTCCTATAGACCACAGTGACCCCGCCTCCCCGGCCCTCAGATCTGCCATAGTGCTGCACCGTATACCCAGGTGGGCAAAGCTGAGAGAGGGCAACTCCTCCCTGCTCACCCACCCAGGTCTCGGTTATACACGCCAGGTCGGCACTCTCATCCACAATTAAATCATGGACAAGGGAGGTTTTATTATATACCGACCTGGCATTCAAAAGCAGCACCTGGAGATCTAAGGGCTGGCTGATAGAACAACCAGCAGTTCTGTGGTCTTGAGGAGAACCGGAACAAGGCACAGACACAACTTTTCTGGGGCGAGTTCCCCTTACCTGGCATGTTCTCCTCCTAACGCCATACCTCCCATTACCCGTCACTACGCTAATTGGGGCCCCGGGAAGCCCCCCCGTTAAATACAAAGCATGCTCTCCCAGGCACATTTTAAAAATATTTAAATACAAACAAACACATTCACACAACAACGCATAAAAATACACATAAATATACACAAACACGTCCACACAATCTCATTCATACACACAACAGACAAAACAAACAGACAATTAAAATGCACCCAAACAGCAACAATAGCAGCCGACGTTAAAATTCTCCTCCGCATCAAGCTTCATCCATAAGTAATGTCATCAAATAAAGTTGTAAAATATCTGCCCGCGACCCAGTAAACAGCAAGTAAGCAAGCCAGAGAACAAGACACGCCCCAAGCAGCGAACTTGAATGGAGTGGCAGCAAGCAGGCAGAAAGCCACGATGAAACAGCGACAGAGCAGCAGGCAGAAGCAGCGGAACCCAGCAGCATCGATCCAGCGACAGAGCAGCAGGCAGAAGCAGCGGAACCTAGCAGCATCGATCCAGGACTCACAGGTGTGTCGCAGCCGGCGACCGACGACAAAGCCGAACACCGACCAACAGGCAGTCCAGAAGACCCGGAGAGCAGCGGCAGCAACAACAAAAGCCAAGGCAGCAGCAGTTGTAAATCCGAAACGGCCAGAGCCACGCCGGAGACCAAACAACGGGCCCAGAAACAAACGGCCCAAAAGCACTTGAGAAGCACCCGGAGGGCAGCGACTCCTTGAGAACCGCAGCAGCCAGGGCAGCAACGCCGCGGCAACAGCGGCCCCCGACACACTCCAGCCGTAGCACGCCAAAGATGGAACTCCGCAACGGGTCAGAGCAACCCAAGAGCCGCGGCTCCGCCCCGAACCAAAGGCCAAAACAGCAAAACTGGGTCCAGGCAAAGATGTAAAGTCCAGCCACAGTCCAAGATTGTACCAACGCCGGCATAAGCATAAGCATAAGCAAAGACATCGATGATAAGGTAAGATGATAAATACCAGGCGGTAGAAAGGGAAGAAATTAGGAGCTGAGGTGCAGAGCTCCCAATCAAACATCCTCTCTTGTCGCCATCTTTGTATGTATTTTGAGTTGGGTGAGTGAAGTTTCTTATAATTTGAGGATGCAGTCCTCTGCACCCTTCCCTGTTTGAGTAAGCCCCACTGAAGACATTGGGACTTGCTTCTGAGTAAATATGCATAGGATTGCACTACAAATATCTTTACAGGTTGTGTAAACAATAAACATATTTGACATTCATGATTACGTAAATATTTCTTCATACTATGTCTCAATATGTATTTGATTTCACACTATGGTTGTACATGATTATTTCTTCTACATTTTAAGTGTGCCCTTCTTCCTTGGGGTGGTCATGGTTCCCCTCTGTTGTTTTCACCCTGAGGGGCAGATTAGACTGAGAGATGTTGTGTGGCCCATGGTTACCAAGTAAACTTTGTAACTGATTTCCATTTTAAAGATTAATTAAAATGATTTATATGTAGGTAAAGTTTATGAAGTAATGCAGATCCACATAATACATTTAAAGCACATCCAGTTCGCTTTTAAACCGCATTATTTTCCCCAAAGAATCCTGGGAAGTATAGTTTCCCTCTCACAGTTATAGTTTCCACCACCCTTAACAAACCACAGTTCCCATGATTCTGTGGTGGGATTCATGTGCTTCAAATATGTGTTGAATGTGCTTGAAATGCATGGTATGGATCTGCCCTAGGTATGCTGTGCATTCATTAGTGAACTGAAATAATTTTAAAACACTTTTTTAAACAGGGGAAGGGCTATAGCTCAGTGGTAGGGCATATGCTTTGCATGCAAAGGTCCAAATTTCAATTCCTGGAAAAGACTATGACCTAGAATCCTGGAGAGCCAATGGTAGTCCATGTCATCAGTACTGAGCTAGATGGTGACAACTGGCCTGAATCGCTGTAAGGTTCCTTTATTCCTAAAACTGGAAAGAAACCCAAGGGCCACAGTGATGGCAAAATGTATTTATGTATATTATTTACAACATCTGTATACCACTTTATAGTAAAAAACCTCAAAGCAGTTTAGAGAAGAAATTAAAAAATAAAATTATTGGCAAAAAGAGTTAAAAACAGGAATTAAAAACTTTCAAAATAATAAAACAATGAGTTAAAAAATAAAAAGCGTAATAGCTTCTACATGCCTGGGTAGGCTCTCCTAAACAAAAAATGTTTTTAGCAGGTGCAGAAAAGAGTATAATGAAGGCCCCTGGCTAATGTCAATAGGCAGGGAGTTCCAAACTGTAAATGCTGCCACACTAAAGGATAATTTCTTATAAGAAAAGAATAAGTACTATGTGGCACCCATAACATGGAAAGCACACCTTGAACTTCGCCTGGTAGGAAATTGGCAACCAGTGCAGATTTCAGAGGAAAGGTATTATGTGCTGATAGGGTCTCACTCATGTCAGCAATCATGCTGCAACATTCTATACTAACTGCAGCCCCTGGGTCAGGTTGTGCTGCATGGGGATTTCTGTGACCTTGGCTGACTGGCTGCCAGGTTCTTTTAGTTTTGGTTTTTGGTTAGGAACCCTGACTAGCTGTGGGACCCTGAGTTTTACGCTTTACTCACAGGAATCTTGTTATGGTTGGTATGATATTGCATTTAGGAAATCATCACTATCATTTTTGTTTTTCTATTTGCATTTAATTTACCTCTGACCTCACTCCCTTATATCCATAAAAGCAACAACAGTGGTTGCATGTGCTCAGCTCAACCCTCTTAAACCCACCTTGTTGTTTGCATGATGGTTTGTTTCTTGCTGTAGAAGAGAATTCATACACTGGGAAGTGTGGCGCCAATTGGTGTTGTTCCCAGACTACTGCCTGTGAAGGTAGAGCAAACCATGTAGAGCAGCCATGTTAAAAGGCAGGCAGGGCATTCCAGGCAGAGAATTGCCAACCCTGCTTGATATGGATATCATTGCAGAGGATCACTAGTCAAGACTTACCAACAGCACAGTCCTAACCATATCTTCTCAGAAGCAAGTCCTGTTGATTTCTATGGGGCTTAGTCCCTTAGTAAGTGTGTTTAGAATTGCAGCCATCTTTACTCCTGAGTGCTCCTATCTAACATATCCACAACACTAGGCTCCCTTCTTCCTACATTGGCCTTCTGGTGACTGGCCTGGCCTGTGGGCACTTAAACCCTTCTTGCAAGAAGCAAGTAGGCTAGGTTAAATGTTCCTTACCCAGGCTCCTAAGCAGGTGAGAAGGAATGATCCTGTCATTGCAGCTGGCCCTGGGAGCACCCTCATTTAACTTAGATTTCTATCTTAATATACAATCAGAGAAATGTTTTGTTTGAGTGGTATGCTCTAAGCAACTGTGGTTGATGCTTAACGTATCATGTTTAATGACATCACTAGAGCCTGCCCCATGACATCACTAGGGTCCACCCTGTGAGATCACTAGGGCCTGCAGCATGACATCACTAGGGTCCATCCCTGAACTCACAGGGTTTGGAATACTTTTGACCTGGCAACCCTACACATGAGCAATCCTCTTTCTAATGTTCCTATCCAATTAAGACAGAACAGAGTGGAGTACATGGACGTTTGCGGCAAGGCTGGTACATATAGTCCCACTACACTTTACTCCCACACACATTATTTGAACTCCTGATCATGGTTTATGTTTCAGTTATTTATGTTCCTGCTCATTTTTTATTTTACTTTATTTTGGGTGATTGCTAAGCTGTTCAATGGATTGCTCTGTTACTGATGTTCTAGGATGGCTTTAATTTTTATATTTTTCTTCCATTATACAGCAACATAAAGAGAAATACAATGATAAGAAACAAGCACTGAGATCATTACATGTTGTATCTCAACATAGTGCGGTATACTATAACATCAAAAATATAGAATGATACACTTTCCTTGGTGGGTTTCAACCTATGATTTTTTTGGACTTTTTGGGGAAAAAAACTCACCTTGATTGTGAGTGTGGTTATATACATATAATGAGCTTTGTTAAATGAAACTGTTAATGTATCCAGTGTGCTATGGCACGAAGAATAAATTCTTCCTTATTGCATCTCTCTATCTCCCAGTTAGAAATAAGTGACCATAAAATCTGTATATGTGTAAAACCACAATATATTTCCCCAATCCTGTCATTAAAAGCCTCTCACAACATAAATGGGAAGGATGAGGAGCATACAGTAAAAGAAACAGCCACAAGATCATATGCCATGTGTTTCCTTCCCAGCAAAGATTCTTTCTTTCCTTTTAAAAGAAACTTTATTTTTTAAATGGGAAAACTGAAGCAGCTTCTAATGTTACTGCCCCTTAAATGCCTATATAATCACAGCATAATTTATATTATAAAAAAGAGTCCATAATGTCTGAGACCCACAGTAGTAGTCACAAAGTTAATGAAGTGAGCATGAGCCATTGAGGGGTGGGACACATGCTAGACACAGAATTGCGGGAAATGGCCTTGGCAACTTCTGAGTTGAATGGAAGTACAAGGTTTGGGTCTTTTTTTGTTTTTTGTTTTGCTTTTAGGTCTCTTATTCAAGCCCCTTGGCTCGGCATCAACATTTGAGCTCTGCTGAGCTGTTCACCAGAGTTACAAACTCAGTTGAATTACACAGCACACTCTCACACAACTGGTCATGAAGGCCTATATGTTCCTTGCTAGCAGATTTACTATTTGCATTCTACAGTTTCACTGAAAATGCCCATCCTTGGCTCCTCAAATGTCAGCAGCATATAAAATGGTTGTGCATTAAGCATAAAATTCCTGCTGGGAGGAAGGGCAGGATATAAATCAAATAATAAATAAATAAAATTCTTAGCCACATTCTGGTTGCTTCTACTGATTCTGCCTCAATTTGGGAAGGCAAGTGTGGTCAGCTTGAGCAGTCAAGGTCATGGAAGGTGGGAGAGGAAGTATGCTTAATCTGAAGAAGAAAAAGAAATGCCAAAGTTCCAGGAAAGCAGCAGTGGTGCATTTGCCCCATACTGATTTCACAGCTGAATTGCCTCTCCCCCTTTACCCACAGTAAGCAGCAGTGATGAAACCAACCAAAGACCAGGTGAACCTTCACCATACCACCACTGTGCTACTGGTATGGGGAGAGTGTGGCATGGCTTTGCATTCTTGTTTCTTTCTTGTGACTAAATTCTTCCAGGGACCATTTTGGGATGGGTCCATAACTTAATGGTAGAGCATATGCTTTGCATGCAGGAAGTCCCCGACTGAAAGCCTGGCATCCCCAGGCAGGACTGGAAAAGACTCCTGTTGGAAACCCTGGAGAACCATTGTTAGTAGACAATACTGGGTTAGGAGGACCAACACTCTGAATCAGTATTAGGCAACTTTGTAAGGATCAATGTGGGCTTTGCAGTCTGTACCCACTTTCAGTGGTGTAGAGCAGGAAGCTGACATGAGGATTTGGTCTGACACATGGTTGCAGCCTTCAAAACCTCTCAGTGAGAACTGGCTTAAAATTGGCTGCAACGTAAGTGGATTTCAGGACTCTAGCCAATTTAGAGTGGCTTTAATATCTAGGTGCAAGTATGCTCAATAGTCCTTTAAAGTTATATTCAGTAGATTGAAGACAGAAAAGTCCATAGCAATAAACTGTCCAACACCCTATTCTTATTGTGAATACTCCCATTTGTTATGAAAGTAATGGCAACATAGATATTTCAGTCACACCATGGTTAACCTCCATCTTGTCTTTAATGTGTTGTGGTCAAACATCGCCATCACCATGAATCATGAGCTTTAAGTCATGACGCTTCCTTTCTAAAACATCAGGGAGAAAAAGAAACCCAAACTGGATGAAGTCTCAGAATGCTCTGTTTCCATTAGCATGTTTTGGCTGGAAACGTAGCTTCAGATGTTTGGGATTATCATCTGACTTTTGATTAGTATTTTTCTTTGACAGGCTATTTCTGCTGGGTTTAACAGCTGTGACAAATTAAATACAGGAAACGCTTCTATGGCTGATATTAAATGAAGAGAGGAAAGTGATTTTATTTTACAGAGGATGATGACGAAGATGCTTGAATATTTAACATTTCAGTATCCATTCAGGAACAAAGAACAGCATAATCTGGAAGGCAACACCTCTGAGTTTATGCAGTCAAGATGAAACAAATGTTAATAGTGTATCAGTGTTCATATGGATGCCATCCCACAATGGTGAGAAGGATCTCACAGTATTTGAAACAGTATCAGGCTGCCTACACCTCTGATTTATAAGATGTAATGGATCAGAATTTGGGATTTATGCATGCCTAGACTCCTCATTACTGCTGTGGCTCTCATACTGCAGCATTTCTTTTTCTCCCCCATGTGGATTGTATTTGCTAAGGATGGCTCTGATCAACCCTTCCTTGCATCCTTGTGTAGCTGCATCCCTTAGCAGCCCACATTTTTCTTGACTTTTGGGATATATTTTAATCTAATAATTCTCCAATTCTCTATTATCTAGCATGCAGGGACATCATTTTTAGGGCTGTGCACAGACCCCCCCATCTGTCCTGAGGCTCCAATCCAGGGGGGGATCAGGCCGACCCACACAGAGTCGACCTGGGGACCACCCACCCTGGCTCAGAATCACTCCCAAATAAGTTCAGGGAGGCAGGGATCATGTACAATTAGAATAACCCCTAATTCAACATGGGGCAAGGGAAGGAGTCATTGCATCTCCTTCTCCCCTTGGACCAAGAGTGGGGTCAATTTATCCTTCATGTTGCTGTTTTGCAAAGGATTTTCCTGCAGGAAACATCCCCCAGATCATTCCCCCCTTGCAAAACAGCATCGCAAAGGAGAGAATGATCCTGGCGGATGCTGTTTTACAAGATAGCACCCACACCCCCAGAGGATTGCTGCCTCTGCTCATCAGGCAGGAAGCAGAGCTGCAGCTGCCTCTTCTTCCTGCCTGATGTCCCGTCCCCTCACAGCTCTGGGTTGCTTAAATGTAACCTGTAGCAATCTGTGGCTGTCAGAACCTGACTCAGCCGAGGCCCAAAAATGTCCAAATGGGCTCAATTTGGCTTGGGTCTAATAATTTTGTGTCTCTGCTTTTATCTCCATTTATCATGGGTTATATGGAGTATAAGCCAGACCAGACTGGATTGATTCTGGATTTTATAATGCTCTACTTTATATCATGAAGGCATTAAATTCAACTATCTGCAATTTTGTATTTGGAGAGGTGCAAAAGAAATGGGGAGTTTTGCAATGAGAGCTGTCTTCTGGTTAGGGGCAGTGTCTCATTTAAGGCACCACACAAACTTCAGGTCACACAAATCAAGGAAAACAGATGACCTTGAACAGCTGAGAAAAACATTTGACTCTAGGTTACAGCTGACTGAAATCCTGAGGTCTTGCTGGCATCAGTCCAGTTCAAAAACAGTTCCAACCACCCCATATTTTACAACATTGTAAAGGCCATATTGTTTGAAACTTGTCAAAGTATTTTTTTTAACACACAAGCTGGCAGCTTCCCAAAACTATCTCAAATGGTCCAAAACTATCAGCAACCACCCACCTTTCTGTCCATTACCAGCTGATTAATGACATTCCACCCTCAGGGTCCACCATTAAGAATATCTGTGCTGTGGGGCTTCTACCGAAATAAGACTTGTAAATTGTCTGTATGGCTTGCAGCTGTGTTTTGTACAGATGTGTCTCCTTTATACTGCAGTGGCTGCAGGAAAAGGCAGAGAGGTGTGTCTTTTGTTCAGTAAAGGGATGGCATCAACACACATGAGCAAATGCTGTAATTAAACCATATGAAGCATCAGAAGGAAGTACTTTGGTTAGTTTTCTAAGTTTCACAGGGTAAGCTGTGAAATGTATCAAGCATATAGTTTGGATTCCTAAAATTTATCATACAGATTCCACACATTTTCCAGTGATATAGTTTCTATAATATGCAGGGGGGTTTGGTGGGGAGGGATGCTGATAACTTCCAGCATATTGTTTAGGTTATTTACCATTCATAATTCAAGCTCCTTTAGAGAAAATGAAACATATTTAATTTAAATACATATTGCTAATAAAATGCTTTTACCAGTCAGGTCAATTGCATTTCATAATTTTATGTAGCGCTGCTGTCTGACTATCCTGGTCTATATAGAACAGGCATCAGTAAGCCTACATTAATGTATTCATGCGTGGACATTACAAATATGATCTTGGATAAGTCTGTTAGAAGCCTATGAAACTAGCTCTCCTTGCAGATTTGTGGGTTGTACTGCTGTTGTTGCTACTTAGGGCTTTGCCCTGGATTCAGCCAAGGTCCAAGTGCCAAGCCAGGTCAGGCCTATTGGGAGGTTTTGAGGCCTCAGCTGAGTCAGGTTGAGACAGCCACGGAATTGCTATGGGTCAGATTGGATGACCCTGAGTGATGCGGGGCTCTCAGGGCCCTGGGGCAGGGCATCAGGCAGGAACAAGAAGCAGCCATCAGGCAGAAAACCCTCAAAAAGGCTGAGACCAAGAAGATAGGCCCAACACTGTGGCTGTCCTTCCTGCCTCAGTGCCACTCCACAGGATCAATGCCTCATCTCATCAGCTGTTGAGGAGAGGGAGCAATTTTGCTGGGTGCAGGGGCTCCTTTGTAAATGGCTTCCCTGAAGGACAAGTGCTTGCAAAACAGCACCGGGCAGGGTCACTCATCAGCAGTTGAGCTGAGGGAATGATCCTGTGGAGCGGCTTTCCTTCAGGAAAAGAAAGCGTCTCTACCTTCCCCTCCCAAATGAGAATGGGGGGTATTTCTGCTGTTTCACAAGCGTTTCCCTAAAGGAATGCTGCTTGCAAAGCTGCACGACACACGACACTCCCCCTTTCATCAGCTTTTGAGAGGAGCGAGCTGTTGAGAAGACAGAGTGAGCCTGTGTGGTGGTGCTTTGCAAGTGGCTTTCCTTCAGGAAAACCGCTTGTGAAATAGCACCCTGCAGAATTGACTGCTGCTCTTGGTTGGGAGTGCGGAAGGAGACACAACATATCTTTGCAGCCGCATGTTTAATTAGTGGGGTTTTTTTACCCTAATTAAACATTAGCCCTGCCCCGAACTTATTCAGGAGTGGCTCTGAGGTAGGGTGGGTGGTCCCAGGTCAACCCAAAGGTCCCCCCCAAATTGGAGCTACAGGTCTGATGTGCACAGTCCTATTAGTGTTTCTTTTAGCTCTCTGTTACTTACTGTTTTGTGCTGATGGTATTGTATACTGCCACTCTAAATTGCTGTAAGCTGACGTAGGAGCCTTGTTGCTGAAAAGTGGGAGTATATTAAAATAAATACATAAATAATCAAAATAGATATGGGGGGGGGGGAAGTGGTTGAAACCTGAAAGGGTTACTTTCAGTTTGGAATGGAGGAAAAATTGAAATGAATAGGCCTCAGTTTGGTTCAATTTTCATTTGGTTTTGAAACCAATGTCAAGAGAAATGAACGGATATGAATGGGGTTCATTTTCATTTCCCTACTAGATACAGACCCCCTTTAGGATGCACACGTTAATGTGGCGAGGGAGTTTGAGAGTGTTGAAGAAGCTGAGAGCAATGCCATCAGGAGTCTAGACCAAGAGGCTAGACTCCTAGCAGGGACACCCAAGGCGGAATGGGCAAAGCTGAGACACCAGACTAAGATGCATCCAAACTCAGAGGAAGGCAATGGGAAACCACCTCTGAATATCTCTTACCACGAAAACCCTATGAACAGAGTATCCAAAATGCAACACGAGATAGTGCTGGAAGATGAGACCCCCAGGTCAGAAGGCACTCGCCGAGCTACTGGGGAAGAACAAAGGACAAGTATGAGTAGCGCTGTGACTAATGACGCAGCTGGGTCAAAGCCGAAAGGAAGCCCAGAGGCTGATGCGCACAGATGCGAAAGGAGAGTCTGGAGTTGTACGACGCACAGAACAGGAACATGGAATGTGAGAAGCATGAACCAGGGAAAGTTAGAAATTGTCAAGCAAGAAATGGAGTGTATCAACATTACAATACTTGGCATGAGTGAATTAAAATGGACTGGAATGAGACATTTTCAATTAGGCAACTACAAAATATTTTATGCAGGAAATGAGAAATCAAGAAGAAACGGGGTTGCTTTAATAGTGAGAAGTGATGTAGCAAAAGCAATTAGGAGCTGCAATGCAAGGTCTGAGCGAGTGATATCAATGAGATTAAACGGGAAGCCTATTAACATAACCATCATCCAAGTCTACGCTCCAACATCAAATGCAGAAGAAGAAGAATTGGAGAGATTTCACGCAGAAGTACAGGAGGAAATTGATCACACGCCAAAACAAAATATGATGATAATCATAGGGGACTGGAATGCAAAAGTAGGGAACAGAGAAGAACTAGGAATTGTAGGGAAATGGGGCTTAGGTGACAGAAATGAAGCAGAAGAAAGACTTATTGAATTCTGTGAAGCCAGTGATTTGTTTCTTGCCAACACATTTTTTGAGCAACCAAAAAGACGACTGTACATGTGGACATCACCAGATGGTCAATATAGGAATCAAATTGATTATATAACTGGAAACAGAAGATGGAGAAGTTCCATACTTTCTGCAAAAACAAGACCAGGAGCAGACTGCGGTACAGATCATGAACTGATCGTATCGAAAATCAGAGTAAAGCTAAAGAAGAAGAACAAAGCACTCATAATGCCAAAATACAATTGAAATAACATCCGAGAAGTATATAAAGATCAAATAAGGAACAGGTTTGAGGCTTTAAACTTAGTTGACAGAGAACTAAAAGAACTATGGACTGAAGTCAGGGACATTATCAGGGAAGAATGCAAAAAGACAATACCTCTAGTTAAAAAGAGAGAAAGACCTCAATGGATGACTGAAGAAACTCTTAAAATGGTTAAAGAGAGAAGGAAAGCAAAAGCAAAAGGAGATAGAAACATGGTCAGAACCCTAAATGCAACTATACAACAACTAGTATGTAGGGACAAAGAAAACTATTACAATAGTTATTGTATAGAAATAGAAAAGGACAACAAGATAGGAAGAACAAGAGCCCTATTCCAAAAGATTAGAGAAATGAAAGGGAAATTTAAACCAAGAGTAGGGATGTTGAATAATCAACAGGGGAACACACTGACTGACCGAGATGAAATAAAAGGAAGATGGAAGCAATACACTGAAGAACTCTATAAAAGAGATGACGGGATGACAGATTCGTTCATGGAGGAACCATATGAGGAAGAACCAGAAATTTTAGAATGTGAGGTGAAAGCTGCTCTTAAAATTTTTGGAAGAAACAAATCACCAGGAATAGCCAGCATACAAATAGTGTTGCTACAAGCTACTGAGACTGAATCTGTCCAAATTTTGACAAAAAGTTGTCAAGAAATATGGAAAACTAAACAATGGCCCACAGACTGGAAGCGTTCAATATATATCCCACTTCCAAAGAAAGGGGATCCCAGAGAATGCAGTAATTACCGAACTATTGCCTTAATATCCCATGCAAGTAGAGTAATGCTCAAGATTCTACAACAAAGGCTCTTACCATATATGGAGCGAGAAATGCCAGACATCCAAGCTGGATTTAGAAAGGGAAGAGGCACCAGAGATCATATTGCAAACATATGTTGGATAATGGAACGGAGCAAGGAATTTCAGAAGAAAATCACCCTGTGCTTTATAGACTACAGCAAAGCCTTTGACTGTGTAGATCATGAAAAACTATGGAATGCTTTAAAAGAAATGGGGGTGCCACAGCATCTCATTGTCCTGATGTGCAACCTATACTCTGCACAAGAGGCTACTGTAAGGACAGAATATGGAGAAACCGATTGGTTCCCCATCGGAAAGGGTGTGAGACAGGGTAGTATTTTATCACCCTATTTGTTTAACCTGTACGCAGAACATATCATACAGAAAGCGGGACTGGACCAAGATGAAGGAGGTGTGAAAATTGGAGGGAGAAACATCAATAACTTAAGATATACAGACGATACCATACTCTTAGAAGAAACCAGTAATGATTGGAAATGAATGTTGATGAAAGTTAAAGAGGAAAGCACAAAAGCAGGACTACAGCTGAACATCAACTAAAGTAATGACAACAGAAGATTTATGTAACTTTACAGTTGACAATGAGGACATTGAACTTGTCAAGGATTATGAATACCTCGGCACAGTCATTAACCAAAATGGTGACAATAGTCAAGAAATCAGAAGAAGGCTAGGACTGGGTGGGACAGCTGTGAGGGAACTAGAAAAGGTCCTCAAATGCAAGGATGTATCACTGAACACCAAAGTCAGGATCATTCAGACCATGGTATTCCCGATCTCTATGTATGGATGTGAAAGTTGGACAGTGGAAAAGGCGGATAAGAGAAAAATCAACTCATTTGAAATGTGGTGCTGGAGGAGAGCTTTGCGCATACCATGGACTGCGAAAAAGACAAATAATTGGGTGTTAGAACAAATTAAACCAGAACTGTCACTAGAAGCTAAAATGATGAAATTGAGATTATCATACTTTGAACACATCATGAGAAGACATGATTCACTAGAAAAGACAATAATGCTGGGAAAAACAGCAGGGAGTAGAAAAAGAGGAAGGCCAAACAAGAGATGGATTGATTCCATAAAGGAAGCCACAGACCTGAACTTACAAGATCTGAGCAGGGTGGTTCATGACAGATGCTCTTGGAGGTCGCTGATTCATAGGGTCGCCATAAGTCGTAATCGACTTGAAGGCACATAACAACAACAAACTAGATACTGAAGGAGTGGGGAGGTTATCTTTCTCTGGCCATGGAGCTGGTTTGGATGCCTGCTTCTACAGGGACTTCCTGCCACTCTGGAGAATGAATGAATGGTGACTGCCAGTGAGAGATGCCATTTTTCCCCTACAGTGTCCCAGAAAGATGCAGCATCTGGGCATTCTGAGAAGATAAACTGATGGCCACCAAGAGGTAGTCCCAATATCATTACCACTGCCATAGTAAGTGATGACAAATAACACAGAAGAAAGAAAAGTGGGTAAAATGGCTGGAGAAAGTATTGAAAGAAAGTCAAGCAGCCGGATTGAAACTTAAGAAATCAAATAACCAAATGAACAAGTGTTTTAATAACAAAATCAAATGGATTACAGAAACAAACGAACAAGAAAGCAAAAGCAAATTAAAGTGGCACAGCTGGGCCTCCAGACCAGTATTCAGAGATAGCACTTCTACTACTTCCTCATAGTCCCAATACTCATGTGCTGCCTCTGCCATGGTGTTACTGTTGATGAATTATAGGTTTCTTATGTCTACTTGTAGTACAGTTAAGCCTGAACTGGAAATATTGGTCTCTATCGTACAATGTTCAAACCCATATATGAATCTTGCTAAGTTATCTAAGGTTGGGCTTTCTGCACAACACCCATGAGTGGAGTATCTGCCTGAGTGGAATATTTGAGTGGAGTATTTGACCACAGTGTCAGGGTTTCCCAACTCCCCACTTACCTGGTTGTTGCCAGGGACAGTGGAGGGTCCTCCATTGATGAGGTCTCATCTGATTTTAGCTCCACAAATTAGAAGGTCTTGGCAAGTCATTTCTAACTTCTAATGAAGTAACAGAAGATGAAAATGGTAAGGGATGAATGAATTGATATTGGTCATTTCCAACTTTCTGTAACTTATTTTCATACCTAAGAAACCCTGTTTGCTCTCCCGTTTCCCGTTATACACTGCCACTTACTTCATTATTATATTGTTTACAGTTTTACCTGGAATTCCAATGGATTTCCATTAGGGGTTTTCCGCCTTAAGTACCCAAAGGTTCAGAGCCATCTGGCTGATTGAAGTCTATGTCATAGGACAGGGGTGAGAAGCCTTTTTCAGCCCAAGGACCTTACTTACTTAGTTTTACATTTATATCCTTTCCTCTAAGAAGCTCAAGGTGGCATACGTGGTTCTCCTCCCTCTCCATTGTATCCTCACAACAACCTTGTGAGGTAGGTTAGCCAGTGACTGGCCCAAGATCACCCAGCAACCTTTGTGGCTGAGTGTGGTCTCCCAGGCCCTAGTCCAACACTCTAACCATTACACCACACTGGCTGTCATTCCCTCATGGGCAATCTTGTGGGGGCTGCTTGCCAGGGGTGGGTAGGGTCAAAGGCAAAAATAGGTGGGACAACAGATGTGACTCTTACCTCTGTACAGCAAGTTATGTTCCAGACACACAAAATTATAGGTTTCTATATATATAGATCTCCATCAAGGCAAGGAGGATGATCACAGTTCAAGGACACATACTTGCCAGGCAAAAGCACTGGAGGAGGGTGTGGAGCAGGGCTGCTGAAGAGTACAGCTTGGGGAGCACCCCCAAGAACCGCATAGTGAGGCCTGGATGTCATATTGGTTTCCCACCCCTGACATAGGAAGGCAAAGGTACATATCTATAAATATCATTAGATTTCTAATTTTCTGTATCATAAATAATCATTTACTTCTCTGAGATGCCACAGCATGAGTTTTATATAGTAGTGACTCATCTTTCTAGCTGATTTTTTCCTCCTTTTAATTTCTTTTAAGGGCTTAATCCAAGAAACTCTGACTAAGTCAATTCTGCCACGTCCCAAGTGTAGCAGGGATTCCTCACAGCTTTCGATGCAAACAGAGACTAGTAATTCACCTCAGAAATAGCAAGAAATGGCTATTCGTGGGCTGATGCTCTACGCAATGATGACTTTGGCTGGGGATAGCCAAACAAAATGGTCCCCAGCACATGAAGTTGATGCCATTGTGGTAAACAGAGCCGCTGCCAACGGCACAAAGATTCAGTATCCCCTGGCACAGGAAACACAGCTAGGCAGAAGCTCTCTGCTATATTTCGTAATGACAGTCTGGCAACCTTTCAGTTTGACAGTCCCATTCTGTGTGTCAAGTTGGCTTTCCCCATATGCTACTTTTCTCCCCCTCAGCAGTATATGTGGTCATTTAAAATGAGTTACAGTAAACCATAATTAATAATAGGGATAGGTCAAGGCAGAGAAGCTAGATACTTTGTAGTGTTGGCTAATGTGAGAAACTCTGGATTGCATGGACTGAGGATGATTTTTAATATTAAATGGGTGAAGAGCCTGTCTCTGCTGGGAAGAATTAAGATGAAGGTGGGGCAGGGAGGATGACAGAAGCAAAGGCCCTTGCAATGTTAGGCTGTTGATACCACCATGGAGCCCCCTCACTTTTGTCACGGTGACTATTAATTCATGAAGTATGTCTCAAAGCGATTTACAGTCATATCATAAAACCAGCTAAAATAGTTTTAAAAGCAGTATAAAAAGTAACTGAAAATAGGTTTAAAAACAATACAAAATGAACATCCAAGGCAGAGATCTTTTGAACCAGCAGGAAAAGCTTGCAGAAACAAAAATGTCTTTGATTGTTTCCAGAAAGTACAGATTGTGAATGCCTGTCACATCTCAACAGGAATGCTGTTCCACAGAACAGGGGCAGCCACACTGATATTTTTGGGACATGAAGGAAACTGCCATGCAGAATGCAGTGACCAATTGAGTATATAAAGGAGATGGTGGTTTCTCAAGTAACCTGGTCCTGGGCTGTATAGGGCCAACCTTGAATGTAGCAGCAAATCTCACAAACAAGGTGTTATTGGCTGATGGTAGCTTGCCCCCACAAACAACCTTGCCACTATTTTCTGCCCTAGCTGCAGCCTTCAGACCAACCTCATGGGTAGCCCCACATCAATCATATAGCAGTAATTGAACCTTGAGGTTACCAATACATGTACAACTGTGTTCTACCAGTTGCTGTGGTCAAATGATGGCAATGTTACAGCTAACAACAATCAAGGAAAGTGATGAGACTGTGTGTCTCTGTGTGCTCCATGTTCCTCAGCTGTCCCTTAGTCATGTTCAACCTTCCAGTAAGCTCTAGCCCATTCTAAAAACGTTCAGAATCAAGGATGGGGCTGACTGACTTTCTTTTATTCCTAAGTAACTATTTTCTTTGTTGGCAATTCCCTCTCCGTTATTCACATTAGCTGTATTCTTTACTGGAGCATGTTATGGTCTCTTCCAGCCATTTCATAATTACTAAATAAATATGCTTTTAGCGATACTCTTCCATCCATCCTCTCTCCAATTTTCAGAGATCTCTCCAGGGATGTGTAATGGAGAAATTGCATCTCTAGGGACTACATGTTAGTGGCCTTGAAGATGATGAATAAAACAACTGTGTTTGAAGCTCCAATAAATTAATTGTTCCATTTTATATGACCAAGAGGACTAACTAGAGAATTGCGACTGAAATGCAAGTGTGAAGGTCCTTTGGGATTCAAGTTTGAAAAAGACAGAAAGGAATGAAGAAAAAAGACAAAGGGAACAAAACAGAAGATTTCTTGTGGGGAGAGGGTTGCAGATGAAGATTTAGGGAAGCATGCTTTTAGGGAAGCACTATATTTAACAACAGAGAGGAGCATTTGTAAATGCTGATATTTTATTTAAAACTTTGGAGCATGGTTCTGAGTGTGTTCCATTGTCCAAAGATGGACTGAATATTTTCAACTGCATCCTTTTCATGAGCTCTAGATTTCACATAGCTTGTGGAATAAATGTTTTAATTGACAGTATCTTTGTTACACCTTTAGCCATATTGGACAACTATGATTGCTAAGTTAATCTGTCTTGGTTCCACTATTATTACACAAGACATGAGCACCAACATAATAGGTCACATCCACACTAGGGATGTGGTAGAATTCTGCCCAATACAGATTTGGTAGCAGATTTTCTGTTAATTTGCTTATTTATTGTTGTGGATCAGATTTTTATGTAGTGATTTTCCATGGCTATTTTCAAAAACAGATTTTTTTGGGGGGGGGACCTTTAAAATATTGATATTCAGAACAATATTTTTCATCAATGTTTCCTTTCAAAATATCAATATTTCCTTTCAAAATATCAATATTTCCTTTCAAAATATCAATATTTTCTTTAATATATATATTTTTTGTGAGGGGAAAAGACTAGCAGACAAGGTACTAACTTAAATTGATACCAGTCTGTTAGGTCAACAGAGTGCTTTTAAACCGGCACTGGCCAACAGATCCCATCCCTAATCCACACCATACATTTCAAGCACATTTAAAGCATATGGCTTTTCCCCAAGGATCCTGGGAACTGTAGTTTACCAAACACTGAATTACAATTTCTAGCACCCTTAACAAACTACAGTTCCTACAATTCTTGAGAAGTCATGTGCTTTAAATGTATGGTGTGGATATGACCTTAGACTCCATCCAAAAGCATATAAAAAAGTAAAACAGCCCATTTTTTTAAAAAAAAAAATGGTCAAAGGTGATATCCAGCTCCACAATAGTGATAGGAGTCAGGATGTCTGAAAGTGGAATATGACAACCTGTGGAATATGAGGAGAGTGTAGCTTGCTGGATAATTAAATTTTAAGAACATTAAATTGCTTACAATAAGGTAATGGAGATGTACTTGCGGCCAAATTATTGAGACGTACTAAGCAATTTGGTGAGAGTATGGGCATGAGCACTATTCCATCATCATTTTGCTTTTCTTGTGATGCTGTTTTAAGCCCTCTGTCCAGATACTTCTCCACATTTTGAATGGAAGTGTGTATGGCAGGGGCAGTATTGTGAAGATGCAAAATTCCTTCCATATATGCCATATATTAGTTTCATTGGACACCCATGTATTTGTTTCATTGGGCACATTGCAGATGTGTTGACTGAAGACAGTCATGGTGGGGGTGGAGCCTGCCTCCTCCCTTCCCCCAATCATACATCCATTCAGGAGGAGCAGTCAAAACATCTGAAAAGGGCTTTAGCGTATGTCATTCTGATCACCCTTTAGAGTTGGAAATGCAACCCAGAAATATTCACTCTCTCTTTCATAAACCAACTACCTAATAATCCTTTTCACCTTTTTCATATGGAGTGCAGAAGCCTGGAAGAAACCCTGTTCCTACAACCTAAGGAGAAGAAAGGACACAGACCTCCATCAAAACAAAACAAAACTTAGTATGGGTTAGAAGTTGTTACAATAGATATCAATCCACCCAGCTAGCTGCAAACAATATATTGTTGCTATTAAAATTAGAAGCTGTTTTGTTTTCCTGCACTGAGTAATTGCTTAGACAGCAGGTAAGGTTCATTATGCCAGCACATTGCTATACAACATCTTCTGTTATTATTCCTACTCCACCTCCCTCCCCATTGGGGATAATGGTACATTCTAGGAGCGCCAGAGTAGAGGAAGTAGTCTTTTCAAACACAGAGGGTTTGTTTGACAATGCAAAGTTTGTTTGCAAAGGGAACAAGTCTGACTTGTCTCACACAATTAAGCCCATAAAGAGAAATATGCGGAAAGAAGAACAGCTTGACTGAGAATCCTATCCCTAGACAGGAGTGTAATGTCTATATGCCTCCGAGTCTGCGGTGCCACAGGCAATGATTTTGATAGGGTTTCCACCACTTGTTTTGTTGTTTTTATTCTAATCAAGTTGGTAATAGGCTCATGAAAGCGCCTGGCCTGGCAAGTTCTCATAAACTTTTGTCTACTTTGAGGGGGAGAAAGGTTCTCTTTTTGCTTTGAAAAGCATGGCTGTCTCCTGCTGCTGCTGTCCCTGGGTCTCAGTTGCTTCAAGCGAGGTAAGACATCAACAATCATACTGTGAGGGAAAAAGCAAAAGTACCTGAAAGCCAGAGATCTTCTTATCAAATCTTGTAAGTAAAGGAACTAGGACAGCCCATTTTGGCGCAGAGAAGTCAAACAGGCAGGTGCAAGTTAAGTTTGTCACCAGAAATAAATAGGTGAGACATAGGGTTGCCAGGTCGGAACCATCCAAAAACCTGAGAAAATGGGGGCGGGCCCTAGTGATGTCAGGGGGCAGGCCCTAGTGACATCACAGGGCAGGCCCTAGTGACGTCACAGGGCGGGCCCTAGTGATATCATTAAACATGATACATTGTATCAATCACAGTTGCTTGGAGCATACCATTCAAAAAAAATTCTCTGGAGATTAAAATAGAAATCTTACCTAAAATAGGGTGTTCCTAGGTCCATCTGAAGTGACAAGGTCATTCTTTCTCACAAGCTTAGGGTGATGCAAAATGGAAATGGACTGCCTTCAAGTTGATCCCAGATAGGGTCTTCATGGTAAGCAGTACTCAGACAGAGGTGGTTTACTATTGCCTTCCTCTGAGTCTGACAGGCAGTGACAGGCCCAAGGTCACCCAGGGAGCTTCATGGCTGTGTGGGGATTCGAACCCTGGTCTGCCAGGTCACAGTTCAATGCCTTTAGGGAACATTTAATCTAGCTTACTTGCTTCTGGCAAGAAGGGTTTACGTGCCCTCAGGCCAGGCCATTATTGGAAGAAAGGAGCTTAGTGTTGCAGAGATGTTAGATAGGAGCACAGATAGATGCCCCTGAAGGCAGCAACTGTAAGCATGCTTATTAAGGAACTAAGCCCCATAGAACTCAATAGGACTTACTTCTGAGTAGATATGGTTGCAGCCATGTTAAGGACAAGGGAGGGCATTCTAGGCAAAACAGACAAATAATTGGGTGTCAGAACAAATTAAACCAGAACTATCACTAGAAGCTAAAATGATGAAACTGAGGTTATCATACTTTGGACACATCATGAGAAGACATGATTCACTAGAAAAGACAATAATGCTGCGAAAAACAGAAGGGAATAGAAAAAGAGGAAGGCCAAACAAGAGATGGATTGATTCCATACAGGAAGCCACACACCTGAACTTACAAGATGTGAACAGGGTGGTTCATGACAGATGCTCTTGGAGGTCACTGATTCATAGGGTCGCTATAAGTTATAATCGACTTGAAGGCACATAACAACAGCAACAAACCTCCCTGATAGACTGTGGGAATGCTGTGGACACAATATATTTGACCTTTAGCAAAGCTTTTGACAAAATGCCACATGATATTCTGATTAGCAAGCTAGCTGAATGTGGACTGGATGGAACAGCTATTGGGTGGATCCACAGTTGGCTACACAATCATATTCAGAGTGCTAATCAATGGTTTCTTCTCAACCTGGGGGGGGTAACTAGCGGGCTACTATAGGGCTTTGTCTTGGACCCAGTGCTCTTCAACATTTTTATTAATGACTTGGATGAGGAGGGGCAGGGAATGCTTATCAAACTTGTAGATGATGCAAAATTTGGAGGAATACCTAATTCCCTGGAAGACAGAAACAAAATTCAAAGGGATCTTAATAGGCTGGAGCATTGGGCTAAAAACAGCAGAATGAAATTTAACAGGGATAAGTGTAAAGTTCTACACCTAGGAAAAAGAAACCAAATGCAGTTATTAAGATGGGGGATACTTGGCTCAGCAATACTACATGCAAGAAGGATCTTGGGATTGTTGTTGATCACAAACTGAATATGAGCCAACAGTGTGATGTGGCTGCAAAAAAGGCAAATGCTATTTGAAGCTGCATTAACATTTGGAGGCAATATGCCTCTGAAGGCCAGTTGCGCTTATTTATTTTATTTATCTATTAAACTGATATCCCGCCCTTCCTCCCAGAAGGGTCCTGCTTGTAGGCTTCCTATTACGGTTGGGGTGAGGAACTAGATGTTCTTATGTCCTTAAGGGAACCTGAAAACTACTGAAAGGTACCAGGAGAACAGATGGGCCCAACTCCTGCTGTGCAGCTCCCAGCACGGGCGGATGAAGCAGGGTGGCCAAGGCAAACTAAGACTCCGAGCCCTGGCCTGAGGCAGGATTGGACCAGATGCGAGGATCCGCTTCATTTACCCAGGAATGTTGGATGCAGACCCATGGGTGCTCTCTAGCCCAGTGCTGTCTGCACTGGCAGCGGCTCTCAGGGCTTCAGGCAGGGGTGTCTCTCAGCCCTACCTGGAGATGCCGCTGAGGACTGAACCTGGGCCCTTCTGCATGTGCAACAGTTTCCCTAAAAATAAAGTAAGATTCTAGTCCTTATGGTTCTGAATGAAGGGTGATTTAAACAGGGAGCTGCTTTATACTGAGTTAGGCCATTGGTCCATCTGGTTCAGCATCAGCACTGTCTACAGCGACTGGCAGCGACTGTCCATGTTCTCTACCACTGAGTTACGGCCATCTTCCCTTGATTTAAAAGGGGGGGACGGGCTCTGGCCTGCAGGTCCCCCAATATCACCTGCTCCACAGGCTCTTCTCAGGCGGGAGGGTGTTCAGCACTGGGCAGTCTCTGCTTGAGGAGAATTTTGAAAGTGCACATTGGGCAAGCTGGCAGCTGACCCAAGGCATCTCCTCAGGCCACTGACCCACAGACAAAGCCAGCTGGGGCCTCAGGTTGATTTGGCTGCTGGTGGTCAGTGGCTCTTGACAGACAAAAAGAGGCTTCCTACTCTGCTGCGGGGGGCTTTGCACGCACACTGAGAGGTTTAACTTCCAGAGTCTTGAGTGGAGGCAACTCAATGCTGAAAAAAGACTAGAAACTTGTTAGCAGAGTTAGGTTTGGGATCAAGAGCAGACCCAGCGCTGATGTGTGTGTGTGTGTGTGAGAGAGAGAGAGAGAGAGAGTGAGTGAGAGAGAGAGACTTTCCCTGTGAAGTAGCAGACTTTTACGCTGCAGCAATAACTGAGGATTCAGACTTAGTAAAATAAGGAACAGCTTGCTTCATTGAAGGAAATACACAATAGATAGGAAAGGGATTCTAGTTCTAGTAAACTACCTGCATTGGAGGTTCATGGACCTGACAAGGCCTTTGCCCTCATGCTGCAGGTGAGAGAGACAAAGCAAAGACATCTCTTCTCTTCAAGAGACAGAGAAGAAGCAGGAAGGAGAGAGTTGGAAGGTGTGGTCAGCATTCCTAAGAGGTATCAGTTTTCAGGAAGGAAGATGAGCATATGACCAAAGGAAAGGCACAGCCTAGCAACCTGGAGGTCTCCTCTCTGTCTCCCTCCAGACATGGAAACACCCAAATCGAGTTGCATTTCCACAATTCCAACACAAGTGATGCTTAAAATGGAAACTGTGATTTATCAGGGACAGGGATTAGGAAACAGACATTGTTCCTGGGGAATGTGGCCTGGTTTTCCCTGCCTTCCATCTGCAAGATTCTTTCTTTATTTTAAGACCCACTCTGCACTCACCTGTTCCCGGGGCTGCCAGCTTTCTTTGGGTGGCAGCCAGAAATTCAAGACGTAGAACTTTCATTGTCACAGAGATGAGGGGACGGGCCTGTTCACCTGCTGAAGTTCCATACACACACAAACCCAGCTGGAAAAATCACATGGCAACCTCATCCTGCTATACATTTTGCTTATTTAAACATTTGGTTTTCAACAATCCAAGGAGCAGTGGCAGACATGGAACCACCAGCTTTCCACAATCAGAAAAGGAAGAGGGGGGGCCCAGGGTGTGAGAGTGTGTGTGTGTGTGTGTGTGATGGAATTTCCTCCCCCAAGGTGTGGTGATGGCCAGAGACTGCTGAGCCCCATCTCTCAGGCCTCTCTCTCTCTCTCTCTCTCTCTCAGGCCTCTCTCTCTCTCTCTGGCCTCTCAGGCCTCTCTCTCTCTCTCTCTGGCCTCTCTCTCTGGCCTCTGTCTCTGGCCTCTCAGGCCTCTCTCTCTCTCTCAGGCCTCTCTTCTCTCAGGCCTCTCTCTCTCTCTCTCTCTCTCAGGCCCCCCCTCTCTCTCAGCCCCCCCCTCTCTCAGGCCTCTCTCTCTCTCTCTCAGGCCTCTCTCTCTCTCAGGCCTCTCTCTCTCTCTCTGCAATCAGCCGCAGTCCAACCTGCTCCAGCTCCTGCCACCCAGCAGCCTTCTGTTTCCAAACGAGATTCCAAACTGCTCTATTGGCCGCGATGCAAACCGCAGCCAGAAACGCCCATCGTGGCCGCTCCTCCCACCCAGCAGCCATGCGTGTCAATCACGCATGCATGCCTGAGGGGGACGTCCAAAAGCCGGAGATCAGCCTCTTCACACCAAATATGGCTGGAGGCCAGAGACGGCCCACTTTTGCTGGAGACTCCGGCCAAAAACCGGAGACCTGGCAACCCTAGTGAGACACAGGTAAATGTATTAAACCAGGTCCACATTTATTAACTTACAATTAGATCCACAGAGGCAACACGATAGTGCAGCAAACTAAGGCTTGCAGGATCACCTGCCTAGGGGGAGTGGCAATGGTTCTAACTGCCCCTTTCTTTAGGCTACACAGATTAATGTGCATGGGGAGGCCTTCCAGAGCCCCACAACTCTGGGTGGGTGAGATATGTTAGCTTCAAAGGCACTATGTACCATGTCCAAAGGCCTCACACAATCCTGAGAAGGAAGCCTTGGGAAATGCAATTCATGCTCCAAGTTGCTTAAGGGTGGTCACTAAATTTCCTCCCTACTGGTTCTATGTTCCACACCTCCCAGCCAGAAATGTGACCAAATTAACATATTTGAAGGACACAGTATGCTAACGTCTCCCTCCCTGATAGTACAGGGGTTGGGAGTATCCACAGAAGGGCAATGCATAAGTAGGCAAACAAACCCTACTTCGCAGTGAAGCAATTGATGAAATCACCGAAGGAGGAAGGTAAGCAGGCAGCTGGTGGAAATGGAAAGAGGCCAGGGGAAGGGTGGAGGGGGCTTAAATACCCCCAATACTTTCACTTATTTTTGCAGCATGGGCATGGAGAAAGAAGTAGTTCCTCAATGCCTGCACTGCACTATTCTCATCTTCAAAAGGCCTCCTGCGTCGAGATCAAGGATGGGCAAATGTGTAAATATCACTTTATCTCATTTTTCCAATCTTTAGTTTAGTTCTCCACATTTCTTAAGTCCTCATGAATATCAGTGTTTTAGGGCAAATATCTCCTAATACACACATTTTTGTATGCTGTTTTGACTAATATACCTCAATTTTCTCTGATTTGTATGCATTCTAATGCACACTTTACCCTAGTACATGCATTTTTAATACATTACTTGAATGCATTACAAAATTGAGAGAAGTGTGAATTTTGAAAGACAGCTGTGTTTCAGTTCACATATTGTTTTGGAAAGTGCAAATATAGGCTCATCTTTAAATATGAATTGCTATCCCAAGGCAGGGTTTTTGTGGCCTACAAAAGTAGCATCAGGCTGATCAGGAAAAACGGTGATGTTTCAGTACTGAGAGACATATCTCAGTAACAGTAGCTGGGGAAACAGAGCCCCCCATCTTCCTCCCATCTAAAAATCCAACTTGCTCACCTTAAGGGTCTGGCAGGACTTTGAGACTTGACAGGTGACAGCAGAGTTATCAAAGACATGTATAAAAGAGAGGGAAACCTAATGTAAAAAGCTACAAATGCATCGGAAGCTGCTGGGGAAGCTGAGTCATGATATCAGGCAGAAATGTAGGTTCAGAAGTTTACCTATGCTTCAAGCTGTGTTCACGTTGGGGTTAGTTTGTGGGGTTTCTTGGTCATTCACTTATCGTGATAGATCTACACACTTATGATAGTAGTGGTTCTGATCTTACTTCCAGGGTCAACATAGGAAGCAGACCTTTAGCGTTGTGGCACCATCCCTTTGGAATTACCTCTCCTTAAATATTAGGAAGGTGTCATCTCTGGCACCTGCTGAAGACCTTCCTCTTTCAACAAGCCTTTTATGTAGAGACCATATCCCAGTCTGTGTTGGAATTGCTTTTTAAGATGTATTTACAGCTTTTTTAAAAAAATGATTTTAAAGATGCTTTGTTTTAATATGTTTTGAAGTCTTTTGTTTTTAAGATGTTTTAGAGTGTTTTTAGTGTTTTTGTTTGCTGCCTTGGGTTCCTTCTAGGAGGAAGGTTGGGATATAAATCGAATAAATAAATAAATAAATAATAGTGGTGATGGTAGTGCTAGTAGAAAAAGTAGCAGCAGATGCTTATTTTGGAGAAGTAGGCTAAAGAAGACTATGTTTTAAAATGAGAACACAAGAATAATGGCAACAAAGTGTCAGCAGTGAATACAATTATAGTGCATCCTACACAAATTTATGCAGAAGTAAATCCCACTGTGTTCAGTGGGACTTCCTCCCTAGCAATTGTGCTTCAGACTGCAGCATTAATCTATGTTAGTGGTAATAAGGGAGTTTGTGATGATGGACATAATGAAGCTTCTAGTAACATTTGCCTGCTGAGCAGCCCTAACATAAGAGAGTGAGAAAAAGAGGAGGAGGAGGAGGAGGAGCAGCAGCAGCAGCAGCAGCAGCCACCATCGGCTGAGCTCCTCAGATTTTAAAGAGAGGCAGAAGAAAGAAGGGAATAGAAGACTTACCCCTTCTATGAAAGAAAGAGCTAGGTGAACACAGCAGAAAAGGAGCAGGATTTTTTTTGGTAAATGACGCTTAGGAGTTAGACAGGAACTATCCACAGCAGCCTTCCCAAATCAGCCATACATTTGGCTGCAGGGCCCTCAGATAGTAATTAATGTAAAAATTAAAAACCTAACTAACCTACAGATTTTTAAAAGCTCCAGAAAGGGTAAATCTTTCACTACCTAGTGATGAGATGAATGTAGTGAAATGCTGCTTGTACATTTGACTCTGCAGAAAGGACTTCTCAAATTCCAAAATTATTTTTATAATTACTCTGTGGAAAAGCACAAGACAGGCGGAGCAAATGGAATGGGGGAGGTCTAGCCACTCATAAGCAAAACACACAGTTCTGAACTTGGGATGACAATGTAAGAGGACAGACCCTAAAGGTTGTGAAACACTTCTTTAAAGAGGATCGGAACCTCTCTTTTATCTAATGAAAGAACCGTCCATTAAAATAGGAAAAATAGCCCTGATTGAAGGAGCAGAGGTCTTCAGTTCTGTTTCCTGTACTGTTTAATAAGGGGGGGAAATAGAACAAAATAGATTTCTAATCTGCCAGTTCTATTTTTTTTTTTAAAAAAATGTTCATGTAAGGCAGACATTTTAGTATAGGAAACTCTCTTCATTCTTGCACATTTCACAAGAGCTTTATTCACAGATGCTTGGTTAACGAGATACTAACAAGTCATTATCATCATCATCATCATCATCTGGGCTAAACAGGCCTGTGACTCCAGTCTACATTTTCTGTAGTGAATTCTCCTTTGCAGTTCTGCTGCAGTTAACATCAAGAACCTTTGAGGCTTCTTTCTACCATTTGTCTATCTACACGATTGCAATCCCAGATGTTAAGTGTGTTTGCCAGAGCTGCATATGACCAGGGGCTCCCAATTCTCTTTGTGAGTTCATGAATGTATGCGCACAGTGAGGTGTTCCCAGTGCCTGGAATGTCTCCCATCTCATAGAACATGCAACACTTGCTTACACAAAATGCAGTGAGCAAAGCAGACTTCCCAATTCAGCCAATAATTTAGGGGAAAGTGAGTGCATATAATACCCCAAGAAAAAGAACCAAAGATCTTGCACATATCCTCACATTAACATCAAGAACTAGCACAGTAGCACTACTAGAAGTAACAGTAATAGATGTGTGGGTGTGTGGTGTCATCAGATATGATGGTTGCATTACATGTTACAAATTACAAGAGGACAGAATATGTAATTCAGAAGAGGGGAAACATGAGAGGAAGGGGACAGTAGTGGAAGAAGGCATGAAATGGGAAAGTATACACATTTATAGATACCTTGTTCTGTTCACAGAGAGAACCTCTCAGTACACAGCTCTCCAGACAATCTCACCAAGACACCAGAAGTGGTAAAATTCTGAGTCATTGCTTTTGTTTTTTTGTTTTATTGTTGTTCACAATACTATTATATATTTATTCATTAAATTTGTTATTGGCTTTTCTTCAGACACGAACCCAAAGTGGCTTACAATCAATAAAAAAGTTTAAACCAGCATAAAAACAAAAACAAGATAAAAAGTTTAAAAACACAATAAATAAATACAACAGTGGTAGAACAACCCACTCCCTAAAAGAAGCTACAACATCAAGAGCCCTCCAAAAGCCCTCTAAAATTAGGAGCCAAATGCCCAGGACAAGAGAAATGTTTTTGCCTGGTGGTTAAAAATAAATAATGATTGCACCAGGTATGCCTCCCTGGGGAGAGCATTCCATAAGCAGGAGGCTATCACTGAGAAGACCTGCTCTCATGTAGCCACCCTCTGAACCTCCCTTAGAGGGGGGCACATAAAGAAGGGCTTCAGATGCTGAACGTAAGGTCTGGGTTGGTTCATAAAGGGAGAAGCAGTCCTTGAGGTATTGGGGTCCTAACCATACAGGGCTTTATAGGTCAAAACCAGCACTTTGAATTGAGCCCAGAAACCAATTGGTAGCCAGTGTAACTGTGCCAGACTTGGTGTTAGGTTCTTAAACCATCTTGCTCCGATAAGCAATCTGGCTGCTGAATTCTGCAGAAACCAAATCTCTGTGGTGTCCTTCATTCTAAATTAGTCATACTGGTGATCCCACACAATTAAGGATCATGTAGCAAACAATCTAACATAACAGTGCTATGTACTAAGGCAGATTTGGCCATGTGATGATATGACAGAGGGAAAATGAGGATAGCTGAAAGTGAGGGCAATGCAAATTAAGTTAATTTTTTTAGGAACCTTGAAAAATCCCCCCAAAGGGAATGTCAATTCATGTCCCCAAAGTTACCTCACATTTTAAACTTGAAATAGACTTAGGTAAATCTTTGGGCCAGGCCAGACATTCTTCCATACCCCAAAAGTCGCCTCCCAGCTTGCTCCCAGCTTTGTCTAGAGGCTCTAAATATTTCTGTGGACCTAAGCAACATTTATTATAATTTAGCTAACATAATTAAATAGCATTGCCTATGATGTTGCAGATCATAAAAAGGAACCAGGACAAGAAAATATATTTAGTAAAACTAACTTAGATTATTCAGGAAAATTCAGTGTGCTACACCCTACAGAAGATGAAACATTTATTTATTTATTTGATTTATATCCTGCCCTTCCTCCCAGCAGGAGCCCAGGGCAGCAAACAAAAGCACTAAAAACACTTTAAAACCATAAAAACAGGCAGAAACATACAGAAAGAGTGAATAAGTGACAATCACTTCAATACATATTACAAATTTAATTACCCCAATCCTTTCCTTAAAATGTGTGATATTATTCTCTTTTTAAATAAAAAACATATTTTTATTTTTGAAGTTTAAACCACCTATGATCAAAAATTCAGTTCCGCTGTGCATGCTGCATTGAATCCAAATGAGGTCATTTACATTTATACTATCTTTTCAGAAAGCTGGATTGGATTATTCATCTTCTTCCAAACTAAGGTAGAATTAAATGCCCCCCCCACACAAACAGACTTTGTCAAAGAAAAGGACGTCTTGTTTTATTTTGTTATTTCAGAAATGAGATACTTTTCAAATGTTTTCAGAATTAATTTGGCAGTAGATATGCATGCTGTGACCATTCTTTGTAGACAAAAATTTGACCAGTTTTCTTCCCCCTGCCTTATTTCTCTCTCTCTCTCTCTCTTTCTTTCCCCTTTTAAAGTCTCTGTGACATCTGCTGGAAATACTACCAACAAATGGATCATGTATTCCATTGCTTGGAAAGATGCAATTAGGTTCTGCAGGTTTGAAAAATAAACTCTAGTCTAAACTGTGTTGTCATGGAACCACTGGTCTGATTTTCAATTGGATAATTCAAGGCTTAATTATGGGTCCCGTGCTTATTCTGTTGAAACTGCTTTCCGGATATGATGGCTGTGATTTTTCAAAGCTGACTCCAAGGGATTTGAAGTGCCAGTTTCCATTAAAATTAATGGCAGCTAGGCACTGAACTTTCCTTAGGATGTACTTGAAAACCTCAACCTACATAGTCATCATTACACAAGAACAGCCCCACTTCACCAGACTAATGATATATTCAACCCAACATCATGGGCTAGAGAACCAGACTTTATATCTATCAGAGTGGACCATTACCTATTGGCCATTTCTGTTGGCTATTTAACACATTTCATGGAACAAGCATGGTCATAAACCTTATTCTTGAAGCGCACTGCATGAATTCCAAGACCCACAGAAATAAATTGGGGGTACAGCCAGTGCCACATTGCCAGGCAAGTGTGTAGCTTCAACAGGTAAAATTGAATAACCTCAAGGATTTCCCCCCAAGAAAAATAGATGAGAGATTTTAAATATGTAAGTGGGAACTTCTATTTTTTTAAAAAAGTATTCTTCAGTGCCCAGGAAATAAGATCTCTGTAATTCTTATTCCCAGTTTGTACTAATCCATTTTATTTACTCATTCTTGTTAGTTTCAAATATTATATTCTAAATATTGTTGTGATTTCATTATTCTTTTTTCCCTTAAGCAATTCACTAACCAACAGGTTTCTATGGGCTTCCATCTTTCTAGTTCTCTTCCAAGAGAAGCCCTTCACTGTGAAACGAGTCTATGTGACTGACATTGACACACTATTTACCAACATCATTGAGGCTTTCAACAAGCAGCAAGCCGATTGCTTGGCTATCCGCGCAGCCATCCAGGACCTCAAAGAAACATCTTGTTGTTCGCCTGTAAGCAGCCTTTCCGTATGCATAGAGAAGATACAGCAGGAGCATAGTAAGTTGGTGGGTAAACGATGCTGAAGAACTCAGAATGTGAAAACAGAGAAGGTTGAATCCACCATTTCAGCACTGTGGGTTCATGTGTATACCTGACAGCCAGACGCAATCTCTGTTTGCTCAGCAAACTCCTGGAGTTGCTCAGCAGCTCTAAGTTCTGTAAGAAAGTAATAATGTCAACACACCCTTTCCCAACATTCCATCATACTCTAGCACAACTAAAACATAATGCCAGGATGGGGCTATGCGGACGAAGGAGCAGGGCTATGCAAAGAGGATGTGTTTTGATGTGTTATATCCTGTATTGTACGTCGCTCAGAGTGGCTGGGAAGTCAGCCAGATGAGCATCTAACAAATCAAATAAATAAATAGATAAATAAATAAATAGACCAGATTTGTACTCACCAGGGGTCCCTGCAGAATACATGCCTAATGTACACACAGCCAAGCTATCATAGCAGTAACCATTTTTATGATCTATAGCAGTGGTTCCCAACCTTTATTAGTACAGGACCCCCTTCGAAAGCTGAAGAAATTTTGTGACACCCCCCACACTAATAATAATTTTGTCTGTTAATTCAAAAAATGGTGTGTGGCAAAATGACATCTCTAAATATCCCTTTCCATAAAAAGCTCCCTGCAACCCGGTAGGTGTTGCTTTCTTTTCTTAATGCAAAGGACCAAACAAATTGGGATCCCCTCCCCACACACAGCCTGAAGATGTACAGTCCTGTCTCCCAACACCAGTGGGTTACAGTGTTGGACTAAGAACCAGGTGCAAATATCCACCCAACCATGAAGTCCACTGGGTGACCTTGAGCCAGACACAGTATCTCAGCCTGACCTATCTCACAGGGACTGTGTAAGGATAAAATGGAAGGGGAGGAACCATGTACACTACCTTGAGCAACTTGGAGGAAAGGTGGGATATAAATGCAGCAATAATTAATTAAATAAATACATTTCAGCTGCAGCATGTGGACCCCAGCCTCAGACAACCTGCTGCACTTTTTAAAAACCATCATCGTCATCAAGAAGCAGCAATGTGGTAGTGGTGGGGATGCTAGATTGTGAAGACAAAAGGGTGGATAGGTTGAGGAGGGGGGTTAGTGCTTTTAGGCCTTGGGATGACCATCGGAACTGATAACTTGCACTTGGGGAATGAGAGTGGAGCAGAAGACAGATCAGCACACATGCAAACACACCTGCCCCTCCTGCAAGCATCTGAAGTTGTGCATGCATTTGGGCATGTGGGAGGGAGAAAACCCTTGACTGCTGCAGCATCTTGGAGAGAGAAGCTGGGGGGAGTGGAATGTAGGTGGAAGAAAGGGGGGACACTGGCACACACACTTAGCTTCAGAAATGGGGGGCAAACAAGTCCCGAGCTTTCTCACTGCTCCTTGGCTCTATCTGGACAATCTTGCAAAAAGAATAATTTTTAAAAGGAGATAGCAGCGAAGCCGGAGTCAAGAAAGGCAGGCAGGCTGGCTGTCAGGAAGGAAGGGGGAAGTGGCCTTTCCTTGCATCCTTGTTTCTTTTTGCTTCATGAAAAGCCCTCTCCTCTCATTCTGAGTAAGAGTGTTGTCAGCAGTGGCACTGCAAGGAGACAGGAGTCAGGACAGTATTCCTCGCACAGCCCCCAGGTTGGGAACCACTGATCTATAGAAACCCTTTTCACACATTACTCGTAGGTGAAGACAAGAGGCTCAATGTTTAGCCCTGCCCACAAAGCTGGCCTGCTCTTTCTGTCCTCGTCTTTGCCATCCTCATGTTCAGCTGGATAATGTCTGCAGTGGAAAGCCTTCTCTATGCGTGCAAGCTCCCCACATGATATACAACCCTAACCAGCCAGGGTTGTAAACAGATGGCCCTGAGCCTCATTTTGACATATGAGTATCATGGAAAGAGACTAGAGTATCCCCATATTCTAGCACCCTGATAGAATGTGTAGATGGGGGCGAAAGGAAGGGAATATATAGATGAAGGGGTAAAGCCATACAGGAAACCCATGGGGAGGTGAAATAGATCTCTGCACAGATATGTATGCATGCTATTCGTGCACATGGCCCATCATAAATGACATTTTTGCAAGTTTTGACATCAAAATATGGGAGACATCATGACACAATTCTTTTATTTCTGATATCAGGTTGCATTTTGTTAAATGGTCAGGATACTCTGGATGATTTCTTTGTGAAATATGAAAACAGCCTCTCCATCAGGGTCAAATAAAGAGAAGTTACTATGTGCTTGTTAGCATCGCTGTCTGTCTGACATATTCAGAATACCACACAAATTAAGTTTGTTTGAACATTTCACATGATGGGTGCTGTTCTTAGGTACCAATGAAAGGCGGAAGCAAAGATGGTAAATGTGATTTCTAAGTAGGTGACTAACAGCCCAATCCTAAAATTCAAAGCACTACTGTGAATGGGACCCAGCTCCACCAGGGCAAAATGACAAAATCTAATATTGTACTAATGCTGTTGTATGTTCTGTCAGCTCCTAGGCAGATATGCTGATCCTATTGTTTAGAACTGGGAGATTACCTGGACAGAAATTTAGTTTTAGGGCTCCTTTTCAGGATAAAATTGGGTGGATTAATTAATTCAGCTTCTTGGTTTTCTGCCTTGGTAAATTATCAAGATGCTATGGATTTTAGACTTTATTTTTCTGTTGAATAATCTGTTGATTGGGTTGCACATTAAAGTAGAATGCTATATCTAGGATGGCCTTATATTCTTTCCCCACTCTTTAGATTTTGACTTCCTGTGTATTACCTCTTCACATGCCTTTAAATCCAATCCTTCCTATGTAATGCCAGCCTCCAAACTAATGCCAAGAGCCCAACAATGCCCTCTTCAGAAAGAAGAGCCAAGCATTTGGAAACCAACAATGAGACAGACAAGAGGGCAATGTGAAAAGAGATTAGATCAGAATTAGTTAGGGAGATTTATCCAATACTTGATAGTTTTGTGCTGAATGAATAGCACAAAAAAGCCATGGGATTATGGGTCAATTTCATCAGAGTGGCTTCAATGCAGAGCATGCCAATGGGGTTATGCCAGGGATTTGTTTCTTACCAGAAAGTGTGATGGATAATCTTGGCTTAATATTGTCAAATGACTGCATTACATCTCTCTTACACAGAGACATATATGTATGTATATAGCCATGTCACTCTGATAGCAAAGTGGAAATAATCAGATATCATGACGCTGCAATATCTTTGACAGCTTGTCACTGTTAGAAGCTTTGTTGCTTGAAGGATTTAGCTTTCTTAGGACTAGAACAATTAGCCTCTTTTGAATTCACATCAAGTTGGAGCTTAATTGTTGCTTTGTCTTTCAGGTGCTTACAACGTGCAGGTGCATATGGAGGGATATAGGTTCTGGCTGGATTCAAGGGAGAAGGACGTCCCTGAGAAACTAGAGTGGGCTCAGCAGCAGGTGGGAGAGCTGAACCGTGCCACCAAAGGAGTCATCAGTACCGAAACAAAGCTCCAGGAAATGATCAGCTTGGTGCTTCAGAGCCAGGAGATGTTGGTGGAGAGAGTGAAAGTCACAAACCCTGAATACCTAGACCAGATACGGCTAGAAAGAAACCTGAGAGAAAATATTGAGAAAATAAGTCTGGCCAAACAGTTTTCGAAGCAGTATAGAGAAGAGGCCAATAGTGTGCTAGTAGAAATATCCAAGTCAGCAAACTTGACCTTGTAAAAAGCATTGAGAATGAACCTGTTCTATTCTGCCTTTCTTACCACAAACATGAATTAAGGTACTTGTGACAGAAAAGCCGTTTGGGCTATACTTCAGACACACAAGTTACACAGAAGGTAATAGTGATCTCAAGTTTTTTTTGGGAGGAAGCTGATGCAATCACATGCTAGAAAACAGGCAGAGATGTCACATGCAGTTGTTCTCCAGACCCCTCCCCCCAATAAATTAGTGGCAAGAATTAGGTGGTTAGGTTTCACTTTCTACATTGTATCATATTTCATATGGAAATATTTAACTCATAGCAGAATAATCTATGAAGGCATAGGGTTAGCTCTGCAAATTAACATCAGTGCATAGCTGGAGTAATTAAGCTGGAATTACATTCTCTTTTTTGGAATGGTCTATCTTGTTGATGCCTTATTATTTATTCTGATTGATGAATAAAAATTATTTCCTTGGTTTATCTGCTCTAGACATGTGTTAAGGCTTCAAGCGCAATGATATACCAATGCTGTGATGCACTATATGTGATTGATCTAAGAACGAGGGCGGGCAACCTTTTTTCTGTTGAGGGCAACATTCCTTTGGGGGTAATCTGTTTGGGGCTGCATGTTTGTGGTGGATGGGGCCAAAGTCAGGGTTGAAGGATAGGGTCAGAGCCAAAAGTGGGTACAGCCATCCCCTTCTCTCTCTTCCACGTCTCTTTCTCACTGTCCAATGGACTGTTGTGAGAGGACAGATCACTCTTCCAAGAGTCTGAACTGAGCACTAGAACAGGGTTTTTGAAATTAAGGCAAAGAATGCATGAAACTACACCAAGGGCCATGTGCAATCTGTGGACACAGGTTGCCCCATCTCTGATAAAAGATGAGTTGGTATAGTGCTGTAGAAAAGGCACCATGCCCAAGAAATAATGTGATCCCAGATCTGCATGCTTTCCTAAGTAATACCTCTGAATAAGGCTCATTGGAGGTGAGAGTTTGGTGTTCGTGGCACATAATTGTTTCTGAGGTATGTTCATGAGAGTACCTTTAATCACAGTGTGCAAACCTCTATGGAATAGAATGCTCCAACCAGGGCCGGTTCTAAAGGGCGGCCAGGTGGGGCACTGGCCCGAGGGCCCCTGGAGTTACAGGGTAACAGGGTGGCCCTCAGAGCCCCTCCGCTCCCCTTCCACGATCCACAGCAATCTGCGCCCCCCACACCCCCTACTTACCTGTCTCCTGCCTTTTAGTATTGCCCTTAATGAAGATGGCGGCCGCGGTTTTCCTAAAGTACTGAAGCCCCTGCTGCCATCTTAGTTGATGGCAGAGATGTGCGTGCCCAACACGCACACATGCCATCAACAAAGATGGCGGCGGAGGCTTCATCCACTTAGAGAAACCACGGCCGCCATCTTAGTTAATGGCAATAGTAAAAGACAGGAGACAGGTAGGTGGGGGTGTGGAGGGCGCGTGCGCACTAACGTGAACACACACCAGAGCCCAGAGCAAGCTGATGCCCAAGGGCCCCAGCATGCCTGGAGCCAGCCCTGGCTCCAACCGTCAGGCAAGCACTGAGAGGACAGTGCTGAAACTGAATTTCAAGATGATAATCAACTACAGAGAATTATACAGCCACTCTGACTTTTCACATTCTGCAATGTTAAATTGGCCATGCCATTCTGATGCTTCCCATAAGCTCACTTCAAAACAAAACCTTACAAAACTTATAGTCCTGAACTCAGAACACTTGCTTAACAACCCTCTAAATTTTCATGGCAATACACAAAACAGTCAGAGAGAATAGAGAGTTCAAAGTCTAAAAAGAGAGAAAAACCTGCAGAGCGCTTTTGGACTTTTTTCTCTCAGAGTTCCCATAATCTGTTGAAATTCATTAAAAATCAGTCATGTTCACAGACTACCGGTACAGCAGGGCCCCGCTTTACAGTGTTCCACACTATGGTGTTCCGCTAATGCGGCGGCTTTTAAGCAGGGGAAATTCCCCGTTTTAAAGCCGAGTTTGCTGTTTTGTGATGTTTTCGCGTCATTTTTTCGCAACATGGCCCATTATAGTCTATGGGGCCCCGCTTTACGGCGATTTCCGCTTTACGGCTGGGGCCTGGTCCCTAACCCGCCATATTAGAGGGGCCCTACTGTAATCCTATTACTGACCTTGCCCCATACTCAGACCTTCATATTCTGCAGTTTAAAAGTTTAAAAAATGCCTGCCTGATTTTTAATTAATTTAAGAAATTTTGGTTGGAATGCAAAGATAATGTCGGGCATGCTCAGTAAGAACCAACTGTCAGTGTTCTAAAAGACAAACTCACAGCTTCTGGGCTTGCCTAATAAGGGGGCCACACCCACACCAGACTTTGATTTCACTTGAGACAGCCGTGGCTTCCTTCAGAGAATCCCGGGAAGTGGTTTCTGAAGGGTGCTGAGAGGAGACTCCTATTCCACTGACAGAGCTCCAGTGGCCAGACTGGTTTAACAGTCAGCCACTCTGATTGAAGGTCTGTGAAGGGACCAGGGAGTCTCCTAGTAACTCTCCACTAACTACACTTCCCAGGATTGTTTGAGAGAAGCTATGACTGTCCAAAGTGAAATAAAGGCCTGGTGTGGATGTGGCCAGGGACAACTTTGGTTTACATTTGAGTGGGAGGCTACATGTGCCTGCTGTAGAATAAAAAGGTGGGGCAAAGCCTGAAAAAGAATGATACTGTTCACAATGTTTTCCTTTTGAAAAGGAAAGGGGCTTCCCCTCTGCCCAGTGCCAACCCACCCAATGTGCTCCCCTCCCCCTCCTGCTCCCCTCCCTGTCCCTCCCCCGGGTCAGTATTGGACTACGACCTGGGAGACCAGGGTTCGAATCCCCACACATGAAGCTCACTGGGCCAGTCACTGCCTCTCAGCCTCAGAGGAAGGCAATAGTAAACCCCTCTGAATACCATTTACCATGAAAACCCTATTCATAGGGTCACCATAAGTCGGGATCGACTTGAAGGCAGTCCATTTCCATTTTCAAACATGATTGCACAGAAATAAATCCCATTGAATTAAAAAAGAATGCAAATGATCAAACCCACCCCCTACTCCTCGCTCCTATACCCTCCCTCTTGCCCCTTCCTTTGCCCCTCCCTCCCCCTCCCCTTCTTCCCCCTCTCTCTCCACTTCCTCCTCCCCATGGTCAGTTTTACCTATTTTAAGCATGATTGCATGGGAGTAAATACCATAACTCTATAAGCATGTAAATGATCAAACCTGCCCTCCCCTCCCCTTTCCTTTGCCCCCCTCCAATCCACTCCTTTCCCCCCTCCTCCTCCATGGTCAGTTTTACTATCCTAACCATAATTGCATAGGAGTAAATCCCATTGAACTCAATAAGAATGGAAATGATCAGACCTTTCCCCTCCTTCCCTTCTCCTCTCCCTTCCTTCTCCCCCCATTTCCTTCTTCCTCCTCCCCTGCCCACTCTAGCCCTCCCTCCCTCCCCCCTGGTCAGTTTACCTATCCTGAGCATGATTGCATGGGAGTAAATCCCACTGAACTCAAACATGCAAATGATCATACCTGTCCTTCCTTCCCCCTCCTGCCTGCTCCCACCCCCTTTTCCCCTCTGTCCTTCCTCCCTCCTCCTCCTCCTCCTCCTCTGTTCTCCATCCCATGTGGTCAGTTTCACCTATCCTAAGCATGACTGCAGGGGAGTAAATCCCACTAAACTCAATAAGCATGCAAATGATCAATCCCTTCTCAGCAAATTTGCACAGGATCCCATTTCTTACCTCCCAGATTAAAAAGCAAGGAAATTCACTAATAGGCAAAAGAACTTGCAGTTTAAGAATGTACCTATAGCCCACAGATATTTCTATCAAACTTTAAAAACCAGGGATATTGGTCAGCTATAGTGAATGCACCAGGGGAGAAGGAAACCTGCCCTACAAAGTTGTCATGTTTACATGATGTTTTTGCCAACGCGAGTGCATTCAGCTGCTTTTGCCTTTAAATCCAGATTAAATCAATGCGAGAAAAACCCGAAATTGCTTTTAAAATCCGCACCAGCCTCGGTGCGCTTCTACTGTGTATTACCTTTTAAGGGCCTTTTTTTGGCTGCGCAGTTTCTTCGCCATTAGATCCTCCCTTTTCTCTGCCCCTTTAACTGTCTCTGGGCGTCATATTTTTCCTGTCGTTGACAAACCAACTTCCGGTCACTCTTTCCTTCCTTTCTCCCACTTTCTCCCGCTTTCCCCCAATACATTTCCTCCCTCGCTCCTTTAAACAAAATCACATTCATCCAAATTATTCACCCTAGAATATCTCATTCTGTGAAAGCTCTCTGCGTGTGATGTCAGTGGTTTTTTCCTCATCCCTTCATTCTCTCTCTTCTGCAGCGACACCAACAACTCCCTGAGGGTAGCAGGGAAGAGCTGGAGCTCAGGAAATTCCTTCCTGGGGAAATCCTGCTTGCCCCACCACCAGAGAGGGAGACTCCCCTTCAGCCTTGGCCGGCTCTCTTGCTTGAGCTGCGGGGGGGGGGTCCACAAGCCGCTACATGCTGCTCGCTAGAGCTACACCCAGGCTTGGAGGGCGTGCAGCCACAGCAAGAGGAGGCTGGCGAAGGTGCCGCTGGGGTAATTTATAAGCACCCAAAACCGCAGGGGAAAGGGGAGCTGCCTTGCCGTCTCATCCCAGCATCTGCTGCGCTCATCCCACTCATGGAGAGCAATAATATTAACCGGTCGATGCTTCCTTTAGTAGCCGCTTTTAATGTCTCTCTAAAGATAATTGGGTTTTTTATGTTTCCCAGAACGCATGCTGAGGCTTGTCCTGGGGTGTCAAAGGCACACCGATCTCACGCAGGACAGCCTAACAGCCATGGGTGAAAATAGGGGGGACAGGAGAAAGCCTGCACCACAGGGAAGGGTGACGGCTGTAAGCGATTCCCCTTCTTTCAAGCACCCATCCCTGCCTTTGTTTAGGGAAACACCACCCTTTCCCCGCCTCCGAAGTTAACATTCTAATGTGTGGGCGCGGCAACAAGGAAACGCTGATAGCAACAAATGTGCATGCGTGTGAATGCTAAAAAGAAAAACAGCCAATTTATTCATAGCGAGGGCAGAAGTATGTGAACTGTCAAAATCAATCGCGATGGAAAAAGCAGCATTTTTAATGCGGATCTTGGCTCATATGTGAAGCAGCCCATAGTGTTTTCAGCAAATCTGAACTAAAACTATTCAGCTTTTTAATAAAAATTTTCAGCAATGCTCAAAAGTGCCTCCCAGTTTTAGGACATTTTGGCAAATGGTCTCTCATTCATTTTCATTGCTCTCACTTACCTTCTCTTTCAATAGTTCTCAAAACAATGCACAATTTTTATGAAGAACAAAATAGGTTAAAATTAGCATCAAGTCAAAATGTCCCCTCCCCAAAACATCACCACCTTGCTCAAGGGTTTCAAAGCTGGGAGACAATTTGACAATGGGGCCTTTTGTAATGAACATAATTTCAGGGCTGACTCCAGGTATGCCGGGGCCCTTGGGCACCAGCCTGCCCTGGGCCCCTCCGCTCCCCTTCCGCAATCCGTGGCAGGAGCCATGGATTGCAAGACAGGAGCTTCCGCGCCTGCCATCCCCGCGCTATCACCCCACTTCACCTACCTTTCTCTGCTGTTTTTTGCAGCTGCGTGCACTGTGCACGCAGGGTTGCCATCAATGAAGATGGCGGCCAAGGTTTCCATAAGGGGCTGAAGCCTCTGCTGCCATCTTGGTTGATGGCACACATGCATGCACATTGCTGTCATCAACCAAGATGGTGGCAGAAGCTTCAGCCCCTTATGAAAACCTCGGCCGCCATCTTGATTGATGGCAACCCTTCGTGCACTGCAAAAAACAGCAGAGAGAAAGGTAGGTGAAGCAGGGGGATGGTGGGCGGATGGCAGGCAGCTTGGAAGATACTCCTGTCCTGCGATCCGTGGCTCCTGCCACAGATCGTGGAAGGGGAGCGGAGGGGCCCCTCAGGGGTCCCTTGGGCCAGTGCCCCACATAGCTGCCCTTTAGAACCGTCCCTGCATAATTTTCCCATGCACTAAAATTATTAATGCAACAGCACAATTCTATGTACATCAGAGTTCAGTAGGACTTGTTCCGAGGTAAGCCTGAGACTTCAGTCATAACCCTGTCCTAATATTGTTGGGGTGGGGAAGTTAGGATGGTGTAGAGATGAGCACTGCTGGAGCTGGCACAGCTTAAATAAAAGAACAACCCTACATGTTCTATCCTGTCTCACGGAAGCAGCAGAGCTTCAGATACAGTAGAGGCTCCATCACTCTGACCTTCCCCTGTCCCAGTTAGGATTACTCTGATAAAGTAGCTTCTTGGAATATAGGGACAATATGGAGGCTTCTTGCAAGCTGTTTCCCCCATTAATTGTTTCATGTGGATTGCTCATCTCAAGAATCAGACCACAGAGCACGATTTTAGTCTATGGTGCTGCAAGCTGCCATAAAGAATATTTGTTGTGGCATGGAGGCAAAAAATGCAGTGGAGACCAATCTGTATGATGTACACATCAAACGGAGGCTGTTTCTGGCAATCTCAACATAGTGCTTGCCTTGTGAGAAGCCAGTCTTTGTCTCAAAACAATTCTTACATGTTGAACCATATCATACATTGAAAGGTATCAGGGGATACCTATCAGGTGCTTGTGCATGAATGCAATGCATTTAAGAGAATTTTTATGAGGTACTAAGGCTAGTTCACTCAACAACTTATTTATTCCATATAATAGGGCATGCAGCAAACATAGAATTGGGGCAGCCACCAAGGGGACCTCCAAATGCTATGGCACCACACCTCCCATAATCTCTGACCATTTGCCACACTGGCTGGGGCTGATGGGAGTTGAAGTCCAACAACATCTGGACGGCACCAGGTTGGCTAACCCTGGCATAGAGAAATTTGTGTCAGCAGCCACTTTGTTTTTCTCTTCAGCTATGTAGCTGAGTAGGGCATGAGCACCAGTGTTTGCACATGAATACAATACATTTAATGGAATACCTTATGAGCTGTTAGTCTTCAGTGTCTAAGACATTTTATGTAGCAAAGAAGTCTGTAACTACACACCACAACCCCACTATTATTATGTATTTGACTCAGTCCAGTGTGTCCAGGCATTTCTAAATGTACAATATACACCCAATGGAATACATTAACATTCCCATTCTGTAAGGAACAAAATAGTCTCATACCTAAATCCAGAACTTGATACTTTAGCTGCGATCCACCACCTATAATTAAAATAGGCCTAGTGAGGGTAGCTTCTAAAGTGAATTTAAATATTTATTGTTGCCGTTTTTAAAAAAACGCATGTCAGGAAGAGGCTGTAGCATGGTTGACTACTGTTTTGTGCAGCTAGCCCTGATTTTTACTCACAAAAGTCACTCAAGGGGGCTTATGGGCTAGGGGAGGCATGGTGTTTGCCTTGGGGTGCCTCCAGACTTTCAGTAATTTGAGGAAGAGATTCAAGCACATGCCCGAACTTTAGGTGCGCATATTTAAAGTGGATTAAAGTGCTCTGTTGTCCTAGCACAACAACCCACACAAATGCATTGAAAAGTGTGGGATGAATGAATAGTTAATGGGAAAATGTGCAAACAAACACTATGCAAGCAAATCAGGATGAATGCTGATTGTCATGTAACCTCTCCATGAATGATTCAAAGCAAATGCTCAGTAAAGACCAGACACAGTCTAGCATACACTTGGTGCAAACAAATGAAAATGAATGCTGAATAAATAGGTCACCTGGAGAATCCCTTGGAGAGAGGATAAAGTAGGTATGCAGCATACACATGCATGTCTAGAGAAAATCCAGGAAGACATTTTGAATTAGAAAAAAAATAGAAACATCTCTACTGCTCTGGTTTTAAAAGCCTTGCCTTTAAAGACTTCATTAAATTATTTATTAAAGTTATATATTTATTAAATTTATATCTTGCCCTTCCTCCCACAAGGAGCCAAGGGTGGCAACAACAAACAACAGCAAACCTGTGTGCACTAGCACCCCCCATATTGTTCAATAACTCCAACTGCTGGCAAAGATGTCCCTTCTGCTGCAGGAGAACAGGTAAGTCAAATGTTGAATAATTTGCTCTTTGAAACTCTTCCTTTAACATCGTAAAAAGAGATACAGTGATGTCATCCTTGAAACATTCATTCATGAATATTTTATTTATATTTTAACCAGAGCTCGGAAAAGTTACTTTTTTGAACTACAACTCCCATCAGCCCCAGCCAGCTTGGCCACTGGATTGGGCTGATGGGAGTTGTAGTTTAAAAAAGTAACTTTGCCAAGCTCTGATTTTAACTATGTCAATCTTCACTGGGTGTGCATAATAATAATAATAATAAAATTTTATTTAGCAGACACCCATCTGTCCGACTGAACGGACACTCTGGGCGACGTACAATATAAAATACAATATAAAATACAATCTGCTCATATACATAATCATCACATTATTAATATCATAACATCTCATCTGAAGACCATCTTACATTAATACAGTGTAAAACCTAACCCACCCCAGAGATCCCATAGGCCTGCCTGAAGAGCCAGGTCTTCAAGGCTCGGCGAAAAGTCAACAGGGAGGGGGCATGCCGAAGGTCAAAGGGAAGTAAGTTCCAGAGGGTGGGGGCCATGATCGAAAAAGCCCTCTCCCTGGTCCGCACCAACCTAGCTGTCTTAGTCGGTGGGACCGAGAGAAGGTCCTGTGAGGCTGATCTTGTTTGGCGGCATATTTGGTGATACTGGAGGCGCTCCTTCAGATAAACTGGGCCGGAACCGTATAGAGTTTTAAAGGTTAAAACCAACACCTTGAATTGGGCCCGGTATACAACTGGCAACCAGTGTAATTCAATCAACACTGGGGTGATATGATCGCGGCGGCAGGTCTGCTTTATTAAGCGTGCCGCCGCGTTTTGTACCAGCTGGAGTTTCCGGACCGTCTTCAAGGGTAACCCCACGTAGAGTGCATTACAGTAGTCTAATCGAGAGGAGATCAGGGCATGTATCACTCGTGGGAGCAGATGTATGGGAAGATAGGGTCGCAGCCTCTGTACTAGATGAAGTTGGTACCAAGCTGCCCGGCTCACTGCAGAAACCTGAGCCTCCATAGACAGCTGGGAGTCCAAGATGACCCCGAGACTGCGGACCTGGTCCTTCAGGGACAAACTCACCCCATTAAGTATCAGGTCAAAATCACCCAACCTTCCCTTGTCCCCCACTAGTAATACCTCAGTCTTATCGGGGTTCAGCTTCAGCCTGTTCTCTCCCATCCATCCACTTACGGACTCCAGGCACTTGGACAAGGTATCCACAGCCAACTCTGGTGAAGATTTAAATGAGAGATAGAGCTGCGTGTCATCCGCATATTGGTGACACTGCAGCCCAAAACTCCTGATGATGGCTCCCAGCGGTTTCATATAAATGTTAAATAGCATGGGAGAGACGATAGAACCCTGTGGCACACCACAGTTGAGGGGCCAAGGGTCTGAAACCTCATCCCCCAACACTATCCGTTGATATCTACCGGAGAGATAGGAACGGAACCACTGTAAAACAGTGCCTCCTATTCCCAGTCCCTCCAGGCGACTCAACAGGATACCGTGGTCGACGGTATCAAAAGCCGCTGAGAGGTCCAGGAGGACGAGGAAGGTATGTTCTCCCCTATCCAATGCCCTCCTCATATCATCCACCAGAGCGACCAAGGCTGTTTCAGTTCCGTGTCCAGTCCTGAAGCCCGACTGGAAAGGATCTAAATAATCTGCTTCCTCCAAGTGTGTCTGTAGCTGCTTTTCCACCACACGCTCAATTACCTTGCCCAAGAACGGTAAATTGGAGACTGGGCGAAAGTTGTTTAAATCTTGGGGATCCAAGGAGGGCTTTTTCAGAACAGGTCTTATCACTGCCTCCTTGAGGGGCAATGGCATTACACCCTCCTCCAAGGATGCATTTACCATTGCCTTGATCCCATTGCCCAGTCTCTCTTTACAGCTCATAACGAGCCATGAAGGGCAAGGATCAAGTAAGCAAGTGGTTGGTTTTACAGTAGAGAGCACCTTGTCCACTTCATCAGAGAGAAGAGGCTGAAACCGATCCCAGCAGACCGGATTGCAACTGGCCGCCTCTGGACCCCTACTTGTAACCACAACGTACGGAATCTTGTCCTTTAGGTGCTCGATTTTATCAGCAAAGTGTTTAACAAATGTGTCACAGGAGGCTTTTGATTGTTCCATAGGTTCCTGCGCTACTGGACCGACCAGGCTTCGGACCACTTGGAACAACCTCCTGGGACAGCACTCTGCCGACGCAATAGAGGCAGCAAAGAATTGCCTCTTTGCTGCCTTTGTTACCCGCTGGTAGGCCACTATTGCCGCTCTAACCAGTGTCCGATCACCTTCAGCGCACGATTTCCGCCATCGGCGCTCTAGTCGTCTCACTTCCTGCCTCAGACTGCGTAACCGTGGTGTATACCAGGGTGCAGTCTGAGTTCTATTCAGGAGAAGAGGACGTTTCGGTGCCACCCGGTCTATTGCCCTAGTGATCTCCCTATTCCACTCCATCACCAGGGCTTCGACCGGGTGGCCTTCAGTTAGCTCCAGATCACCCAGCGCATTTAGGAATCCAATAGGCTCCATCATGCATCTGGGGCGCACCATCCTAATAGGTCCTTGTCCCCTGCGGAGGGTGTGCGGCACAGAGAGATCCAATTTCACCAGGTAGTGATCTGACCATGACACAGGGCTAGAAGAAACAGTCCCCATCTTCAGATCACTTTCCTTCTCTACCGCGACAAATACAAGGTCAATGGTATGGCCGGCTACATGGGTGGGACCCATATTACTTAGGTGCAGTTCCCATGAAGTCATGGTTTCAATGAAATCCCGAGGGGCTCCAGTGAGAATGGCGTCGGCATGCACGTTGAAATCCCCCAAAACCAATAAGTTCAGGGTAAACAACCGTACAGCCGCGACCACCTCGAGCACCTCGGCCAGGGAGTCTGCCGTGCAGCGGGGTGGGCGGTACATCAGCAGAATTCCTAAACTGCCCTTTGGTCCCAACCTCCAGTACATACAATCAACAAACTTGGTCTCGTGGAGAGGAGGTCTGGCGAAAACCAAGGACTCTCGATAAATAACTGCCACACCCCCTCCCCGCCTACCAATCCTCGGCTGCTGTGCATATCGGAAACCCGCTGGACACATGGCCTCAAGTATAGGAGCCGAGGCCTCATTCAGCCAGGTCTCCGTAATGCACGCCAGGTCTGCATGCTCATCCAGAATAAGATCATGGATGAATGATGTTTTCTGAACTACAGACCTGGCGTTACACAACAGCAGTCGAAGGTTGGATGGAGTCTTACATCCCCCAGTTATCTTCTGGTTTAGGGCAGGCCCGGAACAAGGGATGGGTACAATACATCTATCCCTTGTTCCCCTAACCTGGCGTGGCCTGCCACCTCCGCCCTTCCAGGGTCTGCCGCCAAGCCTCACGATACCATGGCTCCCCACATTATTCCCCTCCAGCTTACACATGTCCCCCTCCCCGTCTGCCGATCAGGCAGGCCCCCCACCCCTAAAATTAGCTTAAAATTAAAAAATCAAAATGAAAATAAAAATAAAAATAATAATAAAATAAAATAAAAATTAAAAATAAAAAATAACAAAATTGAAATAAAAAAATAAATAAAATAAAATAAAATAAAAAGCCTCCGACTTCCTTGATCCAGATGAAAGCATCACTTTCCTTCTTTATATTTTCTGTGTATGTTAGTGTTCCTGTGATCACTGAGTCTGAATCAGAAGATCTTCAGGCGCTGGCCTTTCTCAGAAAAGAATATTGCATTAAAATATTTGGATCCCTTGTTGGAATCATTAAAGACCACCTGCTCTCTGGACTCCACTTAGTCATCCTTCAGGCACTTTTTCTGCTATGTAAAAGTCAGTAAGAACTTTCACCTTATTCTCTTAAACCCTCCCTTTTGAACATGAGCATTTCAGGCCTCACACCTCTGCTTTTATACCATGGTGAATAGACAGTTGTCCACACAGAAGCTCACAGGCAAGCAGCTTATCGCTTGGCAAGATGACTGAGCCAAAGCCCATAAACCAGAACAAGCTGGATTAGTTCCCCACACATACCACTAAGAAGTAAGCAGCATGTGACACAGCCTGCTCCTTCATTGTGACTGTGGTATCAAGCCTTCCAGAAAATGAAATGTGTATGAGGCTAGGAAAAACAAAGGATAAAACTTGCAAGAATGTGTGCCATGTAGGTCAGCTTTTCTTGGGAAACTTAGCAGGCTTAAGCCCTATTACCTAAATCAGTGCCCCCCAAATGCCATTTTACAGCCTTAGATTTCATAGTTACTTTGTGCAGCAGAACTGGATCAAGGCTGTTCATGCTACAGATTTAAACTGGTTTAACAGCCATTCAGTCTCCAAGGAACTGTGGGGATAGCTGCTTGGCGAAGGGTAGGCTAGGAATCTGTAATAAAATTCTCATACCGTAGTTCCCAGGATTCCCATGGAAAGAACCATGACACGCTGTAATCCCAGTGCATCAGTGGCATACCTAGTGTATTTGACACCCGGAGTCAATCATTTTTTAACACCCCCCTCCTCTTAATAATCCCCTCCCATCAAGACTCTTTGCAATTTTGAAGTGGTCCTTGGGGGGGGAAGATTTGGGAACCCCTGCGCTAGATTTCCCCCCCCCCATGAACTGCAAACATTTGACTCCTCTCTACTGGCATTCCCACAGTAACAGCCTCAATGTGATTTCTGCTGCCGACCTCAAAACTGTCTTGGAATTTATCTAACAAGTCCCCATCCTGCTTAAACCATGCGCGGGGGGACTATTTTATTTGCTTATATGATGGCATCACTGTGCCTAGTGCTTTACAGGGTACAAGAAGAGAGGTCCCTGCCCCCAGGAGCTTCCAATCTAAAACTTCCACAGGGGCGGGGGAAGCAGAAGACAGCCCGTGGAGGGTTACTTACAGCAGGGCACGGCAACTTTTTTGGCAGGGGGGAGATTGGCAAACAGTGAAGAACGAAAGCACTCTGCACTCGCTCAGCCTCAGAGGCGCCTCTTTCGAACGGGAGGGCGCTCACCAGTGTTGATGAGAAGCCGCCACTGGAGCCGGCCAGCCCTGCCGTGGAGCACCCGCCTGGCCTGGAGCATGCACTGGAGCCCCTCGTCCAAGGCCAGGTTGGCAGTGTTGGTCAGTGAAGCATGCTGTGAGACTCACAGACAGGGTTTTTTTAGCAAGGAGAGTGAAACCTGAAGCAGAAGGGTTAAGCTGTGAGAACAGAGCGCCAGGTTTGCCAAGGTCAGTAGCTGGCTGGGAAGCCTGATAAGGTGGGATGCTTGGAAAAGCTCAGTGTGGGGGAAAAGCTGTCTGTGAAGAGAACTGTGTCTAATGTCTTTGCCTAGTAAAGACTCTTACAAGAAACTTGCCTGGCCTGGCTTATTCCTGTTCTATGTGACTCTTGGATTCCATCCTTGTATGATCTATACATGCACACCCACAGGGGTTATGGGCCCAGCTTATCATACAAGGTAGCGGGTTCGAGAGCAGTTGACGTGACGTTGTTGCAGAGAGAAACAAAGTGCAAGTAAGAGGCAAGTAAGAGTGGACAACATGGCTGTAAACCTATTATCCGGGATGCCGATGGAGAGACTGAATGCTGTAAACTACTCCAGCTGGAAATGGAGAATGAGAGCAGTTCTGATTAAAGAAGATTTGAATGATGTCGTAGAAAACCCCCCTCCGGCAGCTCCTTCAGCAGCGTGGTTGAAGAAAGACGAGAAAGCGAAGGCTTTTATTACTCTGGGGCTGTCTGATTCACAACTGTTGCTGGTGAGTAATGAGCCGACAGCTAATCAGATGTGGGAGAAGCTAAGAGCCACTCATGTGCAGCAAACTGCTGGGAGCAGGCTGTGTTTAGCACGGAAACTTTATCAGATGCGTTTTTCAGATGAAGTGACTATGACAGAGCATCTGGCTGAATTCCGTAGATTAAATGCTGAGCTGCAAGATAGAGGAGTGCATCATAGTGACATTCAGATGGTCTATATACTGTTATCTTCATTTGATCAAAAATGGGACGTCATGGTCTCTAGCCTGGAAAGCTTACCAGACGGACATCTGAATTTGGACTTTGTAGAACAGAAACTTCAACAAGAGTGGAATAGAAGACAAGAAAATAAGAAAACTGAGTTAAAAGAGACTGTGACTGTACAACAACAACAAAATCAAAGAAGCAGGCAAGAGAATAAAATATGTTACTTTTGTGGGTCCCGTGGACATATACAGAGACATTGTTTAAAGAAGAGAAATAACAGGGACTTTGGAAGTCAGAGAACAAGCGTGAACTTTGTTACTAAGGAGGACAATAAACTCATTAACTCTAAGTGGCTTCTCGACAGTGGAGCGTCTAATTGCCTAATCACAGACTCTAGTTTATTTTGCACTTCAAAGCCGGTGCAGGAGAAGATTTATCTGGCTGACGGATCGTCTCAGGACGCGATTGCAAAAGGCACGCTCAGGTTACGTAATTTGGGAACTATATTAACAGATGTATTATTGGTTTCTGGTTTAAAATATAACATTCTATCAGTAAGAAAATTGGCTCAAATAGGTTGTAAAGTTACATTTGAAGGGGATAGATGTTTTGTGAGAAAGGATGGTGAAATATGTATGCAAGAGAAATTACAGAACCAAATGTTTATGGTTGAGTGCAATCTTGATAAACCCACGTGTGCTTGGATAAGAGTTAATTTATTTATTTATTTATTTATTTATTTAATTACATTTCTAGACCGCCCTATAGCAGAAAGCTCTCAGGGCGGTGTACAACAAATAAAATCACAATTAAAATATGAGCAAGTGTGGAAAAAATATATATATAGTACAATTATAAAACATTAATAAAATTGCCATTGAGATTTAAATTAAGATCATATTAAGTTTAAAATGTTAAATTAAAATATTTAAAAATTTACAAAATTTAAAAAGCCTGGGCGAAAAGGTAAGTTTTTACCTGGCGCCGAAAAGATAACAGAGAAGGCGCCAGGCGTATCTCGTCTGGGAGGGCATTCCATAGTCCGGGGGCCACCACTGAGAAGGCCCTAGATCTAGTTGTTGATCTCCGGGCCTCTTTATGGGTTGGGACCCGGAGAAGGGCCTTCGACGTCGAGCGTAGTGAACGGGTAGGTAAATAGCGAGAGAGGCGCTCCATCAGGTATTGTGGTCCGATGCCATTTAGGGCTTTATAGGTAAGAACCAACACTTTGAATCTGGCCCGGAAACATATCGGTAGCCAGTGCAGCTGCGCCAGGACAGGTGTTATATGGTCAAATTTCTTTGTCCCAGTGAGAACTCTGGCTGCAGCATTTTGCACTAGCTGAAGTTTCCGAACCGTCTTCATAGGTAGCCCCACGTAGAGTGCATTACAGTAGTCCAATCTAGAGGTTACCATAGCATGGATAACTGAGGCAAGATGTTCCTTGCTCAAATAGGGTCGTAGTTGGGCTACCAGCCGGAGCTGGTAGAATGCATTCCGTGCCACCGAGGCTACCTGAGCCTCAAGTGACAGGAGCGGATCTCATAAGACCCCCAAACTACGTACCTGTTCCTTTAGGGGGAGTGTAACCCCATCTAGGACAGGTCGAACGTCAACCATCTGGGCAGAGGGTCTTCCCACCAACAGCATCTCAGTCTTGTTAGGATTGAGTTTCAGTTTATTAGCTCTCATCCAGCCCATTATCGCGGCCAGGCAGTGGTCTAGTACATCAACAGCCTCACCTGACGAAGATGAAAAGGAGTAGTAGAGCTGCGTATCATCAGCATATTGCTGGAAACGCACTCCAAAACTCCTGATGACCTCACCCAGCGGCTTCATATAGATATTAAAAAGCATGGGGGACAGAACTGAACCCTGTGGGACCCCATATTGGAGTACCCAGGGACTCGAGTAATGTTCCCCCAGCATCACCTTCTGGAGACGATTCCCGAGATAGGAGCAGAGCCACCGCCAAGCAGTGCCTCCCACTCCTAAATCCGTAAGTCGCTCCAGAAGGATACCATGGTCGATGGTATCAAACGCCGCTGAGAGATCAAGGAGAACCAACAGAGTTACACTCCCTCTGTCTTTCTCCCGACAGAGGTCATCATACAGGGCGACCAAGGCCGTTTCTGTACCAAACCCCGGCCGAAAGCCCGATTGAAATGGGTCTAGATAATCAGTTTCATCCAAGAGAGCCTGGAGTTGGCGAGCGACCACACGCTCTAGAACCTTGCCCAGGAATGGGACATTTGCTACTGGCCTATAGTTGTCCAAATTATCAGGGTCCAAGGAGGATTTTTTTAGGAGCGGTCTCACCACCGCCTGTTTCAGGCAGGGTGGGACCACTCCCTCTCGTAAATAGGCATTAATCACCTCCTTGGCCCAGCCGGCTGTTCCATTCCTGCTAGCTTTTATTAGCCATGAGGGGCAAGGATCCAGAGCAGAAGTGGTCGCCCGCACCTGTCCAAGCACCTTGTCCACATCCTCGAGCTGTACCAACTGAAACTCATCCAATAAAACAGGACAAGACTGTGCTCTGGATACCTCATTAGGATCAACTGCTACAATAATGGAGTCAAGGTCCCGGCGGATGTTCATGATCTTATCACGAAAGTGTCGCGCAAACTCATTACAGCGGGCAATTGATGGTGTTATTGCGTCCTGGGGACCAGAGTGTAAAAGTCCCCGGACAACTTTATAAAGTTCCGCTGGGCGGTTAAGGGATGACTGAATAGAGACAGCAAAGTATTGCTTCTTTGCTGCTCTCACTGCCTTCACATAGAGTTTGGTAGAGAGCTTCACAAGTGCATGATTACAGCCGTCGGGAGTTCGCCTCCATTTGCACTCAAGCCGTCTCCTTTCTTGCTTCATCACTCTTAGCTCCGGAGTAAACCAGGGAGCCAATTGAGCTCTGCAACGGAGAGGGCGCACCGGGGCGATCGTGTCAACTGCCCGGGCCATTTCCGTATTCCACAGCATGGCCAGGGTTTCGACAGGACCGTCAATTCTATCAGCCGGAAAATTCCCTAGAGCCATCAGAAAACCCTCAGGATTCATTAGTCTCCGGGGACGGACCATCTTAATTGGTCCTCCACCCTTGCAGAGGGGAGAAAACAGTGTAAGTCTAAACCTTAATAGGCGGTGATCTGACCATGACAAAGGAATAGATGAAAAATCCCTCACTCTCAGATCATCATCCCCTAATCCAGTAGCAAAAATCAAGTCCAGAGTGTGCCCCAACACATGCGTAGGGCCAGTAACAAATTGAGACAGCCCCATGGCTGTCATGGAGGTCATGAAGTCCTGAGCTGCTCCAGATAAAGCGGCCTCAGCATGAATGTTGAGATCCCCCAATACCAAAAGTTTGGGGGAACACAACAATAGATCCGAGACCACCTCTGTCAGCTCAGTTAGGGAGGCTGTTGGGCAGCAGGGTGGACGGTACACCAACAGAATTCCCAATCTGTCTCGCTGACCCAACGTTATGTGCAGACACTCTAGACCATTAGCCATCTGGATAGGGTGCCTAACAAGAGGGATGGAACTTCTATAGACCACAGCGATTCCCCCTCCCCGACCCTCGGATCTACCCAGATGCTGAACCGAATACCCAGGTGGGCACAACTGGGAGAGATTAATACCTCCCAGATCGCTCACCCAGGTCTCGGTAATACATGCCAGATCGGCCACCTCATCCACAATTAGCTCATGGATGAGGGAGGTTTTATTATTTACCGATCTGGCATTAAAAAGCAGCAACTGGAGATCCGAGGGTTGGCTGATAGAACTACCAGCAATCCTGTGGGTGTGAGGAGGACCGGAACACGTCACAGCCACCAGTTGTCTGGGGCAAGTTCCCCTTAACTGGCATGTCCTACTCACAGCGCCATACCTCCCATTACCCGTCACTACACTAATAGGGGCCCCCTTTGGTCCTCCCTCCCACAACACTGTCCTCTCGCCCAGGCACATAATAAAAATAAAATAAATAATAAAACTCATGGCATATACACACAATCACACACTCACTCATACAACCCACTCATACATTCAGACAACACAGCATTAATAAAGATAAACATGATAATTGTTTACATGAATGGCACAGAAAATTAGCACACGCACATTTCGAAAAGGTACAAAACACCCCAAAGCATAGTCAAGATTTGAAATTAACACATTGTGAGCATGTGGATGAGTGTGAAGTATGCTATAAAACAAAAATGACTGTGACTCCGGTAAATAAGAGCTGTGAAAGCACGACCACTGAACCCTATCAGCTCATACATGTGGATTTGGCTGGACCTTTCCAGTGCTCAAAAGGTGGAGCAAGGTTTTATTTAGTGATTGTGGATGATTTCCCCAGATTTACACATGTGTTCTTATTGAAAAAGAAAAGTGAAGCAGAAGAGAAATTGAAGGCATTTATACAGAGAACAGAAACACAATATGGGGTTGTTATCAAAAATATCAAGACAGATCAAGGTGGAGAATTTACCAGTAATTCATTTAAAACATATTTGGAAAAGAAGGGAATAATACAGAGTCTCACTGCTCCCTTCAGCCCATCCTCCAACGGAACTGCAGAGAGGAGGAACCGGTCATTGCAGGATTCAATGAGAGCCATGCTAGCAGATGCTGATATGAATAACACTTATTGGGGTGAATGTATTCTGTACACTGTTTATATTCAGAACCGTCTCATGCACAGAACAATAGGCATGTCTCCCTATGAGAAACTGACTGGAAGAAAGCCCAGGGTGAAACACATAGAGCGTTTTGGGGCAAAATGCTGGGTACATGTTGCAAAACAGAAAAGGCATGGTAAATTAGGCTCAAGAGCTCAGGCAGGACGCATTTTGGGATTTCAGAATTCATATTATAGAGTTTGGTTGCCTGAGAAACAACAAGTAGTGTTAAGCAGAAGCATAAAGGTGATAGATAAACCTTGGAGAGACAGTCAAACAGTTATACTTGATAGTGCAAGCAAGCAGGAAGCAGCAGATGTTCCTTTTGGGCAGCAAATTCCATTAAGAACTGCATTGACTGATCTAATACACGGTGGCAAACGTACTGTAAAAAGGCTGAGAAGTGAAGACATGGCAATGCAAGATACAGAAATGCCAAGTACAAGTGCAGGAACAGGTGCAGGTCCAAGTAAAATAGAGAGTGAGGAAGAAATGGAAATAGATAATGTTAGGAGATCAGAAAGAAAAACGAAAGGTCAACCACCTCAGAGATTCACATTTAATGTTACACAACAGAATAATGAGACAGATGAATATCCAGTAGAATGGGAAAAAGAAGGACCAATAGACAAAGAAACAATGGATCTCATGTGGAAGTTTTGTGTTGAGGAATGAAATATAAATGTATTATCAAATAAAAGTGAACAAAATGACTCTGTAAAACCTGTGTAAATAAAGAAATAAAGAAACAAGAACTGAACTGAAAATGTAAATAGAAACTGTGAAGAAAACAAACCATGTACTGATATGTATTGTAATGAAAAGTTAATATTGTAGAAATGTAATAATGAACAATGAAGTTTTGTAATCTGTGAGTCTCAGGTGGGGGCTGTTGGTCAGTGAAGCATGCTGTGAGACTCACAGACAGGTTTTTTTTAGCAAGGAGAGTGAAACCTGAAGCAGAAGGGTTAAGCTGTGAGAACAGAGCGCCAGGTTTGCCAAGGTCAGTAGCTGGCTGGGAAGCCTGATAAGGTGGGATGCTTGGAAAAGCTCAGTGTGGGGGAAAAGCTGTCTGTGAAGAGAACTGTGTCTAATGTCTTTGCCTAGTAAAGACTCTTACAAGAAACTTGCCTGGCCTGGCTTATTCCTGTTCTATGTGACTCTTGGATTCTATCCTTGTATGATCTATACACGCACACCCACAGGCAGGCAGGCCCTGCACGCACAGCACTGGGCAGGTGGCGTGCAGTTTGCCCTCCAGCTCACCCAGGGCACTGGCCAAGCCAGGTGCCAGCCGCGGGGCCAGCAGGCACACCACGCTCCAGCCCAAGCCCCACGAGGCACCTGTCACAATGCACACGGCTTAGCCCAGGCCACCGCCACGCGGCTCAACCTCCATAGCTGCATGTCCAGCTATGAACACTCCATCTTAGGGTTGCCAGGTCAGAAGCATCCCAAAACCTGAGATTTTAGGGGCGGACCCAAGTGATGTCATAGGGGCGGGCCCAAGTGATGTCATTAAGCATGATATATTAAGCATCAATCCCAGTTGCTTGGAGCATACAATTAAAAAAAATCTGATTGGAAATTAAGCTAGAAATCTTAGCTAAAAGATGGAGCCTGGGTAGGGAACATTTTTTTTTCAATTAATTTTTATTCAAATTTTCAAAACCAAAACAATACCAAAAAAAACCACAAATCAATAACTAATACAATAAAAAAAAGAAAAGAAGAGAAAAAAATATAAAAATATTGACTTCCGATTTGTCATAGTTCAGCTATAAATCTATAATATATAACAAACCTATCTCTTAATAGATTATAAAATCACCTTCCTCCAGCGGTTATCTTAATTGGTTTCAAATCTCATTAACATCATATCATTTTAATCTTCCACAAAAAGTCAAAGAGAAGTTTCCAATCCTTGAGATATATATCAATCATTTTTTTCCCTAAATAAACATGTCAATTAATCCAACTCATCAAGTCTACTAAATCCAGTAATTTCAAATCGCTCTTCTGTCTTTATCCGTATTAGGTCCATCTTCCATCTTCCATCTCCACGCATCCAAAAATCTTGCTGTCATAGTCATATAATAAAAGTCTGATAGGAATTTCCTCCATCACAGATATTTTCTTGCCATGAATTCCGAACATATCACTGAAGTATTGCTGCAAAGCCGCATCTCTGTTCCTCTTTTCCACATGATACACTAGTACATCTCTTGAAGATTTTTCCATTGACACAAAACAGGGATTAATTCTGTTAACTTTCTCCATTTCAAATTCCATCAAATCCTTCCAGTCCAGGAATTTTTTTGAACCGATAATATCTTTATCTCCAATCTCTTCAATTCCTTCAGGGACAGCGCTGAATTCCAAACTATAATATTTGTCTCCAGGATCCGTCAGAGCCAGGAAATCCAAATCTTTTTTCATGTCCATATTTAATCCAATCTCCAAAGTTTGAACCTTGCCTTTAATTTCTCTTTCATCTTTTTTTGGTTTTCCAGATCTATCTTTATTCTCCTTTCTCATAGAATCCTGAATTTCTTTCAGCTCCTGTCTCATTTCGTGAAATTCAATTTTCCACGCTTGTCTATTATTTCTCAGTTCTTGTTTTATTGACTTAATCTCATTCATTATTTTCTGAAACATGTCTAAAGATAAAGTCCCTTCTTGTACATCCATAATCTTCTTAATTGTCATTCTTAAAGCCAAAGGAACAAAACTCCTTCAATTTTCAATGTCCCAAGCAAAGAGCAGTTTATTTCTTTATCCAGTTACAAAGGAGTTAATCTTTCCAACCAACTGACGTCACACGCTAGACAGTCCTTATCTCTTATATGCCCAGAAGTGCAAAAACAGCTTTAGTTCACAGCGTCCAAATAACTAGTAGCAGAGAGAATGAGCAGATTCGTCAAAAAAAAAAGTAGATCAGGAAAAATAGTCCCATGCATATATTACACAAAAGTCTTATAAATCAAAAAGATTTTTCTTATCTCTTCCAATCAGAAATCCCTCATCCGTTGTAATCTTTAAAATGCTATTTTCCAAATCAGCTTTTTGCAATAAAAGAAAGATAGGCTATTTTTGTTTTCTTCCCCCTTAGTTCCGTGAGTAAAGAAGGAAAGTCGTAACTCACCTAGGTTATCTTAATTGCTGTTACTTTGACAAATCTCTTTAACTGTATAGATAAGAAAATGATAAGCATAGACAGGAGGATGTTTGCCTGCTAGTCCGTTATTCTTTAAAGAAAAAAAAAACGGGTCACTTATTCAGCTGAGCTAGCATAGAAATCCTCGCTCCGTCTGAGCAGCTGGAAGCCTTTCTTTCGCAGACAATTCTGACGAATTCCAGACTCCCACAGTCACGACAAAGCTATGTGGGAAATCTCACGTTTCTTCCTTATCCAGAAGAAATTATCCTCAGTCAGAAAAGACCCTTCTGACTGAATGTATAGATGAAAAAGTTTCATCTAAGACGGGAGCCCATCTCAGAGCTACACAGACGGAGGGATCCTCCTGGGAAAGTCTAGAACATTTAATCTAGCTTACTTGCTTTTAGCAAGAAGGCTTTAAGTGCCACCAGGCCATGCCAGTCACCAGAAGTCCACTGTAGGAAGAAAGGAGCCTAGTGTTGTGGATATGTTAGATGGGAGCATTTGGAGGAAAGATGGATGCCCCTGAAAGCTGCAATTCTAAACACACGTACTAAGGGACTAAGCCCCATAGAACTCAACAGGACTTACTTCTGAGTAGATATAGTTTGGATTGTGCTGTTGGTAAAGCTTGACTAGGGATCCTCTGCAAAGACATCCATATCCAAGCAGGGTTGGCAACCCCCTGCCTGGAATGCCCTGCCCTTATCTCTTAATGTGGCTGCTTCAAACTTCTTTACAGATTTGACCCTTCACTTTAGAAAGAGGTCTGAGAAATGACTAAGAGTAAGAAGATTCTGTACCCTTTCTGTCTACCCTATGGGCTGTTATAAACTCAGCCAACCCAATTCCAGTGAGTAATAACTGACAGAGAGAAAACAGGCAGCAATGTGGGAACAACAACAATATTCCATTTTTGGGTAAGGTAATAGAGCGCGTGGTGGCCTCCCAGCTCCAGGGATTCTTGGATGAAACAGATTATCTGGATCCATTTCAATCTGGTTTCAGGCCTGGTTATGGGACGGAGATGGCTTTGGTCGCCTTGGTGGACGACCTACGCAGAGAACTGGACAGGGGGAGTGTATCCCTGTTGGTTCTGCTGGACCTCTCAGCGGCTTTTGATACCATGGACCATGGTATTCTTCTGGGCCGCCTTGCTGGGATGGGATTTAGGGGCACTGTTTTGCAGTGGCTCCATTCCTTCCTGGAGGGACGAACCCAGAAAGTGGTGCTGGGGGATTCCTGTTTGACCCCTTGGCCATTGACCTGTGGGGTCCCTCAGGGCTCAGTTTTATCCCCTATGCTATTTAACATCTACATGAAACCGCTGGGAGAGGTTGTCTGGGGGTTTGGGGTTCGGTGCCATCAGTACGCTGATGACACCCAAGTCTATGTCTCCTTTCCACCTAATTGCAAGGAAGCTGTCTCGGTTTTAAACCAGTGTCTGGCGTCAGTGGTGGACTGGATGAGGGTGAACAAATTGAAGCTTAATCCAGACAAGACAGAGGTGCTCCTGGTCAGTTGTAAGGCGAATCAGGGAATAGGGATACAGCCTGTGCTGGATGGGGTTACACTCCCCCTGAAGACACAGGTTCGCAGTTTGGGTGTGCTCCTGGACTCAGCGTTAAATTTGGAGTCCCAGGTTTCTGCAGTGGCCAGGAGTGCTTATGCACAATTAAGATTAGTGCACCAACTGCACCCGTTCCTTGAGCTGTCTGATCTGGCCACGGTGACACATGCCTTAGTTACATCCCGTTTAGATTACTGTAACGCGCTCTACGTGGGGCTGCCTCTGAAGACTGTTCAGAAACTTCAGTTGGTACAACGTGCTGCAGCCAGAATGCTAACTGGGGCTGGTTACAGAGACCGTACTACCCCCCTGTTAAAAAAGCTCCACTGGTTGCCAGTCTGTTTCCAGACACAATTCAAAGTGCTGGTGTTGACCTATAAAGCCCTATACGGCTTAGGTCCAGGCTATTTATCAGACCGTATCTCCCTGTATGAGCCTGCCCGGGCCCTGAGATCCTCAGGAGAGGCCCTTCTCTCAATACCCACATTTTCTCAAGTACGACTAGTGGGGACGCGTGAGAGGGCCTTCTCGGTGGCTGCCCCTAGGCTTTGGAATTCCCTTCCTAGGGAGGTAAGAATGACCCCCTCTTTGCAGTCCTTCCTCCGACAAGCAAAGACCTTCCTATTCCAACAAGCCTTTGGAATTGAAGGCTAAGGATAGGGCGTGAAGGGTGCTACATTGCTAATGTCTATTATATCATTTTTAAACTAGTTTGAACTTTTTTAGCTATATGTGTGTATGGTTTTAATATTGGAAATAGTTTAATCTTATTTTAATGTAGACTTTGTATGTTTTTAATTATATATATATTTTTATCTGGAAGCCGCCATGAGTTCCAGTTTTGGAAAAATGGCGGGGTATAAATAAGGATAATAACAACAACAACAACAACAACAACAACAACAACTGCAGCCACACTTTCAAATATGTGAACTCAAATATGTAAGAGGTAAGAGGTATTCAGAGGTGGTTTACCATTGCCTTCCTCTGACTTTGGACACATATCATACTTTGGACACATAATGAGAAGACATGATTCACTAGAAAAGACAATACAGAAAAACAGAAGGGAGTAGAAAAAGAGGAAGACCAAACAAGAGATGGATTGATTCCATAAAGGAAGCCACAGACCTGAACTTACAAGATCTGAGCAGGGTGGTTCATGACAGATGCTATTGGAGGTCACTGATTCATAGGGTCGCCATAAGTCAAAATTGACTTGAAGGCACATAACAACAACAACGAAGTGGCAACACCTACGCTTTGGAACTCCCTGCCTATTGACATTAGGCAGACGCCTCTTTTCAGCACCTGCTAAAGTCATTTTTGTTTAGGCAAACCTATCCACGCATGTAAAAGCTATTGTGTTTTTAAATCTGTTTTTAACTCGTTGGTTTTATTAATTTGAATGTTTTTCAATACATGTCTTTGTTTTTGCCAATAATTTTATTGTTTTAATTCTTTCTGTAAACTGCTTTGAGATTTTTTACAATAAAGCAGTATATAACTGTTGTAAATAAAATACATAAATAAATGTTGGAGTCACAGCTTTTAAAAATGTTTTTAAAGAAGGTTTGTTTTAATATATTTTAAAGTCTGTTTTTATTATTTTTAAAGTTTTTAGTGCTTTTGTTTGCCCCTTGGGCTCCTACTGAGAGGAAGGGCAGGATATAAATCAAATAATAAATAAAAATAAATAAATAAACTTCATTCACCCAACCCAAAATTCAGAATCAGTATTGGATTAAATACTTTCATATTGCCAAGGTTTTCAAAGCATTGCCCTCTCCAACAGCCCAGGGTGTGACTCTTGCACACAAGAGAAAAAAAACTTTAAGCCATATTCTTACTTATTCAAACTGAAGATCTCAAAGCCACCATTTCCTGATGTTTCAGTTAAGTCTAGGCACTGCCTGGGTCAACAAATCACAACCCTGGCTTCACTTATTGGCTACAATCCTGAAAGGGTGGGATTAGAGCTGCTATACAGATCTGTTAAACAGATTAAACAGTCACGGGGGGGTTACGTTTTGGTGTATATCTTGGGAACCAGACCACCTAGAAACTTTATTTTTTTTTAAAAAAAATTGAAGCTCAGAGTCCAGAGATTAAGGTAAGTTAGCCGGAGACCCGGAGGAGACCCCCAAAACCAGAAACTCCAGCTAAAAATCGGACACCTGGTAACCCTACTCCATCTTGCACCCTCTTATTGACTGCGCCCAGGGTGGGCTGCCCCCCGCCCCCCTTGGTACGCCACTGCAGTGCATAAACTATGGAACTCACTCCTACAACAGGCAGTGATGGCCACAAACTGTGATGACATTGAAAGAGGATTAGATATATTCAAGGAGGACAAAGCTATCAATGGCTACTAGCCATGATGGCTATGCTCTGCCTCCATTGTCAGAGGCAGTATGCTTCTGAATTAGGATTGCCAGGTCTATGGTCTGATCCTGATCCTGTATCTTTAGGCCGGGCCTGGCAACCGAAAGGTCTTCTGTATCTTTAAAAGTTGTGCAGGGGGGAGGGAGAATTCCACCTTGTGGTTTTTCCCATTACAGGGTTGCAAGACCACCTGCACTTGGCTGACTTTCTCTTCTCCTAAAGATACAGGATCAGTCTCAGGCCAAGAACCTGGCAATCCTATTTTGAATACCAGTTGCTGGAAACCGCAGGAGGAGAGAATGCTCTTGTGCTTAGGTCCTGCTTGCGGGCATCCCATAAGCCCCTGGTTGGCCATTGTGAGAACAGGATGTTGGACTAGATGGGCCACTGGCCTGATCCAACAGGCTCCTCTTACGTTCTATGCAGGCCTACTCAGAAGTATATCATGCTGAGTTCAATGGGACTTACAGTTAAAGGTGTATATCAGAGATGGGGAACCTCAGGCCTGGACAGCTCTGTGGTCATAAGAACATAAGAAGAGCCTGCTGGATCAGGCCAGTGGCCCATCTAGTCCAGCATCCTGTTCTCACAGTGGGCAACCAGGTTCCTGGGGGAAGCCCACAAGCTGGACCCGAGTGCAAGAACACTCTCCCCTCCTGAGGCTTCCGGCAACTGGTTTTCAGAAGCATGCTGCCTCTGACTAGGGTGGCACAGCACAGCCATCATGGCTAGTAGCCATTGATAGCCCTGTCCTCCATGAATTTGTCTAATCTTCTTTTAAAGCCGTCCAAGCTGGTGGCCATTACTGCATCTTGTGGGAGCAAATTCCATAGTTTAACTATGCACTGAGTAAAGAAGTACTTCCTTTTGTCTGTCCTGAATCTTCCAACATTCAGCTTCTTTGAATGTCCACGAGTTCTAGTATTATGAGAGAGGGAGAAGAACTTTTCTCTATCCACTTTCTCAATGCCATGCATAATTTTATACACTTCTATCATGTCTCCTCTGACCCACCTTTTCTCTAAACTAAAAAGCCCCAAATGCTGCAACCTTTCCTCGTAAGGGAGTCGCTCCATCCCCTTGATCATTCTGGTTGCCCTCTTCTGAACCTTTTCCAACTCTAGAATATCCTTTTTGAGATGAGGCGACCAGAACTGTACACAGTATTCCAAATGCGGTCGCACCATAGATTTATACAACGGCATTATGATATTGGCTGTTTTATTTTCAATACCTTTCCTAATTATCCCTAGCATGGAATTTGCCTTTTTCACAGCTGTCGCACACTGGGTCGACATTTTCATCGTGCTGTCCACTACAACCCCGAGGTCTCTCTCCTGGTCGGTCACCGCCAGTTCAGACCCCATGAGCGTATATGTGAAATTAAGAGTTTTTGCTCCAATATGCATAATTTTACACTTGTTTATATTGAATTGCATTTGCCATTTTTCTGCCCATTCACTCCGTTTGGAGAGGTCTTTTTGGAGCTCTTCGCAATCCCTTTTTGTTTTAACAACCCTGAACAATTTAGTGTCATCAGCAAACTTGGCCACTTCACTGCTCACTCCTAATTCTAGGTCATTAATGAACAAGTTGAAAAGTACAGGTCCCAATACCGCTCCTTGAGGGACTCCACTTTCTACAGCCCTCCATTGGGAGAACTGTCCGTTGATTCCTACTCTCTGCTTTCTGCTTCTTAACCAATTTCTTATCCACAAGAGGACCTCTCCTCTTATTCCATGACTGCTAAGCTTCCTCAGAAGCCTTTGGTGAGGTATCTTGTCAAACGCTTTTTGAAAGTCTAAGTACACTATGTCCACTGGATCACCTCTATCTATATGCTTGTTGACACTCTCAAAGAATTCTAATAGGTTACTGAGACAGGACTTTCCCTTGCAGAAGCCATGCTGGCTCTGCTTCAGCAAGGCTTGTTCTTCTATGTGCTTAGTTAATCTAGCTTTAATAATACTTTCTACCAGTTTTGCAGGGACAGAAGTTAAGCTAACTGGCCTGTAATTTCCGGGATCCCCTCTGGATCCCTTTTTGAAGATTGGCGTTACATTTGCCACTTTCCAGTCCTCAGGCACGGAGGAGGACCCAAGGGACAAGTTACATATTTGAGTTAGCAGATCAGCAATTTCACATGGTCAACCTTTCTTGTTGTGTTGTGATCCACAAACAAGTTAGACTGCTGCAAAAAGTGGACTGAACAAACTCCCCATCCATCTCTAGTGGCAGTGAATTTCTCCAAGTTTTGCTGTAGTCTAGTGGCTATGACTAGCCCCATTTTGTTTTTTACACTACGATCACCTGGAAAGGGATGACCAACTATTGTCTTCTCTTCAGCAATCACTTGAAAGCTTCAATCAACCTTAACAATAGCAGAATGCTCTAAAAGTAGTTAAGATATACATTTAAAATACTAAATTGAAAACAGAGTGTACCTTATTGTAAACAATTTATAAAACCAGTATAAACTCATTAACAAACTTCAGTATGCAACTTCAAATTAATGCCCATACATAATAAAATACAAAAAGTGGCCAAACATGTTTTGACAGATGTCTTCCTCTGTGATCTTGTAACTGATAAAAGCACACATTTTATATTTCTTTCTTAAATGGGGGCTGATAATTTTGAAATTCAACAAATTAAAAACCCATTTCTTCTTTAAATTATTTACAATAAATTACACTCTATTTTCAATTTAGTATTGCAAATGTGTAACTTAACTGTTTTTGTGAGAGTTCTCTTTGGCGATGCCAAGGAAGAGATGGATGTACCCAGCAGTTTTAGTGGCCACATGGCAGGATAGAAATAGTTGGTGCCTGGCCACCCACTCCACATGGGTAAGCAGACCACAGATTCAAAAGTTTCATTAAGAAAATATGTATCAAAAGCTGCCACTAATGACAGATTATCTTGACTCATTCCAGTCTGGGTTCAGGTCTCATTATGGGACTGAATCAGTCTTGGTCATCCTGATGGATGACCTCTATTGGGAAAAGGACAGGGGGAGTGTGACTCTGTTATTTTTACTTGATCTCTTGGTGGCTTTTGATACCATTCACCATGGTATCCTTCTTGGCCGACTTGGTGAGATGGGTATCGGAGGCACTGTTTTACAGTGGTTCTGATCCTATCTCAAAGGTCATTTTCAGAGAATAGCATTGGGTGATTGTCTTTCGGCCCCCTGGCAGTTGTGTTATGAGGTGTTGCAGAGTACCATCTTGTCCACAATGCTGTTTAATATCTATATGAAGCCTTTGGGAATGGTCATCAGGAGATTTGGGGTGACATGTCAGCAGTACGCTTATGATGCCCAGATCTATTTTTCTGTGACATCTGAATCGGGAGAGGCCATACAAGCCCTGGACCAGTGGGCTGGATGAGGGCCAATAAATTTAGTCCGAATCCTAGCAAGATGGAGCCACTATGGGTTGGTGGATCCCAAGTGTGGATAATTGGTCAGTTGCCTGCTTTGGATGGGGTTGTACTCCCTCTGAAAGAGCAGGTCCATAGTCTGGGGGTGCTCCTGGATCCATCTTTGTTGCTAGAGACCCAGGTGGCCTCAGTGGCTAGGAGTGCCTTTTAACAGCCATTTCTGGACCGGAATAGCCTGACCACTGTTGTCTATGCACTGGTAACCTCCAGGCTGGATTACTATAATGCACTTTATGTGGGGCTGCCCTTGAAGTTGGTCCGGAAGGTGCAGCTGGTGCAAAATGTGTTGGCATGACTGCTCACTGTGGCAGGGTATCACCAACATGTCACCCGCTGCTGAAAGAATTGCACTGGCTGCCCATTAGCTACCGGGCTAAGTTCAAGGTTCTGGTTTTGGTGTACAAAGCCTTATATAGCTTGGGACCAGGATACCTGAAAGATTGTCTTACTCCTTATATACCCAGTCAATCACTATGCTCTGCAGGGAAGCACCTCCTGCAGATACCATCTTATCAGGAGGTCCATTCTGCACAACATAGGAAGCGGACCTTTAGTGTTGTGGCACCTACCATTTGGAATTCTCTCCCCTTAAATATTAGACAGGTTGCATCTCTGTTAGCTTTTTGGCACCTACTGAAGAACTTCCACTTTCAACAAGCCTTTGAAGTAGAGACTTTATCCCAGTCTGTGTCAGAATTGCTTTTAAAGATGTTTTTAAAAGCTTTTTTTAAAAAAGATGTTTTAATATATTTTAAAGTCTGTTTTTGAGATTTTTAGAGCGTTTTTAGTGTTTTGTTTGCCGCCCTGGGCTCCTACTGGGAGGAAGGGTGTGATATAAATTAAACAAACAATACCTCCAGCATCAGAAGCAGCATGTCTCAATATAGTTGTTGGGGAGCAACAGCAGGAGAGTGCTATTGCCTTCATGTCCTGCTTTTGAGCTTCCCATAGGCACCTGACTGGCTGTGAGAAACAGGATGCAGACCAAAGATAGCCAACACAGTGTCATGCAGATGTTTTAGACTACAACTCCGATCAGCCCCACTGAGCAAGGCAGGGATGCTGGAAGTTGTGGCCCAAAACATCTGGAGGGTACCACATTGACTACTCCTAAAATAGACCTTTCATCTGACTCAGCAGGGCTCTTATGTTAATTGTTCTTAATTTTTTTCATTTAGCCCTGACATATATTCCTTAATATTGTAGAAAATTGTTTAATATGGAGGATCTAGTGGGACAACAGCTGTTCACCATAACAGCCTTTGAAGCTTTCCACAACCTTGCCTAGAATAATTTGAGAGTCATCATTACACATATTTACCTTTACCATGAGTGAATAAGGTGACTGTTAGAATAGCCAGTCACTCACTGTTGCTTTCTTTCCGAATGAAGTTTATGATCTTAACCTGATGACAATCTCTGTAGTTTAGAGAAAAGGCGGGTCAGAGGAGACATGATAGAAGTGTATAAAATTATGCATGGCATTGAGAAAGTGGATAGAGAAAAGTTCTTCTCCATCTCTCATAATACTATGAAGCTGAATGTTGGAAGATTCAGGACAGACAAAAGGAAGTACTTCTTTACTCAGCGCATAGTTAAACTATGGAATTTGCTCCCACAAGATGCAGTAATGGCCACCAGCTTGGATGGCTTTAAAAGAAGATTAGACAAATTCATGGAGGACAGGGCTATCAATGGCTACTAGCCATGATGGCTGTGCTGTGCCACCCTAGTCAGAGGCAGCATGCTTCTGAAAACCAGTTGCCGGAAGCCTCAGGAGGGGAGAGTGTTCTTGCACTCGGGTCCTGCTTGCGGGCTTCCCCCAGGCACCTGGTAGGCCACTGTGAGAACAGGATGCTGGACTAGATGGGCCACTGGCCTGATCCAGCAGGCTCTTCTTATGTTCTTATGTTCTTATGTTCTTAAGGTAACTGTTTATTACTATTCACATAAATCTGAACAATGAAGTCGGGGTTCTATTCAGACAATAATCAAATGAGATTCTGATCTTTATTTTTGGCTGAGCTTCTCTCCCCTCCTCAAATGACTGAGAAACAATACTACAAAAAACTTTCAAGAGTTGCAAAAGCACGAGAAGAGGCTATGGTTAAGTGATACATTTCAGGCCTGCAACTGAGCACGGTGTAAGTTACTTTTGCCACTGCTGACTGTTTATTATGTTTGTCTGGTTGCCTGGGGAACCAGCTCACGCCGTTTCACTCATTTTATAACGTTCCTGTAAATGTTAGGTAGGGCCGGGATTTATTATGCACTGTCAACACCTCAAATGGAACGCACTGCTGAGCTCCACTTACTTGGCAAGGTGCCGGTGCTTAGTACCTATTTCTCTCTCTCTCTTTAAAAAAATAATTTTGCATCCAGATTTCAACGCATGTAACCTCTAATGTTTGTATACATTTCTGTTTGCATACATACATCTCTCCAACAATAAATATAGTTGGTAAACTTCTCAGTGGAACCGTTTGCTGGAGAAGAACTGGTGTAGAAATGGTAGGACATTTGTGTCAAGGGAACAACTGAGTTAGCAAGCAACCAACTCAGCCAATTGCTGTTGGGTGGAATTTGTGACTTGTTATTTGCGAGAAGTAAATTTTTAGGGGAAGGAGGTGGAGGCATATTTACTGAGAGTGTTTCTCATCCCTAAGCAGTGTGACCCCATTGTCACCAACCCAACAGCTCTCAGTTGCCTTGGGAGATGAGTAATGAAAATTATTAAGCCTGGAGCATGTTAGTTTTCCTTTCCTTTGTCTGTCCCATGCATGACAGAGCATATTTGACTGCAAATTAGCTGGCATAAGGCACAATACTGTAGTCATCTTTGGGAGAATAGGACAAATGAAGTGGGATAAATAAAGTAACGGGGGAGATCTTTGCCGACAAGCCATTTCTACATTATCTGTAGAACCTCAGTTTAGCACTTTATGGTTTCTGATAGAACTCTATTAGATTGTTATCTCTATATGTGCTGATATATCACTTTGCTTTTTTAAAAAAATATTCAAAACTATTAATTTTGATAATATGCTAGTTATGAGGGGCTAGCTTTAGGGGTAGTTGCTTGTTTTTGTAGTAGATAGCCTATAAGTTCCATCCCTTAAGTAGCATTTGTCTTACTCTTATACTCCCATTAGTAATATCTGGGGAGTTTGGATATCCCTTGTAATCCTTATATATCACACAGCTTGTAGCGACAAAGACTCTACAGCCAAACAGCCTTTCTAATCAGTCTGCCTTTCAGGCAACCACAGTGGCAAGACTATGTCAGCAAAATCACAGCTGCTGCTTTTAATTGCCTCCCAATTTGCCTCTCTGGAGCTGGCTAATTTGAACAGTGCTCCTCTGGAATACTGTGAGGTCTCTGATGCTAATTGATTTTGTCTTGCTTAATCAGAGCTGCAAGAAGCAGACCCCATGTATGCTGACTGTTTTCTAAGCTGAGTTCTGGCACTGGGTGACAGAATGGAAAGAAAACACACACATGTTCACATGTGCGCGTGCACACAGACACACTGAAAAGGGAGGTCATCAAAGCACTTGCTGGCCAAAATCTGATTAAAACTGCAAGAAGCCAAGACTCTGTGCTGAAAGGTGAGATTCTGGTATACATTATATAAATATATAACTTTATACCCCTCAAAGTGCATTTGGAGACCTCAAATGACTTTGTGAAGCTTTGGTATATTATACGCATGAAGCATTAAAAAAGCAAACTTTCAGACTTGTACAACTGTTTTAAAATGTGGTTTTTCAAACATTTTTCTTTCTTATGCTTGGTGTCAAGATAAGATTTAATGGAAAAATAATATAACATTCATATACATAAGAAAACGGGAGAAGTATAAATCATGAAATGCATTATTTCAATTTCTTTTTAAAAAACAAATTAGGGTGCAATCCAATTCATATTTATGCCAGGCTGAGGGGAGTTGGATATGGCAGATCCCCAGCTGAACCAGCAGGCTTCTGGCTCAGCTGGGCTCTGCCTTGCTGCACCGGCAGAAGTCCCACATCCCAGCCCTGCCATGGCAGAGATGGGTCCCTGCCAGCTCAGCTGGAAGTCTGCCGGGAAAGCCCAGCCTAAGGCCCAAAAAAGGGGCATTCTGGGGCATGTCGGAAGAGAGGCTGTGAGATGGGACTTAGGCCACATCCAAGTCATGTTTGGAGTGCTCCTGCAGGTCTTCATCTGGCCAAAATTTGCAGCGGGAAAAAGCTCGGTTGAAGAAAATAATCACAATGGAAGTCTAAGGAAAGCTCTTACTCCCCAGTAGGGGTATTTGTGGGAGCTGGCTTTTACTTTCTGGTCCCTGTGTGCAGCTCTTAGCTGAGGCAGCACTGAGGCAGCCCAGAGACTCCTGAATGGCTGTTAGATGCCGTCGAGCTTCCTGCTGGCTCCTCTTCCCCCAGCATCCCATCTGCCGGCTTCCCCTGAGTTGGATTGCTCTGCCCATTTATATAGTTATAATTTAGGTGACATTCTGTTGTTCTAGATCCATAAGCTATATGTATTCATATATCTGGAAGTGTTGGAAAAGAAACAGAGGAAGGTGTACATGTTTGGCTGTGTAATACCCTCGAGCCCAATCCTATAAGGTATTTTTCAGCTGTAAGATTACAAACACTGACATGGCTGTTTAATTGCTCTCACTTACCAGCTAACCCCTCCTAAAATTGCCTCTGGCAAGTACGGATGGAGGAGAAATTAAATTCAGTTTGGCATTAAAAGACAAACTTACAAAATTCATGCTTTTTGAAACAATATGTGGAAACATAGCCATCCTTTGAAATCCACACTTCTCTGAATTTTGCAAGGCAATTCTCCAGCCAAGTAATATGTACAAAAATGCTTGCACTAGGGTATAGCATGCATAACAATGCACCTATTAATGAAAAATAGCATGCAAACGGGCAATATATTTGGGAAAAATTGTTTGCAAAAATGTGTGTATTAGTCAAAACTACATACAAAAATATTAGGAGAAATACACACTAAAATGCTGACAAGTTTTCATAATGCTTCTAAAAAATTCACAAACTGTTGCAGAAATGTGGAGAACTGAATTTAAGATTGGAAAAATGAGAGACTTTGAGAACCACAACTGACAGATTTGTCCATTCCTAATCACAAATCCCATAAAGACTGTTGTCACTTCAGAAGTAACATATGTAGATAGGTGCTATGGGGGCATGTGTTCATCTCTATGTCCCAGAATCCTGGGTTCCCACTCACATGGGGAGGCTCCGTAGATACACAAGACTGCCTGCTGCAGAAGTACACTTCTTACTCTGGGAAGTCACGCAGTTCTGGTAAGTGGGGATAAATGTGCATTTCTTTAGCCATAATCTACATGTGTTCTTTTTTCAGGTGCTACAAGAAGGCTAGTGCCACACAGGCCTGTGGAGTCGGTACGCCAAACCTTCGACTCCAACTCCTCTATTTTTCTACTGTCCGACTCCGACTCCACCCAAAATTGCTTCCGACTCTGACTCTACAGCCCTGGAAAGCTCTGTAAATGTCTTTTTAAATTGGAAGCTCTCGTAGGAACATTTTTATCGCTGCCTGAATATACGCTGATCTTGGCATCACAGCATTTGTCTTCATCTGGGTCCTGACACTGACACACAAAACGTTTTCCATCTTGAGTTATGGTGAAATGCTCAAATACAGCTGACTTCATGGGAAGCTTCTTTGACATTTTGAATTTATATTTTAAAAAAATTGTCAATCAAAATTTATTTTGAAGTCGGAGTCGGTACATTTCTACGACAGGTCCAGTTTCTAATCAGGGAACAATTATGCTAGGACTCTCCAATCACAGTGCTTTGGAGAAGGAACGATGAAGCAATATATCAGCTTCTTCTTGTCTGTTGTGTGCTCTTTGCTGGTTCTTCTAGTATTGCTTGCTTGGAAAATGGTGGATGTTCAAACCCTACCTTTGTCACATGCTCAAACATCCACTATTGTCAAATAATCTTTGCATGTAGCTTCTGTGAATTTTAGTGCCAACTGAACAGAATACAAGCATGAAGCTTTTTTAAAAAAATCATAGTAAGAGACTACCCTTGAACCTACCCTTCTGATATTTTGCAGGGTATTTTCATAGAACCGTAGAGTTGAAAGGGGCCTATAAGGCCATCGAGTTCAACCCCCTGATCAATGCAGGAATCCAAATTAAAGCATACCCAACAGGTGGCTGTCCAGCTGCCTCTTCAATGCCTCCAGTGTGGGAGAGCCCACTACCTCCCTATGTAATTAGTTCCATTGTGTACCACCCTAATAGTTAGGAAATTTTTCCTGATATTCAGTTGAAATCTGGCTTCTTGCAACTTGAGCCCATTATTCCATGTCCTGCACTCTGGGATGATTGAGGAGAGATCCTGGCCCTCCTCTGTGTGGCAACCTTTCAAGTACTTGAACAGTGCTATCAGTGCTATCATATCTCCCCTCAGTCTTCTATTCTCAAGGCTAAACATAATCAGTTCTTTCAGTCCCTCCTCCTCCTAGAGCTTTGTTTCCAGTCTCCGGATCATCCTTGTTGCCCTCCTCTGAACCTGTTCCAGTTTGTCTGCATCCTTCTTAAAGTGCAGTGTCCAGAACTGGATGCAGCAGTCAAGATGAGGCCTAACCAGTGTCAAATAGAGGGGAACCAATACTTCATGTGATTTGAAAACTATACTTCTGTTAAGGCAGCCTAAAATAGCATTTGCCTTTCTTGCAGCCACTTCACACTGTTGGCTCATATTCAGCTTGTGATCAACAACAATCCCAACATCCTTCTTGAATGTAATATTGCTTGAGCCAAGTATCCCCATCTTATAATTGTGCATTTGGCTTCTTTTTCCTTTGTGTAGAACTTTGCACTTATCCCTGTCAACTTTCATTCTGTTGGTTTCAGCCCAATGCTTCAGCCTATCAAGATCCCTTTGAATTTTGTTTCTGTCTTCCAAGGTATTAACTAGCCCTCCCAATTTTATATCATCTGCAAATTTGATTAGCATTCCCTGCACCTCCTTGTCCAAGTCATTAATAAAACTGTTGAAGAGCATTGGGCCAAGGACCGAGCCCTGCAGTACTCCACTCGTTACCTCCCCGCAGTTTGAGAAGGAAACATTGATAAGCACTCTTCGAGTATGATTCTGGACCCAACTGTGGATCCCCCTGATAGTTGTTCCATCCAGCCCACATTTAGGTAGCTTGCTAATCAGAATATCATGGGGCACCTCGTCAAAAGCTTTACTGAAGTCAAGATATGTCCACAGTCTACCAAGGAGGTTTCTTGATCAAAAACTGAGATAGGATTAGACTGTTCTTGATAAATCCATGTTGGCTTCTAGTAATCACTGCATTATTTTCAAGGTGCTTTCAGATTGACTGCTTTATAATCTGCTCCAGAATTTTCCGAGGGATTGATGTCAGGCTGACTGGTCTGTAGTTCCCAGGGCTCCTCCTTTTTGAAGATAGGGACAACATTAGCCCTCCTCCAGTTAACCCACATTTCACCCATCCTCCACGATTTCACAAATATAATAAACAGTAGTTCTGAGAGTTCTTCAGCCAGTTCCTTCAATTCCCTAGGATGCAGTTCACTGGGGCCTGCAGATTTGAACTTGTTCAAAGTGATTAAGTATTCCTTGACCACTTGTCTATCAATTTCAAGCTGCAATCCTACCCCTTCAACTTCACATTTGCCAGGAGGGTCATAGACCCTCTTTGAGGAGAAGACTGAGCCAAAGTAGAAATTGAGCAATTCTGCATTTTCTTTGCCATCTCTTATCATGTTATCCTCATTGAGTAGCTGTACCACCATTTCTTTTCTCTATCTTTTACTATCGATGTACCAGAAGAAACCATTGTGTTGCTTTTGGCATCTCTCACTAATCTCATCTTATGTCCATCAGATGAGTCCCCAGAGGAGTAGGAGTAGGGGATTGGCACAGAGGACCTAGGCAAGGGAACAAGCAGACCCACCCCAGAAGTAGCTCCAGGCCTCCCAGCCACAGTGTAGTTAGTGAAGGGTGCTGAGAGGAAATAGAGCTCCAGTGGCCAGAGTGGTTTAAGAGTCAGCTGCACTGATTGAGCTCTTTGAGTGGAACAGGGCATCTCCTAGCAACTCTCAGCACCCTTCACTAACTACACTTCCCAGGATTCTTTGGGAGAAGCCATGGCTGCCTAAAGTGAAATAATAGTCTCGTGTGGATGTGGCCAGGAACAGCTTTGGTTTAAATTTGTGTGGGAGGCTACATGTGTCTGCTGTAGAATAAAAAGGTGGGGGAAACCTGAAAAAGAATGATTCTGTTTACAATGTTTTCCTTTTGGAAAGGAAAGGGGCTTCCCTTCTGCCCAGTGCCCACCCACCCAATCTCCTTCCCTCCCACTCCCTGCCTCTTCCCTGGGTCAGTGTTGGACTACGACCTGGGAGAGCAAGGTTCGAATCCCCACACAGCCATGAAGCTCACTGGTTGACCTTGGGCCAGTCACGGCCTCTCAGCCTCAGAGGAAGGCAATGGTGAAATCACCTCTGAATACTGTTTACCATGAAAACCCTATTCAAAGGGTCGTCATATGTGGGGATTGACTTGAAGGCAGTCCATTTCCATTTTCAAATGTGATTGCACAGAAATAAATCCCACTGAACTTGAAAAATATGCAAATGATCAAACCCACACTCCCTTCTCCTTCCTCCTATCCCCTCCTCTTGCCCCTTCACTCCCCCTTCCTTTGCCCCTCCCTCCCAATTCCCTTCCAATCCCCTCCCCCTCCCCTTCCTCCTCCCCACGGTCAGTTTTACCTATCTTAAACATGACTGCATGGAGGTAAATACCATTGAACTCTATAAGCATGCAAATGATCAAACCTGCCCTCCCCTCCCCCTTCCTTTGCCCCCCTCCAATACTCTCCTTCCCACTCCCACTCCTCCTCCCCCAAGGTCAGTTTTTCCTATCCTAACCAAGATTGCATAGGAGTAAATCCCATTGAAAATAAGCATGCAAATGATTTGACCTTCGGCATGCCCCCTCCCTGTTGACTTTTCGCCGAGCCTTGAAGACCTGGCTCTTCAGGCAGGCCTATGGGATCTCTGGGGTGGGTTAGGTTTTACACTGTATTAGCGTAAGATGGTCTTTAGATGAGATGTTATGACATTAATAATGTGATGATTATGTATATAAGGAGATTGTATTTTATATTGTATTTTATATTGTACATCGCCCAGAGTGTCCGTTCAGTCGGACAGATGGGCTTCTGCTAAATAAAATTTTATTTTATTATTATTATTATCAGACCTGCTTTTCCCCTCCCCTCTCCTCTCCTCTCCTCTCCCTCCTACTCTGCCCACTCCAGCCCTCCCTCCCTTCCCCGCCCCTGGTCAGTTTTACCTATCCTAAGCATGATTGCACGGGAGTAAATTGCACTGAATTTAATAAACATGCAAATGATCAAACCTGTCCTTCTCCTCCCCTCCCCATACTACCTGCTCCCCTCCCAGTCCTCCCCTCTGCATGTCCTCCCCTCCCTCCTCCTCCTCCTCCCCTCCCCATCCTCTGTGGTCAGTTTCACCTATCCTAAGCATGATTGCAGAGGAGTAAATCCCATTGAACTCAATAAGCATGCAAATGATCCATCCATTCTCAGCAAACTTGCACAGGATCCCATTTCTTACCTCCCAGATTAAAAAGCAGGGAAATTCACTAATAGGCAAAAAAACTTGTGGTTTAAGAACGTACCTATAACCCACAGATATTCTATCAAACTTTAAAAAGCAGGGAAATTGGGCAGCTATAGTGAATGCACCAGGGGAGCAGGAGACCTGACCTCCTCTCTGAGATATTGTACTGCCCTACAAATTCGTCAAAATGCAAACACCATTTTGGTTGATCTTTCGCAGTCTAATCCACTTGCTGTGTATCTTGGAAGAATTTGGTAACATGTGCCTCTGAGCATATGGTGAGTGGTGGCAACACCTGCAATCAGCCCAAATAATAGAAAGAAGATATGTCCTGTGCTGATCTTATTTTAGCTGGGAGGAAGCAATATTATTAAGACAGTTGATATAGTTCAGATGCTCACTTTAAATATGTCTGATTTACTTTGCAATTTTAGTGAAGTTTTCTATAGGAAATCATTTTCTTTTGCTTTTGTTTCTATGAATATGTGAAGTACAGCAACACTTTGCAAAATTTATACTAAAAAAACTCCAAACATAAGTGTGGAATAATGGCACTGACTTCTGCAAAATAGTCTCCAGTGGACCTCAGAAGTGTCTCAACTTGCACAAAACAGTGGTAGGTGAAATATATTCTAGCAAAATGCTAGGTGTGCTCTATGTTTTTAATTGACTGTGCCCACCTTGCCTTAAATGAAGTGGTTTGAACATAGCAGGCTGAAAACATGCATCCTCTTTTTTCCAACAGCTAGAGTCATTGCTGAAGTAGCAACATATTGGAATCAGACTGATTTTTCATCAAACTGCAGGTCCAGATTCCACTGTTAATGGACCCAAAATAGAAATAGAACATAACCTCCAATTTGAAACACAAAAGGCTGTCTTCACCATCATATGACACTGACCAATAAAAAGGCTTTGAAATTAATAAAAATAAATTTGACACAGATTTCTGGGATGAATAATGGGGGAAACAAAATTTTCTAGTGTAGATTCTCTGTAGAAACATTAATAACACAGGAAAGAAGCAAAGTAAGAAGAACACCAACAAGCATAGAAAAATATAATTCTCTATCTTTGGAGATGGCAAGTGTTGCCACCACTCACCATATGCTCAGAGGCACATGTTACCAAATTCTTCCAAGCTACACAGGAAATGGATTGGACTGTGAAAGACCAACCCAAATGGTGTTTGCATTTTGACCAATTTGTAGGGCGGTCCAATATCTCAGAGAGGAGGTCAGGTCTCCTGCTCCCCTAGTGCATTCACTATAGCTGCCCAATTTCCCTGCTTTTTAAAGTTTGATAGAATATCTGTGTGCTATAGGTACGTTCTTAAATCGCAAGGTTTTTTTGCCTATTAGTGAATATATATTTAATATATAGCACAAGTCCACCTCCCTTTCTATTCCTTCTGTTCTTTTTACACATGTTATATTCTTCAATTGCTGTATTACAGTCATGGGAGTCAACCACCAAGTTTCAATTATACCTATCAAGTCATATTTACTCTCCTGTATTATGAGTTCAAGTTTTCTTCTATGTTGTATGCCATTTTCACAACAAACTAAACTACAGGGAATGAAGCTAAACCATTTTAGATTTTCACAGGGAGCCAGACCATTCCCAGAGGGGCTTAAACCACCAACATCCTCACTTTAATGTCTGCTTAATCACCACCCATTGTCCACTCCCCTGACAAAAAAAAAACATTCTCAGGGAGGATAAATGAGCCTAAAATTCCCCTCTCAAATTTCTATTTACTGGAATTTGCTGCAGCTCAGTAGCTGAGTCCTGTACTTTTGAAACAAGGACCTCCTGATTTTATTGGTTGCTGCTGCTACAGCAGTAGGCCTATAAATTTAGGGCAACCTAGCAAAGGAGCCCATTTTATGTGCAAAAGGGAAGCCCTGGCAGATGAAGTGTCAAGGTTATAAGTGAGTTTGGCAGCAAGGTGAGGAGGCTAGGGCAGACTACTCCCTTCCATTTTTTCACACAACAAATCCCAAGTAAAGAAGTTCAACAATAGGTATTCCTATAGAAAGCCAGCATGGGTGTGAGGGCTGTCCAGTGTATTGTTCAGAATGACAAGGATGACAATGGATGCCTGCTAGGCAGGTGTTGAGCATGTGTACTTTATGCGGTATGCTCAAGGCCTGCAGGAAATGAGTTTGTTCCTTACAGCCAAGGTAACTGACCTGGAGCAACTGAAAGAATCAGAGAGATTAATTGAAGAGGACTTCAGGGACACTTTAGAGGCGTTCCACTCCCAGGGTGATATCTGCTTTGTTGTCAAAGAGAATGAGGGCCTTGGAGAAGGGGGGCACTCTGGAAGAAGAAAAAAACCCATTGAACAGATTCATTTTCTGAGGGAGAAACATATGACTTTCTTGTACTGAGGATATTCCTCTAGAGATTGGGGGCTTCTGGTAGTCAGCAATTCAATCATTAGGGACATAGATAGCTGTAGGAATGGGTGAATCTGTCAATTTTGCTTCCTCTGTTTCTCATTTTTCCAGTCTTAAGTTCAGTTCTCTACATTTTCACATCAGTTTCTGATTTTTTTAGTGCTATTAATTTTTAATTTTAGTGCTAATTTCTCCTCATACACACATTTTTTTTGTTGTTGTTGTTGTTATGTGCCTTCAAGTCGATTATGACTTATGGCAACCCTATGAATAAGTGACCTCCAAGAGCATCTGTCATGAACCACCCTGTTCAGATCTTGTAAGTTCAGGTCTGTGGCTTCCCCTATGGAATCAGTCCATCTCTTGTTTGGCCTTCCTCTTTTTCTACTCCCTGCTGTTTTCCCCAGCATTATTATCCTTTCTAATGAATCATGTCTTCTCATTATGTGTCCAAAGTATGATAATCTCAGTTTCATCATTTTAGCTTCTAGTGACAGTTCTGGTTTAATTTGTTCTAACACCCAATTATTTGTCTTTTTCGCAGTCCATGGTATGCACAAAGCTCCCCTCCAGCACCACATTTCAAATGAACTGAACACATTTTTACAAAGCAATTTTTCCTAATATAATGCATTTTTGTATGTTATTTTCACTAATATGTGCATTTCTATGCACCCTTTACCTAATATATGCATTTTTGTATGCATTACTAAGTGCATTACTTTAAAGTGTTTTTAGCGCTTTATTTGCTGCCCTGGGCTCCTGCTGGGAGGAAGGGGGGATACACATTAAATAATAAATAAATAAATAAAAATTACTTGGCTGGAAAGCTGCACTGAAAATTTGGGTAAGTGTGAATGTTGATGGGTGGCTTTGTTTTGGTTCACATATTGTTTTGAAAAGTACACATTAGGCTTGTTTGCCCTGTGGAAATCTAAAATGCAAACTGAATCAACTTTGTCCCCCATCCCTAGATAGTTGGGTTTGTGATGGGCATGCAGACCACATGGTGACTTGCCTGCTTGTCTTAAGTGTATATTTTCATAAACCAGAACTGTCACTAGAAGCTAAAATGATGAAACTGAGGTTATCATACTTTGGACACATCATGAGAAGACATGATTCACTAGAAAAGACAATAATGCTGGGGAAAACAGCAGGGAGTAGAAAAAGAGGAAGGCCAAACAAGAGATGGATTGATTCCATAAAGGAAGCCACAGATGCTCTTGGAGATCACTGATTCATAGGGTCGCCATAAGTCGTAATCGACTTGAAGGCACATAACAAAATGTTCAGTACCTAAATGTTTGCAGGATTAGGTCTCATAGCTAATATTGCTGGTTCTTTTGGCAGCTGCAAAATTCTACAGTCCGTGATCAACTTGCTAAAGATTTGTTTTCCAAGGTAGAAAAAGGCCATGAGTCTGGAAAGATTTATAGCTTCATTTAAAAATATTTATCATTTTAAATGCAGCTGTGTTGCCATCAACCACAGATAGACTGGTAAACTACTTAGAAAGATAGAGACATTGCATAAAACAATATATCCTGATAGTTTTAAAGAGCTTTTGTCATGCATGGTCTAACTTTGAAACATATTTTACCAAATCCCCATTTATTTCATTTCTTGTCCTTCTCTTTACTTCCTTTCCCATCATTTCTACTCACCAAGGCACTTGTGTAAATAGAGGTATTCCCTGTTCCAAATAATGATCTCCTAGTACTGCTGTCAGTTCCTGCTTTGTCTCATTAGCTTCTCTTGACACTGCTGTAGAGATAAGGAGTTCACAAACAGAACTATGGAGCATCTGAAATCTATTTGCCAAGGATAAATGTCCAGCTAGGCTTGATAAAAAGTAAAATTGAGATTCACTGGTAGATCTTGGGGTGATCTGCAGCACTTCAGCAAGGGGTTCTGATTCCTAATTGTTTAACAATACCCACCCACCAACCCACCCAGTGGTTTAAATGAAAAAAAGCTTGAGAGAAAAACAGGAGTGGATTATTGTACTGGAAATGGAAATGGACTGCCTTTAAGTCTATCCCAACTTATGGCTACCCTATAGGGTTGCCAGGCTCGGGGCCTGAGACTGATCCTGTATCTTAGGAGAAGAGAAAATCAGCCAAGTGCAGGTGTTCTTGCAACACTGTAATGGGAAAAACCACAAGGTGGAATTCTCCCTTCCCCCTGCACAACTTTTAAAGATACAGAAAAACCTCTTGGTTGCCAGCCTTTCAGCTGGTTACTTTGCATGTGTACTCAGAAGTAGTCCTACTGAATGCAGGCACTTACTCCCAGATAACAATTCATAGAATGGCACTCAGTATCTACTCTGCATGTCTGTTCAGAAGTAAGTCCTATTGACTTAAATGGGACTTGCTCCCAGGTAGATCCACTTACTTGGAACATGTTCAGAGTAAAGCACTAGCACATGTTACAGGTGACCTAAACAAATGGGGAGTGATAGACAGAAATGCAATCTATTCTTCCCTCTGCTGATTCCTCCTCTAACATGTTTGTTGTTTTTGCAGGCTTTGCTCCTCTCCTTCCTTCCTTCCCTTCCTGTCTTTGTTCTTAGGTAGTTAGTAATGGCTCTCTGAGTGCAAGTTGCATGGGTAGTTTCTGCCCTGGGCTCCTTCTGGGAGGAAGGGTGCGATATTTTACTATTATGATTATGATTATTATTATATAAAATTCAGCATGTATGACTTTACCTCTTTGTAGTAATAAATCTTAAGCTTCTTTATGCTTTCAACTACCAGTCTTAGACCAGTTATTTCTGCACTCCACTGCTATATTTATTTATTTATTTATTAGTTGATTAATATCCCACCCTTCTTCCCAGCAGGAGCCCAGGGCTGCAAACAAACACTATAAACACTTTAAAACATCATAAAAACAGACTTTAAAATACATTAAAACAAAACATTAAAAACATTTTTAAAGAAGCTTTATATATATATATATATATATATATATATATATATATATATATATATATATATATATATATATATATATATACACACACCAAAAATTCTGACAGAACAAGCCCTATGGAACTCAGCGGACTTACTCCAAATACACATGAATAGAATTTCACTGCCACTTGGAGTGGGGGGAAACTGGTGACTCTTCCATACACTGCTGATGCTACTCTGTTAATTGATTGATTGCATTTGTATACCACCCCATAGCTGAAGCTCTCTGGGCGGTTTACAACAATTAAAAACATTAAAAACAAATATACAAATTTAAAAACACATTTTTAGTCACCAACACATTTAGTCACCAAAAGTACATAAGTAAACACAAACAAATACCTATCAAAGATCCTTGGCATGCTTGTTTACTGGCCATTTCACTTAACCTACACACCCAGCTATATGTCTCATGCAGCAATTGTTTAAAAATAATGTGAACTGGTATTGACAGAGTGATGGAGTTCAGTCTAAGTTCTTGATCTTCTTTGGAAGCAATACATCTTTTTGGCAAAGAAAAGCCAGTGCGGTGTAATGGTTAGGCTCACTGGGTGACCTGGTACAGTCACTGTCTCTCAGCCTTACCTACCAAATAGGACTGTTGTGAGGATATAATGGAGAGGGGAGAACTGTGTACGCCAACTTTAGCTCCTGAAAGGAAGGAAGGAAGGAAGACTCCCATTATCCATCCATAGTGTCTGAATACACATTAGCTTATAGAGCTTTTTGCAAGGATATAATGTGTTAAAAATATTAGCTGAGAACCATGCTCCATCAGACTCAACACCTACTATGCAGGGAGCCTCCTTCCATTGTGCTAAAGAAGGTATTTATTAAGAATTTATTAGGTTAGAGTTATGAAACTCTAGTGGTCTGTCTCTATGCTCCCTTAGCCTTACAGTAACTTCCTGTCAGGTGACATCACCCCTCTCTTTAATTGGTTAGTTAGTTTTCCCTCCAAAACCTGCCTCAGTTTGTTTCAGTCATCAGTGAAGCTAGCTGCCGGCCTAGTAGCCCAAGAGGACAACACTCCTTTTTTACCTATCTCTCTCTCTCTCAGAAGTTATTTCTCTGCCAGAATTGCCTCTTCTAGAAGCTGTCTTTCTCTCAGAAGTTACCTCTCCTCTGTTGAATCTACCTCTTCAACAATTCTACAATATAATTACCTGCCATCAGCCATCATCATCAGTCAGTCAATCCTTTATTTGCATTTAGGCATAGGCCATTGCACAATATGAAATGTACATTTAAAACCGTAATACCTATAACGTTAAAACAGATCCGGCTGAGGATGATGAAACTTTTACATGATTTGCTCTGAGCTTTTTCGCAGCTAGAGCATAATTTGCTACTGCAATTGTGACCTGCTTGTAATTATCAGCCAGAAGCACGATCACCCAGTCTCCGCATGATGTCCCCCCCATACGACTAATCAGAGGGGCTAAGAATTTCTGTCTAGGGTTCCTGTACAGCGGGCACTGGAACATATAATGAACTAGATCTTCGGGTACTTTACAACCAAAGATACAGTGTCGCTTCTGCGTAGGGATTCCCAAGTACCTACCTTTAAGGTAAGCTGTGGGCATTACTTGAAATCTGAGCTCTGTGAATGCTCTTCATAAGGGGGCACATGACAAAGTGTCGAAGTAGTGGGGTTTGGCGTGATTGAATTTAATGTGGGGGAACCAAGATGAAAAAGGGGCTGCAATAATTGTTGCCCTATCTTGGTTCGCATCGTAATTGAATACCCAATTTCTAAGTTGAGTGGGGTTAAGGCCAAAAAGCTTAGAGAAAGATCGTAAGTGTCTAGTATTGCCTGTCCCCCTTGGGCCGAGCCCCCAGTCCTCTGTTGTTCAAGCCACCAGAGTACTGATCCATATAGGATTTTTGGGAGGACTTTGGCGGCATAGATTTTTAACATTGGGTTAATTAGCTGCCCACCGTGGATATAGAAAAATCTCCTTAGCTGCCTGCAAACCCTAGCACAAAGTAGTCGAGTGCCCTTTTTTACCTGATTATTAAATTTCATTTAATGTGCTTTAATGGGTCTTATTTGGATTCTTCCAATGGCCATTACACTTTCATCTCAGGAAAGGGAGCAAGTGTAGTTGATTACATCCTCGGTTCGCCCTCTTTAGTTCCCTTTGTCAAAGAAGTCACTGTGGAGGCTAGGCCGGATAGCGACCACCTCCCTCTGAGAGTGGTCCTACACGGTTTTTTCCACCTCTCTTGCCATCCCCAGTCCCACACGATTGCCCCGATATTAGACAGCTTGCAAGGGACTAAGCGACTCAAATGGACCGCAGAAATTGAGCTAGAGGTAAAAAGGACATTAGAGACGAGCGCATTGTCAGAACTGCACCAGCTGGCCTCTAAAACTCCGGAGGACATTCCCAAAATATATGAGGATATCATCAAAGCCCTCAAACCAGCGGTGACTTCAACAGATGTAGAGAGGCACCCAAATGCCCCCAAATCGTGGTTTGACAGGGATTGCAGATTTATGAAAAGAAAATTACGTGCCCAAATGAGGACCTTAAAGAGATAATTCTGATGTAGCCATTTTTCACCTGCTCTCACTAAAAAGGGCATATAAAAAGCTACTTAAAGGGAAAAAACAGGCTTTCGTCACTAACAACTGGCAGGCCCTGGGCCTGGCTTTGATCCAAAGAAATGACCCTGAATTCAGGGGGGACTTGCCCAGGATTATTTCATGCCAATTCCTCCTATCCTTTCAGAAACTTGGGTTTCATATTTTTGTGTCATTTTTGGACGTGTTGTACTGCCACTGTCACCCTGTCCTGTCGAGGTGACTTCATTACCATCATGGCCCCCCATCACCATCTCGGACATCGGGGAAATACGAGCTGGTAAAGCCCCAGGGGAGGACATGCTGCCCCCTGATTTATTTCACGCAGAAATCTCCTGGTGGGGCCCTCTCTTGGCCATTCTCTTCTCACATATTAATTCCACCGGGGACATTTCTACTGGTTGGCGCACCAGCATAATGGTGCCTATCTTTAAGAAAGGCGACCCCTCAGATCCCCATAACTATAGGCCTATTAGCCTACTAGATGTGACATCGAAAATGTATGGGCGCTATCTTCTAAACAAATTATTAGAATGGGAATTCTAATCTAAGAATTCTATTATTCACGTAGAGCAGGCTGGATTCAGGAAAGGCAGAAGTACAGTAGACCACGTTTATGTTCTCCACCACTTAATACAAAAGTCCTTAACAGGGCCAAATGCCTCTTTATTCGTGGCATTTGTGGACTTTACTTCTGCCTTTGACTCAATCAGAGACTTGTGGCATAAACTCGGGCAATCCAATATCGATAAGTGGCTCTTGTGGTTAATCCAGTCCCTCCATCAGGCAAACTTTATGTGGGTCAGAATAGGGAGAAATAGAACTCTCTCCCAAGAAATCCCTGTAGAGAGAGGGGTCAAACAGGGGTGCATATTGGCCCCTTTCCTTTTTAATTTTTATATAAACGATATTATTCCTGCTCTGACCTCTCCTACATTTTTTTCGCCATCACTGGGGAATAGGAAGATTTCGTCTTTATTATACGCCGATGATCTGACCCTATTCTCTCTGAATAAAATCGAGTTAAATAGAATTCTAGCCCATTTGGAAGAATATTGCAAAGACCATCGTTTCCAAGTAAATCATTCCAAAACTAAAATAATGATTTGTGGGAAGTACAGGAAATCAAAATCGAACTGGACCTTAAACGGGCAATCTCTTGAACAGGTCCGGTCCTTTAAATATCTAGGCTTAAACATCAATGATAAGCTCTCGTGGAAACCCCACTTGGGGGCCATCATCATCATCCTCAGTTCACCATTCCCAGAGACTGTACGTTTTCTTTGAAGTTTCCTCCAAGTTTCACTATCCTGACCTTTATTGACTCCTATTTCAAAGTATATCCATCCACACAATTTGAAATATTAGTGACTCTAGGCAAAATACGTGGACGCACTCTGTATGGTTACATTATTCTAAGCTTGCATAAATTGTCACAAACAAATAAGTGAAAAGAGCAAATTCTAATCTGTGACCGGTATACCCTGAACTGACATTATAGCTTTTTTGGGGCTATATAACAGAAGCACATGATTAACATGTGATCCTCTTAAAGGATGCCATGGATAAAGTACAGATCAGGCTATTGCACTGTAGGTGGGCCATCTTGCTTCTGGGTTTAGCTGACAGAGCAATTCCTTTGTATGTTTACGATGAAAACCATGCAGCCTCTTATTCAGGACAGCTGAGCCCTAACAGCTTTCACTACTGTGGACAATGCAGAAGCTCACAAAAGCACATTTAATGTACAGCATAGCACGATATGCTAGTCCCATATAATCTTTTATTAAACTTGCCCAGTGAAATAGAAAATGACTTAACATTAGCCCTCATGGGAAAAAAATGGCAGAATCAGAGAGTAGCTCAGAGGATACAGATTAATCTTCCAGGAAGCTTTTTGGGTTTCCCCCCTTCCTGTCAGTTTTTTCCATCTCCGTTTCATTTATTCCCCTTTGCTTTTTCCCTTAGGAAATATTAAGCCTTTCCTCAGCAAAGCTGGAGGTATTTGGTGTAGAACTTTATACTTCAGGTGTTTTATAGCATTACTGTTACAAAACAAAAAGGGATGACTGGCAAGCAAGCTATTCCATCCAGTAATCAAACATAATTTGCTTTTCTATTTTTGTTTTTATTTTTGTTTGTGCTTATTTATCAGTGTAATTTAATTAAATCCCAGCTTTTTAAAAAACACCTGCCTTTACTGGTCTGTATGAGAATATGCATGATTCCTATACTCTGCCTCCACAGTCTGAGGCAGTTCCCGCCCATCAGCAGACCCAGAGGTGCATGCCTTCAAAGCCCCCCCCAATTGCAGTGTGGCCACGTGTGCCACATTGCACAGGGGGTGGGGTAGGGTAGGGTGGCAACTTAAGCTCTACTCTGCCCTCCCTCAATCTCCTTCCTCCTTGCATCACACAGAGCAGGTCATGGGTCATGGGCGCTTGGTTGGGGCTTGTCTGGTGGCCTGTTTCGGCAGCCGGAGGGCATAAAAAAAGGGCCTGGAGGGCCTGCGTAGAAGAGAGTGGCAGCTGGGAGAGAGGCAGTGGTGGCAGAGAGTGATGCAGCATTGTCAGGAGCAGCAGTGCTGTTGTGTTGTCATTGATGGGCCCTTAAAGGTCTGTGAGGTTTGGAGTGGGGGCTGGGGAGTCTCGGCTAGGCCTGACAGGTCTGCTCTGTTTTCCAGCGTCCTGTGTGGCCTGGCTGGCTTGGCTCGTTGGGCAGGACCAAAAGCTTTGCGGCCTGACTGGCAATTCTGTGGCCACGTGGTTGGCCCCTTTTGGTTCGGTGGCCATTTTGTGGCCTTTTTGGTGCCTGCCATTTTAGGAGTACTAATTTGGAGTACTCATTTAGGAGTACCAACTTGCGGCTGAGGGGGTCATTGCAGGCCACATATCTGAGCCTTGCTCGGTGGTCATTTGGGAGGCCTCGTGCATGGGTGCCATTTTGCAGGTAGGGTGGACAGACCTGGGCCTTCATTAGGTTGGCCACCATTTTGTGCCTGGGGCCTTGCTAGAGTGGTGGCCATTTGGGGATTTGGCCACCATTTTGAAGGTGGCCTTCTTGGGAAGGTCATTGAGAAGGTGGCCATTTTGGGTAGGTCAATTTTGAAGGTGGCCATTTTGGGTGGGTCAGTTTTGAAGATGGCCATTTTAGGAAGGTCATTTGAAGGTGGCCATCTTGGGAAGGTCATTCAGAGGGTGGCCATTTTGGAAGGCTGTTCAACAGGTGGCCATTTTGGGAAAGACTGTTGGAAGAGGCCCTCCCCACTTTTTCCTTGAAGGTAAGCTGGGTTGGGAGTACCATGTCTCCTAAGAAGGGCATTGGTGGTTCTGGGGGGAAGAGGAAGGCCCTGAAGCAGTCAGCTCAGTGGCCACTTCCTCCCCCCACCAGACTCCTCTTTCTCCAAGGATGAGGGGCCTAATGTGGTGTCAGTGTTAGCCCATATTGAGTCTCTGGAGCAGTTGAGGAGACCACCTCAGGAGACTATGGGGAAGAAGGCTAAGGTGGCTAGAGGTAAGCAGGATAAGAAGGGTAGATATGATAATTATTGGAATTCTATTTCAGACTGCTTAAGAACATAAGAAGAGCCTGCTGGATCAGGCCAGTGGCCCATCTAGTCCAGCATCCTGTTCTCACAGTGGCCAACCAGGTTCCTGGGGGAAGCCCGCAAGCAGGACCCGAGTGCAAGAACACTCTCCCTTCCTGAGGCTTCCGGCAACTGGTTTTCAGAAGCGTGCTGCCTCTGACTAGGGTGGCACAGCACAGCCATCATAGCTAGCAGCCATTGATAGCCCTGTCCTCCATGAATTTGTCTAATCTTCTTTTAAAGCCATCCAAGCTGGTGGCCATTACTGCATCTTGTGGGAGCAAATTCCATAGTTTAACTATGCACTGAGTAAAGAAGTACTTCCTTTTGTCTGTCCTGAATCTTCCAACATTCAGCTTCTTTGAATGTCCATGAGTTCTAGTATTATGAGAGATGGAGAAGAACTTTTCTCTATCCACTTTCTCAATGCCATGCATAATTTTATACACTTCTATCATGTCTCCTCTGACCCACCTTTTCTCTAAACTAAAAAGCCCCAAATGCTGCAACCTTTCCTCGTAAGGGAGTCGCTCCATCCCCTTGATCATTCTGGTTGCCCTCTTCTGAACCTTTTCCAACTCTAGAATATCCTTTTTGAGATGAGGCGACCAGAACTGTACACAGTATTCCAAATGCGGCTGCACCATAGATTTATACAACGGCATTATGATATTGGCTGTTTTATTTTCAATACCTTTCCTAATTATCGCTAGCATGGAATTTGCCTTTTTCACAGCTGCCACACACTGGGTCGACATTTTCATTGTGCTGTCCACTACAACCCCGAGGTCTCTCTCCTGGTTGGTCACCGCCAGTTCAGACCCCATGAGCGTATATGTGAAATTCAGATTTTTTGCTCCATTATGCATAATTTTACACTGGTTTATATTGAATTGCATTTGCCATTTTTTCTGCCCATTCACTCAGTTTGGAGAGGTCTTTTTGGAGTTCTTCACAATCCCTTTTTGTTTTAACAACCCTGAACAATTTAGTGTCATCAGCAAACTTGGCCACTTCACTGCTCACTCCTAATTCTAGGTCATTAATGAACAAGTTGAAAAGTACAGGTCCCAATACTTATCCTTGAGGGACTACACTTTCTACAGCCCTCCATTGGGAGAACTGTCCATTTATTCCTACTCTCTGCTTTCTGCTTCTTAACCAATTCCTTATCCACAAGAGGACCTCTCCTCTTATTCCATGACTGCTAAGCTTCCTCAGAAGTCTTTGGTGAGGTACCTTGTCAAACTCTTTTTGAAAGTCTAAGTACACTATGTCCACTGGATCACCTCAATCTATATGCTTGTTGACACTCTCAAAGAATTCTAATAAGTTACTGAGACAGGACTTTCCCTTGCAGAAACCATGCTGGCTCTGCTTCAGCAAAGCTTGTTCTTCTATATGCTTAGTTAATCTAGCTTTAATAATACTTTCTACCAGTTTTGCAGGGACAGAAGTTAAGCTAACTGGCTTGTAATTTCCGGGATCCCCTCTGGATCCCTTTTTGAATATTGGCGTTACATTTGCCACTTTCCAGTCCTCAGGCACGGAGGAGGACCTGAGGGACAAGTTACATATTTTAGTTAGCAGATCAGCAATTTCACATTTGAGCTCTTTGAGAACTCTCGGGTGGATGCCATCCGGGCCCGGTGATTTGTCAGTGCTCCCAATTGGTTCGACAACACTTAGATCTCACACCAGGTCCTGGTCCCCACTGAGGATTAAGTCCAGGGTTGCCGTCCCTCTGGTCGGTTCCATGACCAACTGGTCTAGGGCATAGTCATTTAGAATATCTAGAAATTTTGCTTCTTTGTCATGACTGGAACATATATGCAGCTAGTCTATGTCTGGGTAGTTGAAGTCACCCATTACTACCACATATCCTAGTTTGGATGCTTCTTCAATTTCATATCTCATCTCCAGGTCTCCCTGAGCATTTTGATCAGGGGGACGATAGATCATTCCCAGTATTAAATCCCTCCTGGGGCATGGTATCACCACCCACAACGATTCTGTGGAGGAGTCCACCTGTTTTGGGGTTTCGAGCTTGCTGGATTCAATGCCTTCTTTCACGTATAGAGCGACTCCGCCACCAATACGTCCTTCCCTGTCCTCCCGATATAGTTTATATCCAGGGATAACCGTATCCCACTGGTTTTCTCCATTCCACCAGGTCTCCGTTATGCTCACTATATCAATGCTCTTCTCTAAGACCAAGCACTCCAGTTCTCCCATCTTGGTTCGGAGGCTCCTAGCATTAGCGTACGGGCACTTGTAAGCAGTGTCTCTCTTCAAGTGTCTTTGGCACTTGTGGTTTGGCCTGTGGTAATTTTGCCCTTCTGAATTTATATCCTGTGCCCCTGCTCTCACAATGCCTACTTCTAGGCCTACCTCTTTTAAAATTTCATCTGGTCTTTATCCCGGGGGGAGGTTTACTCCGAACCGGACCTTCCTCGGCTCCTGTCGGGTTTCCCCCTTCAGTCAGATTAAAAGCTGCTCTGCCACCTTTTTAATTTTAAGTGCCAGCAGTCTGGTTCCATTCTGGTTCAAGTGGAGCCTGTCCCTTTTGTACAGGCCCGGCTTGTCCCAAAATGTTCCCCAGTGCCTAACAAATCCAAACCCTTCCACCCGACACCATCGTCTCATCCACGCATTGAGACTGCAAAGCTGTGCCTGTCTGGCTGGTCCTGTGCGTGGAACCGGTAGCATTTCAGAGAAAGCCACCTTGGAGGTCCTGGCTTTCAGCATCCTACCTAGCAACCTAAATTTTGCTTCCAGGACCTCATGGCTGCATTTCCCCATGTCATTGGTGCCAACGTGCACCACGACCACTGACTCCTCCCCAGCACTGTCTACCAAACTATCTAAACAACAAGCGATATCCGCAACCTTTGCATCAGGCAGGCAAAACACCTTGCAGTCTACACGTCCATCACACACCCCACTGTCTATGTTCCTAATGATCGAATCACCCACTACAAGGATCCCTCCACCCCCTGGAGATATATCCTCGGCACGAGAGGATAGCTGCTCATCCCCCAAGAAATGGGTCCCTTCTAAGGGATCGTTTCCCTCTTCCTTGGCTGGATGCTCTCCTTCCCCGAGACCATCGTTCTCCATGATAGCAGAAGAGCTATCATCCTTGGAGTGGGACATAGCTATAACATCCCTGAAGGCCTCCTCCACACACCTCTCTGCCTCTCTCAGCTTTTCCAGGTCCGCCACCTTGGCCTCAAGGAAATGAAGTCGTTCCCGGAGAGCCAGGAGCTCATTGCACCGAGAGCACACCCATGACTTCTGTCCAACAGGCAGATAGTCGTACATGCTGCAGGCAGTGCAAAAAACTGGAAAGCCCCCACACCCCTGCTGGCTTCTTACCTGCATAGTTTTGTTTAAGGTTTATTACGTCAGTGGGTTGGGGACTGCGGTTTAGTTGAGGTCAGGGAACAGACGGGCAGAGTGGGGGGCCCTAGCCTCCGCGCCCTACTGCCGAACTCGCTTAGCTGTACTGGAGGGCTCATCAGGTCAGTTTGCACCTGTACATTCAGCCCCTAAGGCAGAGTCGGTGGCTGCAGGGAGTCCTGATGTGGAGACTGCTGTAGCTCATCTGGGTTTTGGTGAGTCCACTCATCAGGGTAATGTGTGGGTAATGTCTGGGTGGCCTGGAATGGGGCCTTGGGCTATGCCTTGGGGAGCTGCTCGGGGGTGGTCTTGCCTGCCATATTCAGGGGCACTATCTGCTGGATATGGACAGGGTGTCTCTCTTTCTGCCTGGCAACAGCCTATGAGTGATGATTGTAGACGGGTTTGGACCCCCGGGGGCACTCCTGTGGCAGAGGACAGCCCAGCTCACTGCTGATCCACTGTCTCCTGTCCGGGCTGTTACAGTTCCGTTTGCGGAGAGGTCAGCTGCTCTGGGGGCTCACTTGTTGATGGCAGCAAGGGAGTGTATTTGGAAGGGAGAATACATAGATGTGTTTTCTCTGTTATACCATGAGCCCGTAATGGGGAATTCTATATATCCATACATATATAATCACAGAAGGCACATTTCTTTTATAATCATAAGGAGTTAAATACTGAACTTCAGGCCTATTGGGGTCCTGAGATTCATGCTTACAGAGAAAACAGAATCAGCATTTTATTCAGGCTAACAGCAAAAACCTGATGCGATGGCAGCAGGTCACAGCGGTCTCCTGTTTTCCTGCCAAATCACTGGTACTTGACAAAGCTGAGATTAATTACTTTATTGTTTGGAATCAAGAAGCGTTAGGAGCAAGAGAAGCTGTGATTGATGAAATGAGTAGGGATTTCCAGTGTTTGACTCTTGAATGCTATCTAAAGGAGAAATGTTTTATAGAATAATCAAAATGTTTTAATGAAAGAGAAATTAATGATTTTAAAACAAATCAGTGTACTAAATTTATAAGTTTATAAGTGTATTTTCATTAAGAAAAGGGTACATCTGGGGTGGCCTGCCTACCTGTCTCTATATTTTTGAGGAGATATTAGTTAACCAGTTATCCAGCTTTTTTCCTTAGTTTGTGTGGTTTCACAGTGTACCTCAGGGGTTTTAAATTAAATCCTCCTTCATGAGCTATATATTTTATAAGTAAGGAAAAGAGATTTCTGAGAAAGTATAAGGACATCAGAACCCCTATGGCAAAGGAATAGAACTGGGGGTGTTCATACATTCCCAAACACTCTGAGTTAGGTTCCCAAACTTAACTCAAGGGAACTTGTCTAAATTTCTCCGGTGTGCCTGAGTCAGCCTGACCCATCTGAAAACAATGGCATATGGAATGTACTGCGTATGCCTGAAAGCATATTCACAATAAGTAACTGTTCCAACTAGAACCAAAATTCATTAAAGAGACAATAGGACAATGGTAACATTTATGGTATGGACAGAACCTTGGAATCGCCACTGGAGTTAGCTTATACTTTCTGATTGGTTTGGAATGATGTTATGTGGGCAAGGACTCATAAGATTGGTCAAATCATTGTCACATGTTGTACTTGTACTCTATAAAACAGCTTGCACACAGTGCCTCAGTGCAGTCTCTCCTGGATGTTTCTGAGGGGCTGACCCCGCATATGGCCCTGCATATGCTTGTAAAGAATAAAGGCCTACCTTTTTGCTTCAAGCCTGTGTCTTCTTCAATTTTATTTAAGGACCCCCAGCAAAAGATCCCAATGGAGAAAAAATTGTCCTACACCCGAGCAGAAGGAAAAGGAGGAGGAGAGAGACAGTGAGAAATTTAAAAAGAAAAAGATGGATAGGACCTGGGGTAATTGGATGGAAGGATTTTTAATTTATATGGGGGTGGAGATTCAGTGCCAGCCTATGAGGGTGGCAGCTTTGGTGAAATACCTGGGCATAATATTTAGGGCACATACGGAATTCATGGGGTCAGCATGGCTGGCCTATGATAATTTTTTGAGAATGAGAGCAGCAGTGGATGTGAATTTACAGTGGGACAGTAAGGAGCCATAGTTGTAGTTCATGACTGCAGCTCGACCGTGCAAGGGGATAGGGCAGATAGCGAGCATTTACTGGGTAAGACTGCCACTGTGGTGCCTTTCTGTGGGTCCACGTGGCAAGGGGTTCAACCCCGCCTGTTCTGTTGGGAGTTCAGTGGTAAGGGCTTTTGCACCAGGAACCTGTGTAAATTTAGACATGAGTGTTCCATCTGTGCCAGCTCCCATCCTTTTACCAGCTGCTCTAGAGCTTGGGGGTTTAATGGTTTTCAGAAGGAGGAAAAGCCCGGCCCTTGATGGCAGCCTTCAGGTAAGGGGTCCCACCCTGATTAATATTTGGCAACTTTTGCATTTGCTCCATCACTATCCTAAGAGGGTGGAAGCAGTTTATTTGGGGGAAGGTTTTGGTTTTAGGATTCCAGTTGTTGGGGAGCATAGGCCCTACATGTCAGGGAATCTAAAGTCAGTAGTTTGAATGGAGACAGTGGTGCAGGAGAAAATAGATAAGGAGGTAGCTGAGGGACGGGTCTTGGGTCCATTTGATTATCCTCCTATGCCCACTTTAAGGGTACCCCCTTTGGGCATCATTCATAAGAAAGATCCTGGACAGTATCACCTCATTCATCACCTGTCTTACTCTAGGGGGCAGTTAGTGAATGATGCCATTCCCAAGCATTTGTATTTGGTACATTATGCTTCCTTTGACAGCGCAGTTGTTATGATTTGGCATTTTGGCCTAGGTGCTCTCATGGGTAAGTGTGATGTCAAGTTGGCTTTCCCCCTGCTGCTAGTCCACCCTTTGGACTTTGATCTGTGGGGGTTTTCGTTTAAGGGTTTGTTTTATGTGGATTGAGGTCTGCCCATGGGATGTTCTATTTCGTGTTCAGCTTTTGAACGCTTTAGTACGCTCCTTGGGTGGGGTCTAAGAAGGAGAGCCAGCTCTAATGCAGTAGTGCATTGCATTGATTATTTTTTTTGTTGGTCCTGCTGGCTCACAGCAGTGTAGTCAGCTTATGGCTGTATTTGGGCAGGTGGCAGAGGAGTCAGGGGTGCCTTTGGCCAGGAAAAACCCGAGGGCCCTTAGCCTGTGCTTACCTTTTTAGGTATTGAGCTTGGCTTAGTAGCACAGGCTTGCTGTTTACTTGCAGTCAAATTATGAGAGTTGAAATGCAAGGTTGATAGCAGGAGGGATGCTAGGAAGGTGACTCTCAGGGAGCTTCAAGAATTAGTAGGGTGTTTAAATTTTGTGTGCAGGGTCATAGCACCTGGCAGAGCGTTTCTGCACAGGATTTGTGACCTGATGAAGGGCCTCAGCAGGCCCCATCCTCAGGTTAGAATTACCAGGGACATGAGGGATGATTTGGTCATAATTTTTGGATCAGTTTAATGGGGTTTCTTTTTGGCGTAGGAATTTGTTATTGGAGGCTGAGTTGCAAGTTCACTCTGATGCCTCTGGGGTTTTAGCTTTTAAGGTTATTTTTCAGGATAGCTGGTGGGCAGAGGCATGGCCGGTGGCCTGGGCTGAGGCTGGCATCACCAGGGATCTGACCTTTTTGGAGTTTTTTTCCCATAGGAGTTGCTGTACATCTGTAAGCAGCTGATTTGGCTAACTCCGTGGTGCATTTTGGTGGCTTTGGAGGTAGGTGATGTGATGGTGCCAGGCTATGGTTTCAAGGCACACGAGACCATCTCCTTGCTGAAGCTAAGCAGATCTGGGTCCAGTCAGTACCTGGATGGGAGACTGCCCAGGAACCACAGATATGCTGCCTTGGGTTCTGTGATGAAAAAAAGGTGGGGTATAAATGTGATAAATAAGTAAACAAACAAAACAGGCATAGTACTCTGAACTTTGGTACTAGCCATTAGGGTAAGAGCACCCCAAAGCATGTCTGGGGGCTTTCTATTTTGTCCCCAGTATGGTCAGTCTTTGACTAAGTTCCAGTTTTGGTCTATCACCAGATGGGCCTTGTCATGTTTGGGTCTGGATCTTGGGCAGTTTGGTATGCACTCTTTCAGGATTGGTGCGGCTGCCACTGCAGCTACCTTGGAATTTGAGGGCACAGCGTTGCAGGAGGTGAGGTGCTGGCGCTTGGGTGCTTTTTGTGTTTATGTCAGGCCAATCAAGGGCCCATGTTGACCATTGTGCTAAGGAGCGTATTGTTAATTGTTGTTTCTAGTGTTAGTAGATCTACACTGGTTGCCAATTGTTTACCGGGCCCAATTCAAGGTGTTGGTCTTGACCTTTAAAGCCCTATACGGTTTTGGCCCAGTTTATCTGAAGGAGCACCTCCAGCATCGCCAATTATGCCGCCTGATGAGATCAGCCACACAGGACCTTCTCTCGGTTCCACCAACTAAAACAGCCAGGTTGGTACGGACCAGAGAGAGGGCATTTTCAATTGTGGCCCCCACCCTCTGGAATTCCCTCCCGTTTGATCTTCGTCATGCCCCCTCCTTAATTGGTTTCTGCTGAGCCTTGAAGACCTGGCTATTCAGGCAGGCCTATGGGATTTCTGGGATGGGTTAGTTGTTAACGTGTTATTAACTGGAAGAGTGGGTTAGATGATTGATGGTCCTATCTATTTTATATTGTATCTTAGTGTATTAATGTATGTCGCCTAGAGTGGCCGTTAATTCGGCCAGATAGGCGACTCAGAAATAAAATTTTATTATTATTATTATTATTATTATTATTATTATTATTATTATTATTATTATTATTATTTCTGTTTTAACAGGTTGGAGGGTGCTGGAGAGAGTCAGGGAACTTATTTGTGGCCACAGATGGTGTTCTGGGACAAGAGGAGGGCGTTGCAGACAAGGTACGGAACCCAGTTGGAGCTCAGCCATTGTGCTTCAGTCCAGTGGTGGGTAGATGTGGCATGTTGTGGGAACGCCTTATACCAACACTTTTTGATGCTTCATTGGTGCAGCACCCTCCACCGGTTTTGGTTATCCATTTGAGAGGCAACAACCTGGGAATGTTGAAGAGGAAAAGCCGCTGTCATTCAGGCTTGCCTGGACTTTGAGGCCATACATAGAATGTCACCGGGGACCATGATTGTTTGGTCCGATATTCTCCCCAAGAGGATTTGGAGGGGTGGGATTGACCCTAAGAGCCTGAACAAGAAGTAAATAGGGAGGTCTGGCTCGCCCTTGCTGATATGCAGGGCGAGGTAATACATCATCCGGAGGTGAAGTGTGGCAGGGCTGGTCTTTACCACCCAGACGGTGTTCATATATCTGTAATGATTTGTTTCTGACTGATCTGCAGAGTGCCCTGCATGTAACTATCAGCCGCAGGTGGGGAAAGAGGGACTAAGCTGAGGCTTGTCTTTTGTGGTGGATATGTGTGAGAATTTCACTGGTTAGGGTAGCCTTTCTCAACCAGTGTGCCTCCAGATGTTGTTGGACTACAACTCCCATCTTTCTGACCATTGGCAATGCTAGCTGAGGCTGATGGGAGTTGTGGTCCAACAACATCGGGAGGCACACTGATTGGGAAAGGCTGGGTTAGGGTTTGGTGAGCACCCTTAGGCACCTTTTCAGGTGATAGGTGGAATCTGAGGCTTGCCTTCCTGGTTGTGAGGCCTATTGGCAGGATAAGGCTCACCTTTGGGGCTAACCTGTAATACCCACTTAGAATTGTGTGGCCCTGAGGGGGGTGAAGCAGGAAGGCCTCCCTAACCACCCTGCAGGGATGGGCCCCGGAGAAAGGGATTGGGCTTAGACCAACCCCTTTTCCACCGCAGGGTGACCTTGCCCAATTGGGTAAGTTTTCAGTCCCACACTTTTCTTGCCAGATAATTTGTTATACAATCAAGCACTTAATTGGCTTTATTTAAATAAACATGGCCCTTGATTTATCCACACTTCATCTTGTCTTGGCTCTTCATTTCCAGCTATGGGCTGCAATTACTGGAAGCCACAGCAGGGGAGAGTGCTCTTGTGCTCAGGTCCTTATTGTGAGCTTCCTATAGGCATCTGGTTGGCCACTGTGAGGACAGGATGCTGCAATAGATAGACCATTGGCCTGATCCAGCAGACTTTTCTTATGTTCTGACTATGAAATGAAATCGGAATGATTTTTATGTGAGAGGATTACCAACCTCCTTTCCTGAAAATCCTTGATCCTAACAGAAGCACTATACGCCTTCTCTGAATCCTTGCCTCCACAGCTTGAACTATTAACTTACTATGGAACTACATCTCAGAGTTTGTATACTTGGTCTCCCTCTCTTCTTGGGCAGTGTAGGTTACTTGGGCTACTTACAAGGAAAAAGGTAACTAAGAGATCACATCTCTCTTTTTACAAAATAAAAATATAAAATTAAGATAATTTTTGTAGTAAGCTACAAATATTATTTAATAATAATAATAATTTAATAATAGTAATAATAATTTCCTGTAGCTGTCACACTCATACAACCCTACCCAGGTTCGAAGGACTGGGTGATCCTAAAATCAGCCCTGACTTCTGTCTGTTAGGAGACCCCTGTCAGCTTTGTTATTCCTTTGCACCAGCCACTAAGCCTTGAGGGTAAATGAGACTGCCAGGGTCTAACAGAGGTTCCCTTTTCAGGCCCTTTAACTAAGGGTGCATTCAGACATGGGGCTTATTGCATTTATTTTACTGGTAGTGCTTCTGTCCCAATTTTTAAAATTCATTTCACACTGGAGTACCAGGAATTGTGGCTTTCGACAGATACACCACTATGTTGCGCTAAATATCTTTCACACTGCTGCAGTGAACAGGGACTTGTTTCTATTGCTCCCATTATACACATAAGCATTGTGTGTGTGTGTACTGCCTTCAAGTCGATTCTGACTTATGGCAACCCTATGAATAGGGTTTTCATGAGCCTGAGAGGCAGTAACTGGCCCAAGGTCACCCAGTGAGCTTCATGGCTATGTGGGGATTCAAATCCTGGTCTCCCAGGTCATAGTCCAACACCTTAACCACTACACCACACTAGCTAGTTCCCCCATAATTCACTGTTTTAATATATCTCATCACAACTATATGTGACCTCTCTTCCTTTTGACATTCTTCTGGTGTATGTGTGAGTGAGAGAGAGTGAGTGAGAGGGAGAGGGGGGGAACTGCTTCCCACACCTATGCCGGAATATGCTGGAATATGGCACAATTTTTGTGAGGTTAAAAAAACAGGCAGGGAAATAAAAGTACAAAACTGCTGTGATTTATGAGATTTTAGGGCTTGCAAATGGTATATTTCTGGAATAATTTATCATGGAAACAAGAGCTAAACTTCCACTATATTCTGTTAGATTTCCAGAACTGCTCCTATTTTGTGTAAAAGGTTTAAAAAAAAAAAAAAGCAAAAATTATGAGGTAAGGAACTGTAAGAGAAACAGATTCAGAGCTTGGAAAAGTTACTTTTTTGAACTACAACTCCCATCAGCCCAATCCAGTGGCCATGCTGGCTGGGGCTGATGGGAGTTGTAGTTTAAAAAAGTAACTTTTCCAAGCTCTGAACAGATTAAACTGCTGACTGAAACCACATTGAGTAAGCTGTGAGATATGGGTTTGCGAGCCCCTCCCTTTCACCACAATAATGCCTGAACCCCCACCTACACTGTAGCTGCCTGCTATGACCTATTTAACAGATCACATACAAATTGCCAATCACATCTGACCCTACTATATGGCAGTGCACAGTAGGCAAATAATGGGGAGACCTTCCCAAGGCCTTTATGGAAAAGGAGCTAACAATTGGCTCTTGGTCTTATTTTTTTATTTATATCCCACCCTTCCTCTCAGCAGGAGCCCAGGGCGGCAACATCAGCCAGCAATACCTTAAACATAGTGTCCATAGTGGTCTTAAACATCAGCCAGCAATACCTGGCTACACTGTGGACAGATGGGCAACCTGCCACTTCCTCTACAAGTGTTTTGAAATGCAGCATTGATTTCAGTTCCTGAAGAGTTTTTTTAAAATAACAACAAGCATAGAAGAAAGTATGCTTTACTCCATAGCCCACCTCTAATCCAAACATCCATATTTTGGATCTTTATAATGACCATTATTGGTTTCATCAGAAACACAAATGATATCCACTTTGTAAGTTTTATTTTGCTGTGAAATGCACCACATTTTGAACTTCTGCTGATATAGAAAGATCTTGGGACCACTGCTGGTTTTTTTAGAAGTGTAGCAAAGTTTGATTTTGTCAGTTAAACTGCAGGGCTAATGCAAGTTAATCTGCATTAATTCATCTATTTTAAATCCTTGATTTTGCATTCTCTCTAACAGAGTATTCAGCCCTATCAATGAGTAAGGATGTTACTCTATTCACTTGATGTTTTAAACTACGGAATTTTTGCAATGTATTATTTACCGTATCCTGGATTTCTATTTATCAAATTTTATTGTATTTACTTTATACTGACATATTCTGTGATATCTGTAAACTGCTTAAGAGACTTTCCTAAAAATGTTAAATGGTGTATACATTAAATAAAAAAAATAAACATTTAAAATCCACACATATGCAAGTTATACTGCTCTCTAATCTAAAATTACTCTCCAGCAGCATGGCAAGAACTACTACAGAGACCTAGTTTAAACATTCAGGAGAATGGGATTGTAGAGACCAGGGTAGCAGAATGGACAGTACCCCTTCAGACACTGGCAGAAATGTCGTCTCTGAAGATCCCCCACATTGTAAGAATTTTTATAAGCAAAACAAGATAAACTAGCATATCAAGTATACATTCTAGCACAGTGCACACACCACACATTAGTTTCCTACTTTCAGGTACAATTATGCAATACAGCATTTGAACATGTGACATTTGCTGTGATACAGCCTATTCTCCCCATGCATTTTGCCGTTTATCTTCCTTCAGCATCCCTACAAATATTTTGTGTGAGCAGGAACCACTTCAGGTGTCACTTAAGTAAAATCTGACTGCAGCAGTTCTTTGTGGATAGATAGTCTGTGCTGTATTTGTGTAAAAAACAAAGGCAGCAGGAAAAGCTTTTCTCAGCATCAAGGCACAGTGAATGGTATGCTGCACTGCTTCCACTTCTCATGTATTTGTTTAAGGAGCAGAAACACTTTCTATCAAAAGATGCTGAGTGTACGTGAGGAATTTCTTACTGAAATTCTGTTATGTCTATTAAAATTGCTACATATGTCTCACCGGAACAAGGTGGATTCACCTATTGATGTCTATGTTGCAGAACTAGTAACAATATATTTGGACCACATAAGTTCACAAAATATATGCATCATATAAAAGTTGCCGGGCAACCTCCTGTACTGTGTAGGGAGCAGTACAAATCCAAAACCAAGTTAAAGAGTTGGGAAGGAAATACACAAGATCTCAAGTCCAATACACCACCAGACTTGATACTCAGTGGGCTGACTTGCATGTTAACACATGTATAAGCCTGAGTTAACTCTTCACCTTCCACCATGCTCTTCACCCTCCTCCTCCTCCTCAGCCAAGTTCACTTTCAGTTCCAAAGAATCCCAATTTAATCCTATGAATCCCTATGTAAAGCAAGCAATTGAGAGTTGCAAAACAAACTAACTTCAAGTCAAGGGTTATGATGCAGGCTTATTTATTACATTTATATCCTGCCTTTCCTTCATCATAAAAGCCCAAGGGGTCATACATCTGGTTTCCAAGCAGTCTCCCATCCGGCTACTGACCCAACCCAAACTTGCTTAGCTGCAGCAAAGTGCTAGCCTTATGTTCCTTCAGACCAGTGTTTCTCAACCAGTGTGCCTCCAGATGTTGTTGGACCACAACTGCCATCAGCCTCAGCCAGCTTTGCCAATGGTCAGGAAAGATGGGAATTGTGGTCCAACAACATCTGGAGGCACACCAGTTGAGAAACACTGCTTCAGACTATAGCCTGGGACTAGCTAACTAAGTGTTTATTGTAAACCAGGACTCCTACTTTGCACATGATGCTCAGCCAAGATTATTTGAAACTGTAAGTAATCTTTGAAGAAAGTGTCCTGGGGAGAAATTCAATTCAGTTTTAAAGGCAAACATGCATAATTCACATTTTCTGAAACCATACATGAATAGAAACATCCATCCTTCCAAATTTGAACTTCTCAGAATTTTGCAATGCAGTTCTCCAGCCATGTAATATGTACAAAAATACATATACTTGCATAAATGTGCATAGAAATGCACATATTAGTGAAAACATACAAAAATGCATTATACTAAGGGACATTGCTCTGCAAAAAAGAGTGTATTAGGCAACATACAAAAATAGGTTTATTAGAAGAAATTTGCACTAAAATCCTGATGAATTTTCAGGATAATTTTTTTTGGAAAAAATTCACAAATTGATGTGGAAATGTGGAGAACCGAATTTAGGATTGGAAAAATGAGAAACTGACAGAACCAAACTCCTCAGATTCACCCATCCCTAGTGGGAGGAGGGGAAGAAGGCATATATTAAGGCTTTTTGATGTAGCACTAAACCATAATTCAGCATTATGTGCAAACCAGCCTTATACATACCTCTGTGAGAAGGGGATATCACCATTACCACCATAATAAATCCTCAAAATTTCCTAGACTCCTTATTTAATTTTTGAGTTTCTTTTGGATTTTCCCCCTCTATGTTTAACCTAAATTAACTTTCCTGCAGTTTAAACCCATTGTTCAGTTATAATCCAGGTATAGCAAAGTCAGCAAACTAAATGTGTCACTGGCAAAAGCAATTCTATAATGGCAAAACTGAACAACATAACTGAAAAATCTTGCTCTGATTTTTGTAATATGTGGGCCATATAAAAGATCTCCTAATGTTGCTTTAATGAAGTTTCTTTCTACACCACTCTGGTGTTCACTCTTTAAAAAGGTAGCAATTATATGATAACTGTAGGCAACATGGACTGTGCCTCATTACCTCTCATTTTGGAGGTGCCAAATCTATGTGGGACGCCGTCATTATTATGGCTTACAGTTGGCTAAGGTCACCCTGGTTCATCTGTTTTTTACATTGGTAGCCTTCTCCTTATTACTTGCCAAACAAACCTTTTTATTTTTGCACACGTTTATGTTGATTTTGTGGTTTCTGAAATTGGATTCTGGCTCCTACAGCCCTATGTTTCCACAGCAACTACAGGCCTTATCTGCTACTGCTGTTTGGCAGACAGACAACAAGGCCTTTCAGTTTACTTCTCTCTCTCTCTCTCATTTTAATGTACTTTTTCGTCTTTAACTTTTTTATTTTTACTTTTCCTCGCACATGCCATTTAAAAATCACATAATTAATTGAGTACACCCTGTGCCACATAGGGTTGCCATGGCTTTGAAGCCCCAAAAGAACATTTTATACAGCTATGGGTGCCATTTTTTTTCAAAGCACAGCACCTGGCGCCAGTACGAAATCTTGTGGAATTTAGCATATCCTACTCCAGGTATGATAAAGAAAACCTGGCACACTCTGTTTGTTTTTACTAATTTCCTTTCCAAACTGTCTTTTCAATATATGCGAAAGACACAGGGAGTAAAAGTTTGTTATTTTCTATCCAAAGTTAGGTCCCCCACACCCACCCCATTACCTCAAACCTGCTTAAACTGCTTCTTCGTTTGTGGTAAGTCTTTCTTTCTCCTTCTGTGAAGTGTGGTCTGATTTAGCATCATGTAGCTTGGAGCTGTTACTGATCTTGCAGCAGCAGCAGCAAGCGGAAAAACCAACAAGAAAAAAAGTCATTGACAGGCTGCATTAAAAGTTAAGAACAATAAATGATCTCATCACCTTCTTAAATACAGAGAGATGGAAGGGGGAAAATACAATCCTTTACTTCAGTGAGTGAATGAGTCTGTTGGGACAGGTATAGTGGAAGGCATTTCTAATGGCACCACTAAGGAAGAACAATTCTGCTGAGTTGAAACTGTTATGTCTCTCAGTAGATAAAAAAAAGATATTTATTAGATGGAATGACTGAGCAAAGACAGTTGAGGAAATATATACAAAGGATAGAAGGTTGGATAGCCATGTAATCTGTATGAAGGATGAGTTACATTTTTCTAATCCTTTGGTATATTGACTGTTCCGCAGGATTTGGTTTTAGTCTCTTAGGGCATAAGTAATGAACAAAGTTATCATGTGTTGGCGTGAGACCCAGATGTTGTGAGTCTTGGATTGTTTTACCACCACAAAGCTCTATAGGCCAGGCACTCAGACAGTCTACTTATGAGACTAGAACTGCAGCACTAGCTGCAAGGTTTCATATTCTCATTAATTTCAAAGATGCACTGAGAGAAAGCTATGTACATCTCTTGTGGTCAAATATGAGCCATGCATAACGAGATTTGCAAGATATAAATGAGATGTATTATTATAATTTATTATTATTATTGCCCATAATGTTCAGTGCACAGAGTACAATGAGTAAGTCCTCCTGATCTGTTCTTTAGGAATGGTCTGAAGGAATAGGAGGATACTACCTAGCTGAAGCAAAGCAGGCATGAGTCTGCTCAGTTCCTGGATAGGAGATTGCCTGAGAACCACATGTGTATTGCCTTAAATTCCACGACAGAAGAAATGCAGGGTGTACATGTAAGAAAAAAATAGAGTAATGGGTTACAATCTAATAGACTACAAAAGGGAAAGGGGAAAATAAGCAAATTCAAATACTTATGATAATGTAATGTGAGTAGTAATGCAATATGCTGTAATGTGACTAGTATTACAGTGAAAGGTATAAATCTGACCATTATGGGGGGCAACCAATTGTATATATCTAAAAATATTCTCTCATACATGCTAATTTAATTGGCAGCATGCTTCAAACTATCATCTAGAATTATGGAGAAAGGGAAATGTAGATTAAATGGGACAAGTGACTAACTGGGTCCAATCTAATGAAGAGGTATGCAATGCCACCCCATCGACTGCTACTGGCAGGGAAATGTAAATGTGAAATACTTCCTGTTTCTGCGTTTCTCCATAAAAACCTCCCCTCCACCTCCCTCCTATCCCCTCCCTCTTGCCCTGTCGTGTCCAGGGCTGGACTCAGGAATCACACCAGTCGATGAAAGCAATTCAGTTTTTATTAATGTAATATCCAGACAGAGACTACGTCTCCTCATGAAGCAACACAATACACGTGTCCTGCGACATGCAAGAGAGTTGACAGAACTAGGAATTCCCACCCCCCTTTCCTTTTTAAGGGGGCTTTCCAGCACGAATTCTCTCACTCCGCCTTAGGACAATTTCTTCCCCGCCCCTTCTCTCTCTCCCCCTGACTCGTTTTTCCCTTCTCCGGGTTCGTGTTGAGGGTGGAAGTTCTGCCTCCCCCTCCTCTTCTGAAGATTCTGTTTCTGGGATTGGAGAAAGGGGGGGTGAGCGTCATGCCCATCAGGCTGACATTTCCCTGGCTGAGGAGGGAGTGGAATCCCCCCTCCTTCTTGGTCTAACGGCTCTGGCTCAGTGAGGGGGGTAAGCGTGGGAAATTCCTGAGTAGTGTCTGTAACTTTGTCTGCTGGAGTTTCAAGGCCTCTGCAGTCGCTGGGCAACACTATCTGAGAGTTCTCCCTCCCCCTCTTCACCCAGCTCTGAGAAAGTGATCTCCTGCTCATCCTCTGAAGTGCTAGGGTCCCAATCCTGCATCCTGACACCATCCCCTCCCTCATGCTGTGCCCCCCCACCTGTCGGTTTCGGATGATGGGGAAACTGTTTATGGAATTCTTCCACTAAATCTGGGGCATGCACATCCCTTTCATTTCCCCCAGATCTGTCAGCTGGCCCATAACCCTTCCAGTGAATTAAGTACTATAATTGATTATGCCTCCTTCTGGAATCCAGAATCTGTTCCACTTCGAACTCCGGCTGTCCCCCTACGAGAATGGGTGCTCCCGGAACTTCCAGTGGCCATAACTCGCTGGGAGGGGCTGCTTTCGTTAACAAAGAGCGATGAAACACGGGATGGATTTTGAAGGTAGCAGGCAATTTCAGTCTATAGGCCATGGGATTGATTTGTGCCTCCACTTCAAAAGGCCCCAGTTTCCTGTCTTGCAGCTTCCTACACTTGCCTGGCATCTGAAGGAAGCGGGTGGACAGCCACACCTGATCTCCTGGCTGGAGGGAGGCCCCCTCTCTTCGATGTTGGTCAGCAATTCTTTTGTACTCTAGTTTGGCCTCGTTTAATTGCTGTTTAAGCACCTGCTGCACGGCCTGTAATTCCTGCAGAAATTCTCCTGCTGCAGGCACCAGCACATTTGATGCACTACTAGGGAATGCCTTGGGATGGAACCCATAATTAGCAAAGAAGGGTATCTGTCCAGTGCTAGTATGCAAGGAGTTATTATAGGCAAACTCTGCAAAATGCAAATAGGAAACCCAGTCATTTTGTTGATACGAAACATAACGTAAATACCTTTCCAAGACCGCATTCAGCCTTTCCGTCTGCCCGTCCGTCTGAGGATGATGAGCAGAAGAAAGTTTTAACTCCGTCTGCAACTGCTTCCAAACTGCTCTCCAAAACTTAGCTGTGAACTGGGTTCCTTGATCTGAGACTAAACTGTTTGGCAGCCCATGTAAACGATAAATTTCCTTTATGAACAACTTGGCTGTTTCTTTAGTTTCTAAGGCCCCTGGGCAAGGGAGGAAATGCACCATTTTTGTGAGGGAATCCACTATGACTAGGATGGCCGTCATTCCTTGGGACCTCGGCAAATCAGTTATAAAATCCATGGATAAATCTTTCCAGGGTTCATTCGGAGTAGGGAGGGGCTCCAACAATCCGGTAGGCCTTCCCGTCTCTGTTTTTGCTCACATGCAGACAGCACAGGATTTTACGTAGTTCTCAATGTCTCTGCGCATTTGAGGCCACCAAAAGTCCTTGGCTACATTCTGTATGGTCTTAAAGATGCCAAAGTGTCCTGCTGTGACGGAGTCATGACATTGGCGCAGGATTCTGAGTCTTAGCTCACCCTTCGGCACATATCTGGCGGTGTTACGCCACAACAGCCCATCTTTCCAATGGAAGTTTACTTCTGGTCCCTGGCTCTGTTCCCTCTCCTGAATGTACTGTTGCGTGCATGGATCCTCCCTTTGTGCCTTTCTGAGCTCCTCTTCCCAAGAAGGTTGACATGATCCCAACACCAGTTTCTCTGGCGGAACCACGTACTGGGGTTGGTTATCAATCTCACCTCCTTTGTATTGTGGCTGTATGGACAGGGCATCTGCTCTCTGATTTTTTTCATGGGCATGGTAAGTAATCTTGAAGTTAAACCTGGTAAAAAACTGTGACCAACGTATCTGCCTCTGGTTCAACTTCCGGGCCGTCTGTAGACTCTCCAGGTTCTTGTGATCTGAACGTACTTCTATCTGATGTTGAGCCCCCTCTAAGTATTGCCTCCAATTTTGAAAAGAATCCTTAATGGCTAGTAACTCTTTTCCCCACACTGTATAGTTCCTCTCAGCATCCTTCAGTTTTCTGGAGAAGTACGCGCAAGGGTGTAGCTCCGTTCCCCATTCCCCTGTAAGAGGAACCCCCCGATGGCAAAGTCTGAAGCATCTGCTTCCACAACGAAAGGGCGGGTAGGGTCAGCGAAGCGCAAGATGGGCTCAGAGGAAAACTTTACCTTCAACTCCTCGAAGGCTCTTGCAGCGTCCTCTGTCCATTGAAATTTTCTCTTCCCCCTTAAGCAGTCAGTGAGAGGGGATGTTAACTTGGAGAAACCTGGAATAAACTTTCTGTAGTAGTTGGCAAATCCCAAAAAAGTTGTACATCCTTTTTAGTGGCTGGTTGTCCCCAATCCAGTATACAACTCACTTTTTCTGGATCCATTTCCACTCCTTCAGCTGAGATGCGATACCCAAGGAAGTCCAAAGACTTGAGGTGAAATCCACATTTCTCTAGCTTAGCATACAGATGATTCTCTCTCAGTCTTCTCAACACAGTTTTCACATGCTGATCATGGTCTTCTTGGTTCTTTGAGAACACCAGGATATCATCTAAGTAACAGATTACGTACGTGTCCAAAAGGTCTCTAAACACGTCGTTCATGAACTTTTGAAACACGCCTGGGCTTCCACAAAGCCCGAATGGCATCACCAGATATTCAAACTGACCATAAGAGGTCAAAAACCCTGGTTTCCATTCATCGCCCTCCCTCATTCTGATCAGATTGTATGCCCCTCGTAAGTCCAGTTTCGTGAAGATTTTTGCAGAGCGCAGTCGGTCTAGCAGCTCTGAGATCAGGGGCAGCGGATAGCTGTTAGGGATGGTGATTTGATTCAGTGCACGGTAATCATTGCAAGGCCTGAGCTCCCCCCCTTCTTCACGAACAACAGGGGTGCTCCAGCGGGGGACTGTGAGGGACGTATGAATCCTCGCTTCAGGTTTTTTTTCAGGAATTCCTTCAGGGCCTCTCTCTCTTTCTCTGTGAGAGAATAAACTCTTCCCGATGGAATGCTGGCTCCTGGCACTAAATCAATCGCACAGTCATAAGGGCGGTGGGGAGGTAACGTCTCTGCCTCTTCTTCATCGAATACATCTCTAAATTCTCCATACTTCGAGGGGAGGGTTACCTGCTCAATCTCCTGCACTGCTCCAGCCAACGTGTCGGGTTTTTCTTCTGCCTGACAGTTTTCCTGGCAATACTGAGAAGTGAACCACACCACAGCGTCCTTCCACTTTATCTGTGGGTCATGCTTGACTAACCAGGGCATTCCGAGGATTACATCAAAGGTCGAAAGGTCTGTTACATACAACGAAATGAACTCTTCATGCCCTGGGATTTGCAGTTTCAATTTCTCTGTTGCTCTCGTTACCCCCCCTCCTTTCAGGGGCCTCCCATCTATGGTCTCCACCGGCAACGGGGTGTCCAGTTTCCATTGCGAAATTCCATAACGCTTTGCTAGCTCTGCATCAATGAAATTTGTGGTTGCTCCACTATCAATTAACGCGGTGGAGTTAAACATTACTCCTTTGGAAGTTGTAATCCGAATTGACAGTACCAAGACTCCTCTTGAAGGAGGCGTTGCCACCTGAGGCCCTTTGTCCAATGTAGCCCCCAGTCCACAGGCCTGTACATGGACTGGGTTCTCTAGTTTCCCACCGGCTCTGTTTTTCCCCCTTTTAGTACACAATCTCTAGCCACATGGCCCGGTTTTGAACAATAGAAGCATAAACGTTCTTTACGACACCTCTCCCTTTCTTCTTCCGACAGCGTCGGCCTGACCCCTCCCTGTCCCTCAGTCACATTGCCTGACGTTCCTGGGGTCGGAAGGGTCTTACTGCGAGATGCTGAAACCGAATATCTCTGGACCTCCTGTTTCTTTTCCAGGCGCCTTCCTTCCAACCGATGGTCGATCTGTCGGCATAGCCGAATCAGTCCAGGCAAATTATCTGGGGGGGAGGCTCTAGCCAATTCATCCAGGACTTCAGAGCTCAGTCCACTCCTATACATGAACATCAAGGCTGCATCATTATAACCAGTTTCCTGGGACAAAATTTTAAAAGCGTTGGTGTACTCTGACACCGTTCCTTTCCCTTGCTTCAAGGCCCCCAACTGCCTGGCCACCGTCGCCGCCCTTTGAGGGTCCTGGAACATCTCAGTCATGGCTCGCATAAAGTCTCTATACCTTCCCAGAAGGCCATCCTTTCTGACCAGGTACAGAGTTACCCACTTGGCAGCTTCTCCTTCCAAGAGACTAATGACAAACGCCACCTTGGCAACATCACTGGGAAACTCTGCGTTTCTGATGTCCAAATACAATTCACACTGAGCCACGAAGGTAGAGAGCTGCTCACTCTGTCCCGCATATTTAGGTGGTAATCCTATAGGGATCTTCACCACAGCTGCCGGAGGGGCTGCTCGCATCTGATCTACTGTGGTTCTCAGGGCCTGATTGTCAGTCTTCAAAGTCCTGACAGCCGCTAACAAGGTTTGAACATCTGCCTGTAAATCCGCCACATTGGTCCTCAGCCATCTCACTTCTTCCGTCTCAAAAGTGGGATTTGTTCCCCCTGCTCCCTTCTCCATCTTGTTGTGTTCAAGCGGTGGGAGCATTGAGGGTGAAGTTGGTGGTTCTGTCAATCTGTCATGTCCAGGGCTGGACTCAGGAATCACACCAGTCGATGAAAGCAATTCAGTTTTTATTAATGTAATATCCAGACAGAGACTATGTCTCCTCATGAAGCAACACAATACACGTGTCCTGCGACATGCAAGAGAGTTGACAGAACAAGGAATTCCCACCCCCCTTTCCTTTTTAAGGGGGCTTTCTGGCACGAATTCTCTCACTCCGCCTTAGGACAATTTCTTCCCTGCCCCTTCTCTCTCTCTCCCTGACTCGTTTTTCCCTTCTCCGGGTTCGTGGTGAGGGTGGAAGTTCTGCCTCCCCCTCCTCTTCTGAAGATTCTGTTTCTGGGATTGGAGAAAGGGGGGGTGAGCGTCATGCCCATCAGGCTGACTTTATTCGGGCTGAGGAGGGAGTGGAATACCCCCTCCTTGTTGGTCTAATGGCTGTGGCTCAGTGAGGGGGGTAAGCGTGGGAAATTCCTGAGTAGTGTCTGTAACTTTGTCTGCTGGAGTTTCAAGGCCTCTGCAGTTGCTGGGCAACACTATCTCTGAGAGTTCTCCCTCCCCCTCTTCACCCAGCTCTGAGAAAGTGATCTCCTGCTCATCCTCTGAAGTGCTAGGGTCCCAATCCTGCATCCTGACATGCCCCTTCCCTCTCCCTTCCTTCACCCCTCCTTTCCCCTCCCCCCTTCTAATCCCCTCCTTCCCCCTGCCCTCCCCCTCCTCCTCCTCCATGGTCACTTTTACCTATCCTAGGTCTACGACCTGGGAGACCAGGATTCAAATCCCCACACAGCCATGAAGTTCACTCGGTGACCTTGGGCCAGTCACTGCCTCTCAGCCTCACAGGAAGACAATGGTAAACCACCTCTGAATATCGCTTACAAATTGTGGAATAATGGCACTGACTGTTCTGCAGAATATTTTCCAATGGGCATGAGTGTCTCAGGGTACACAAGATAATAGTGGGAAGTGAAATATATTCTAGCAAAATTCTAGGTATGTTCTATGTTTTTAATTGACCATGCCCACCTTTCCTTAAGTGGAGTAGTTTAAGCACAGCAGGCTGAAAACATGCATCTTGGGCAGGCCAAGTTTGTTTTTTCCAACAGCTAGAGTCATTGCTTAAGTAGCAACATATTGTAATCAGTCTGATTTTACATCAAACTGCACTTTCAGATTCAATGCACTCAAAATAGAAATAGCGCATAACCTCCAGTTTGCTACAAAAAAGGCTATCTTCACCATCATAAGACATTGACCAATAAAAAGGCTTTGACATTGTTGTTGTTGTTGTTGTTATGTGCCTTCAAGTCGATTATGACTTAGGGTGACCCTATGAATCAGTGACCTCCAAGAGCATCTGTCACAAATAGGGTTGTCAGGTTCTTGGCCTGAGACTGATCCTGTATCTTTAGGAGAAGAGAAAGTCAGCCAAGTGCACGTGTTCTTGCAACTCTGTAATGGGAAAAACCAAAAGGTGGAATTCTCCCTCCCCCCTCCACAACTTTTAAAGATACAGAAGACCTCTTGGTTGCCAGGCCCGGCCTCCCAGAGGTCTTCTGTATCTTTAAAAGTTGTGGAGTGGGGAGGGAGAATTCCACCTTGTGGTTTTTCCCATTACAGAGTTGCAAGAACACCTGCACTTGGCTGATTTTCTCTTCTCCTAAAGATACAGGATCAATCTCAGGCCATGGACCTGGCAACCCTAGTCACGAGCCAGCCTATTCAGATCTTGTAAGTTCAGGTCTGTGGCTTCTTTTATGTAATCAATCCATCTCTTGTTTGGCCTTCCTCTTTTTCTACTCCCTTCTGTTTTGCCCAGCATTATTGTCTTTTCTAGTGAATTGTGTCTTCTCATGATGTGTCCAAAGTATGATAACCTCGGTTTCATCATTTTAGCTTCTAGTGACAGTTCTGGTTTAATTTGTTCTAACACCCAATTATTTGTCTTTTTCTCAGTCCATGGTATGCGCAAAGCTCTTCTCCAGCACCACATTTCAAATGAGTTGATTTTTCTCTTATCCGCCTTTTTCACTGTCCAACTTTCACATCTATACATAGAGATCAGGAATAACATGGTCTGAATGATCCTGACTTTGGTGTTCAGTGATACATCTTTGCATTTGAGGACCTCTCATAGCTGCCCTCCCCAGTCCTAGCCTTCTTCAGATTTCTTCGATGAATAATGAGAGAAATATAATTTTCTAGGTTAGATTCTCTGTACAAACAGTAGTAACACAGAAAAGAAGCAAAGAAGAACTCCAACAAACATACAAAAATGTAATTCTCCATCTTTGGAGATGACAGGTGTTACCACCACTCACCATATGCTCAGAGGCACATATTACCAACTTTTTCCAAGCTACACCGGAAGTGGATTGGATTGTGAAAGACCAACCCAAATTGTGTTTGCATTTTGACAAATTTGTAGGGTAGTACAATATCTCAGCGAGGAGGTCAGGTCTCCTGCTCCCCTGGTGCATTCACTATAGCTGCGCAATTTACCTGCTTTTTAAAGTTTGACAGATATATCTGTTGGCTGTTGGTATGTTCTTAAACTGCAAGTTTTTTTGCCTGTTAGTGAATAGGATTTAAATTTGTGTTTGTAGGAGGGAATGGAAGAGTAAATTCCTTTTAGTGGCTTTGTGTATTTGTGTTTATCTTGTATTTTATTCAGAGCTTTAAGGTTTTTGGGTATGGGAACCCCTGATCTTCTTATCCTGGACTTTTCTGCAAGCAGCTTCTGCGCTAGCGCCTTGTTGGGAATTGCTATGTTCTGAAAACATATGTTATATTCTGTTGGGATATGTTTTATTGTTGTTGACATTTTTGCTATCTAATTTTAACTTCCAAAACCCTCAAGATTGTAATTGTGTTTCCATTATTCATTTACAAAGTAGCCCCATAGAACTCTAGTACACTACCACCTTATCCAAAAACCTGCCAGCTCCTGCTGGTTAGAGCAGAAGGTAGTGGTGGTGGCCAGTTTTTCATCCACTTTTGCCAAGCCAAATCCAGGACTGAGGAGGGAAGAACTGCCCCCCTTGGAAGAACTACAGGACATTGCATCCAAAGCCTCTGATGCCCTTGAAATACCCCATTTTGGGTCTTTCTTCTGATCATAGCTTACTGGCAACTTGGGTAGAGGTCAAGCCTTTGCCACAGCATACTCTACCCCTACCCCACCCCCAAATTCCTAATACTGCTCTGTCAGCAAAGAGGATATATAGAAAAACACAGTTTATTTTGGAATCATAGGCATTCACTGTGATGCATCATAATCCCATCCCACTGTCATCAATATGGGGGCGGGTGGAGGGAAGATTACAACCTAGCTAGACTGATTTATATTTGTATTTGACTTTTTAAAGGGTTTGATGAGCAATCCGGTCTCCAGTCCTGTCTTTCTGTTTTGTCATAATTGTTTTATCTAAATCCAAAATAAACTATATTTTTCAATCTTTATAAAAACCACAGGATACAAGAAAACCTAGTATAAAATTGAGCTGAAAAACCAAAACTTTACTTTTCAGCAACGTCTTATTGGTAGGGGTAAAATAAACTTTCTTACTCAGACTGTTAAGAAATCTATCAGAAAATATGGACTCCTTTTCATCTGTAAGTAGTTAAATGCTTAATTACTTATGGATCCATTACAATCAGGAATCAAATTCCTGCCTCTGAGCAGCATTAAACCACTTAGCATTTGATTGTGATTGATTCAACAGAGTATTGTTAAGATTATACATTAATTTTCAGTAGTCATTCTATATAGGATTCGTCTAATTAGAATACAATTTGAAAGTAAAATAAGCATTTGTTTACTTTAAAACATTTTTTTGAAAAGATTAAAATGTAAATGTGCACAATTTGGTAAAATAACTGATATAACATGCATATTTTCCACTACATTGGCAAAGGATAAAAAATATATAATCCTTAAAAACAAGGTATATTAAGCTTACCAAATCACATCCACTTCTTGTGTGAGTCAGTTGGACCACACCAACTCAACATGGAAAATAGCCAGATTCTTTTTGCGCTTAGACCGCCTAGTATTTACACATTTGCACTTCAACCATTATCACTTAACATACACCTGGAGTGATGCGACTGCCTCTACCATTAGAGTTATGATTAAGGATGTCGTGGTAATGCTCTTTCCAGTGTAGGGCAATAGACTCTTTATCCTTAAGAAGTTTGGTACCATCCATTGAACGTAAGGGATTTGTACCGTAATTTGTTGGTCCATAGATGGTCTTTGTGGCTTTAAAAAAGCCCCATGCATCATGAGCATCTGCGAAGTGCTGGATTTCTTGAGCTTTCTTTATCCACCAGGTGTTCTCTAGTTCTTCTTTGGAACTCGGCGTTTGCACTGGCATAGTTTTTTTTTTTTTAGCAGCACAGTTAATGTCTTGGTATCCAATAGTTTGTTCACATGCTACAATAATGGATGTCTTCAGCTTAATCCAATGTTCCTCGACATTTTCAGGGAGTTCCGTCGGTAGATGTTTCTTGAGAGTTGTTTGAAAGCAGGCTCGCTTAATAGGATCTTGAAGGGCATGGATGTTTATTTTATTTATTTAAAATTTTTATACCCCGCCCTATTTTCCAAGGAACTCAGGGGGCTTACATTAAAAAACACAGAGACAGTTAAAAACATCACAGTATTCAAATTGAACAGATTAAATAAATTAAATACAATGTAAGTTAAAATTAACTACTGTAGTTAAAAGCCCGTCTGAATAAAACAGTCTTCACCTGTGCACAAAAGGCCAATAATGAAGGGGCCAGCCGAACCTCGCTAGGAAGAGAGTTCCACAGATTAGGGGAAGCGATCGAAAAAGCCCTATTCTGTGTCTCTGTAAAAGAGACTTGCGAAAAAGGAGGAGTGGAAAGAAGGATCTCGCTGGAAGATCTTAAAGTCCGGACTGGTTCATAGGGGGAGAGACGCTCCGACAGATAGCCTGGACCTAAGCCGTATAGGGCTTTATAGGTCAAAACCAGCACCTTGAATTGTGTCCGGTAACAAATGGGCAACCAGTGGAGCTGTTCATTTTATACCTTGGTTTTCTTCCTTGGAACCTATGTTGAGGAACAATATTAATGGCCATATTGGATCGAATTAATTGGTGATCTGTCCAGCAGTCATCATATTAAAAAAACCAAAGTGCTTCATCAACAGGTGCAAACTAGTTCCTCTGTAGCACCATCAATCCAACTTAATGGTGTGACACTAGAGAATGTTTATCACTTCCCTTATCTTGGCAGTCATCTCTCTGTAAAACCTGACATCATGCTGAAATTCAACATTGTCTGAGCTCTGCAAGTACCGCATTCTCCCGAATGAAGCATAGAGTGTTCGAGGATTGGGATATTCGCAGGGAGACCAAAATGCTTATTTACAAAGCCATTGTACTACCAACCTCACTGTATGCCTGTGAAACACGGACCATTTATAAAAGCCACTCCCATCTTCTTGAAAGATTCCACCAACGCTGCCTCCAGAAAATTCTGCAAATTACTTGAGAAGACAGACAGACTAATGTTAGCGTTTTGGAAGAAGCAAAGACTACCAGTGTTGAAACAATGATCCTTCAACATCAACTTCGCTGGACTGGCCATGTTGTTTGAATGCCTGATCACAGTTTTCCAAAGCAGCTACTTTACTTCCAACTTAAGTATGGAAAACGGAATATTGGTGGACAGCAAAAGAGGTTTAAAGATGTTCTTAAAGCGAATCTAAAAAAAATTAACGTGAGCATCAAGAACTGGGAAGTCTTGGCCCATGAACGTCCCAAATGGAGTGGCTATTATCAAAGGTGCTACGGACTCCGAATAAGCAGGGTGAACGGGCCAAACAAGTTAAGCAGAAGGCACATCAAACAAATCCTCATCATGACCACTTCCATCTGGAAACCTATGTCCTCATTGTGGGAGGCTGTGTGGATCCAGAATTGGCTTCCACAGTCACTTATGGGCCCACTTTTAAAGACCTTATTTTGGTAGACAATCTTACTCGGCCATGAGTGATCGCCAATGAATGACTGCCTCTACCCCCATTGTTGTAGCCATTGCATTCCTGTCACTTAGGGAAAAATATAGGACAAGATAGATAATATAAGGGAAGTCCAACAGAAGCATGAATGCTCTTTGGGTAGTAATGCAACTGGAGCAAGAAGTTCTGAATTCCCCACATGATATCACAGTATTTCCAAGCTGATTGGATTTATTACTAGAATAATCAAGCCATACTTATAGCTCATAGCAGAAAAACCAGACACTTTGGGGAAGAGCTATAGCTCAGTATTGCAGATGCTTTGCACAGGAAAAGTCCCAGATTGAATCCCTGGCATCTCTAGGTAGAGCTGAAAAAGTCTTCTGCCTGAAATCAGCAGCAGCAGCAGCAGCAGCAGCAGCATTAAGGGAGCCCGGGCTAGAGCCCGCCAGGCTGCCATGATGCCGCTGCTCTTCCTGGAGCGCTTCCCTTGGCCCAGCTTGCGCACTTACATGGCACTCAGTGCCCTGGCCTTGCTGGGTGGCAGCCTCAGCACCTACCGTGCCCTCAGCCAGGCCACCCCTGAGAACCAGGAAGAGCCCGGGCTACTGTCACAGCAGCCGCACCTGGGGGAGGAGAGCGACCCGTCGCTGCTGTGGCTCGGGCCGACTGCCTTGGAGGTTGCCTATCACTTGCTCTCCAACAGCCTCTGCATCTGGGTGTTTGGTTAACATCAGCTACAGGATGGCTGTCAGCGAGGCCAACTGCTTGCCATTTGCTAGCTACTCTTCTTTCTTCACGGTAAACGAAAGCATCAAAGTAGTGTGCAGCAAACATAAAAATCACAGCTGACTCCAGAGAAGTAGGAAATCAGAGAAGTGTCATAAGGAACTGGGGAGCCGCAAAAGAATTCATCCAACTTGAAAAGGCCTGTGGATGCCAGAGAGTCTGCTAAAGATGTCTGAAAACAAGAAGAGGAGGCACTTGGCAGGTTTTGAGCCCCTTCCTCAAATGTGTGATGTTCATATTGTTTTCTTAACAATGTTAATATTTTGTTACTTAAATTTTTGTGCACTGTATTTTTTTCTGATGTATTTTGTATTTGTGTTTATTTTTTTTGTGAGCCGCCTTGAGGGCTATTTGGCCAAAAGGCGGCATAGAAATAGAATAAATAAATAAATAAATAAATCATCATCATTATCATGGTTTATTGTATGCCGCCTTTCCATAGTAATCTATGCTCAAGGTGGCTGACAACATGAAAAAGGTTGCATAATTTAGTGCTACAAGGCAAAATTCAAATAGTCAATCGATAGGTTGAAGAAAACATCTTGAGAAACATATAACAAATTGAAATACCATTATAATTCCTAATAAGGTCCAACAATAAAATCCCTGTGCCAAGGTATTGATAATTCTTGACAAGTTCAATTTTCTCGTTGTCAACTTTAAAGTTATATAACTCTTCTGTTGCCATTACTTTAGTCTTCTTGATGTTCAGCTGTAGTCCTGCTTTTGTGCTTTCCTCTTTAACTTTTGTCAGCATTCGTGTCAAATCATTACTGGTTTCTGCCAGTAGTATGGTATCATCTGCATATCTTAAATTATTGATATGTCTCTCTCCAAAGTTCACATCTCCTTCATCTTGGTCCAATCCTGCTTTCCGTATATGTTCTGCATATAGATTAAAGAAATAGGGTGATAAAATACTACCCTGTCTCACACTCTTTCTGATGGGGAACCAATCGGTATCTCCATATTCTGTCCTTGCAGTAGCCTCTTGTCCAGAGTATAGGTTGCGCATCAGGACAATCAGATGCTGTGGCACCCCCATCTCTTTTAAAGCATTCCATAATTTTTCATGATCTACACAATCAAAGGCTTTGCTGTAATCTATAAAGCACAGGGTGATTTTCTTCTGAAATTCCTTGCTCCGTTCCATTATCCAACGTAAGTTTGTGATTTGATCTCTGGTACCTCTTCCCTTTCTAAATCCAGCTTGGGCACCTGGCATTTTTTGTTCCATATATGGTAAAAACCTTTGTTGTAGAATCTTGAGCATTACTTTACTTGCATGGGATATTAAGGCAATACTTCGATAATTACTGCATTCCCTGGGATCTCCTTTCATTGGAATTGGGATGTATATTGAACGCTTCCAGTCTGTGGGCCATTGTTTAGTTTTCCATATTTCTTGACAATTTTTTATCAAAATTTGGTCAGATTCAGTCTCAGTAGCTTGTAGCAACTCTATTGGTATTCCATCTGTTCCTGATGATTTGTTTCTTCCAAGTATTTTAAGAGCAGCTTTCACCTCTCATTCAAAATTTCTGGTTCTTCATCATATGGTTCCTCCATGAATGAATCTGTCATCCTTGCATCTCTTTTATAGAGTTCTTCAGTGTATTGCTTCCATCTTCCTTTTATTTTATCTCAGTCAGTCAGTGTGTTCCCCTATTGATTATTCAACATCCCTACTCTTGGTTTAAATTTCCCTTTAATTTTTCTAATCTTTTGGAATAGGGTTCTTGTTCTAACCTTTTTGTTGTCCTCTTCTATTTCTATACAATAACTATTGGAATAGTTCTCTTTGTCGCTACCTACTAGTCACTGTATTGTTGCATTTAGGGTTCTAACCGTGTTTCTGTCTCCTTTTGCTTTTGCTTTCCTTCTCTCTTTAACCATTTTAAGAGTTTCTTCAGTCATCCTTTGGGGTGTTTATCTTTTTTTAACTAGAGGTATTGTCTTTCTGCATTCTTCCCTGATAATGTCTCTGAGTTCAATCCATAGTTCTTCTGGTTCTCTATCAACTATGTTTAAAGCCTCAAATCTGTTCCTTATTTGATCTTTATATTCTTCTGGGATGTTATTTAAATTGTATTTTGGCATTATGATTGCTTTTTATTCTTCTTTAGCTTTACTCTGATTTTCGATATCACCAGTTCATGATCTGTACTGCAGTTTGCTCCTGGTCTTGTTTTTGCAGAAAGTATGGAACTTGTCCATCTTCTGCTTCCAATTATATAATCGATTTGATTCCTATATTGACCATTTGGTGATGTCCACATGTACAGTTGTCTTTTCGGTTGCTCAAAAAATGTTGTTTTTAAGAAACAAGTTATTGGCTTCTCACATTCCATGGTCCTATTGTGTGCACCGTACAACTCTGGACTCTCCTTTTGCATCTGTGCGCATCACCCTCTGGGCTTCCTTTCGGCTTTGACCGAGCTGCGTCATCAGTCACAGCATTACTAGTACTTGTCCATTGTTCTTCCCCAGTAGCTCAGTGAGTGCCTTCTGACCTGGGGGTCTCATCTTCCAGCACTATCTCGTGTTGCATTTTGGATACTCTGTTCATAGGGTTTTCGTGGTAAGAGATATTCAGTGATTTACCATTGCCTTCCCCTGAGTTTGGATGCATCTTAGTCTGGTGTCTTAGCTTTGACCATTCCGCCTTGGGTGCCCCTGCTAGGAGTCTAGCCTTTTGGTCTAGACTTTTGATGGCATTGCTCTCAGCTTCTTCAACACTCTCAAACCCCCTTATCACATTAAGGTGTGCATCCTAGAGGGGGATGATGAAATTATAAATTGCCAAATGCTCTTTGTCTGGTGTTACATGGTATAATTGGGCACTAGGTTCCAGATGCTACAGATAACCTGTCTTCTGCCATATTATGTATTTTAATTTTTTTGAATAAATAATCAAATGCATGGACAACAGCAGCCAACATCCAGATGTTCTGGACTCCAATTTTCATCAGCCCCAGCCAGCATGGTCAAATCATGGGAGTTGTAACCTACAATATTTTGAGGGCACCATGTTGAGAAACCCTATCTTACAATGTCATTGAAACAAATTAAACACAGGAAGATTGGAAGGAGTCTTATACTGCGTCAGATCATTGGTCCATCTCAATATTGCCCACAGCCACTTGCAAATCAAGTACTAGCCACAATGATGGCGTAAGGAGGGAGGGTAGTGACAGTGGCACTGCAAAAATAAGGCAGGGAGAACAAAGGGAGTAACAGCAACAATATTGCTTTACATATTCAGCATGTCCTAGAGATGCAACCAGAAATTAGGCCATGATCCCTGATGGATTTTTAAATAATTCTTGTCAACCATAACGTAATTTTAATAAATACAGTCGTACAATAAAATGAAGGGAAGCAATGCAGATCAGAGGAGCAAAACACGGGCAACCTTATCTTAATAATTATTCAGACACCAACATCCTGTAAATGCCTGAGTGACTGGCTAGTAGCTCTAAATTCATTCATTCAGATCATTTCTAGGCCACTTTACATTTCTGGGAAAAAAACAACCCTAAACTGTTTATACCATATCTTAAAACATCAACAAACAAACAAAAAGTACTTCTTCACAGGTACATAAACTATGTAATTCACTCCCACAAGTTGTAGTGATGGCCACCAACTTGGATGGCTTTAAAAGAAGATAAGGCTACCAATTGTAGAGCTGGAAAAGGTTAAGAAAAGGGCAACCAAAATGATCAGGGAAATGGAGCAACTTTGGAAAGGTTGTTAGCATTTGGAGCTTTTTAGTTTAGAGAAAAGGTGAGTTAGAGGAGACATGCTAAAAGTTTATAAAATTATACATGGCATGGAGAAAGTGGATAGAAAAAAGTTTTTTTCCTGGCAGACTCACCCACATAGCCTCACACTGGGTTATCATCAGTCTCCTCTAGCCCAGGCAGGAAATCTCTCTTGTTAATTTGCATGCTCCTCCTCCTATCCCTCTCAGCATCTCCTCAGTTTCATTTTCCTGCCAGCCCAAGCAGATGTCTCACTGCTTCTCCATCTTTTGTTTCTGGCTTCTTAGTAGGCTTTAGTTGGGCTTTTTTCCCCCTCAGGCGTTTCTTTTCTCTCTATTCACATTTTATTCCCTTTGTTTCACTTAGACAAACAAACAAACCAACAACAAACCCTTTGCTAGTAGGCTTTGTTGGTTTTTCCCGTCAGGAGTTTTTTCTCTCTTTAGCGCTTTACTGCAAACAAACAAGCCAAAACCCTTTGCTGTGCTTTCAGCGTCTTTCTGCCTTTTTTGTTCTTTCTGTCTCTCTCCCCTTCCCTGTCTGTGGGCCTGGTGGGAAAAGTGAAAGAAGCAACCTCTCCTCACCAGAGGAGCCAACCGATGCAAGAGGATGCGGCAAGGCTACGGCCAAAACAGTAGACCTCTGGAGGCAAGCTGAGCGCCAGTTCAGGGCTGCTGCTGCGGAGGTGAATCAGATGAGATTACCCGGCTCTTCATTGAACTTCAAGGGAGATTCTCCCTGAGCTGGAGGGTGAGAGGATGCCTCTGTGCGAGCTGTTTCCCCCCCTACCTTCCAACGTGAGTGAGCAGACGTGGAAGGCATTGCCATGGATGAGGGGCGGACACCTCTGTGCGAGCCATTTCCCCCCCCCTACCTTCCAAGGTGAGTAAGCAGCCATAGATGCATTGCCATGGATCAGAGGAGGGACGCCTCTGGGTGAGCCGTTTACCACCTCCCCCGCCTTTCACCTTGAGTGAGTATCCCTTCTCTATCCCAGGCGTGGAAGGCATTGTCATGGATGACCACCAGAGGCGCCCAGAGGACCAGGGCTGTGGAGTCAGTACGCCAAACCTTCGACTCCAGCTCCGACTCCGACTCCTCTATTTTTCTACTGTCTGACTCCCGACTCCACCCAAAATTGCTTCTTGTCAATCAAAATTTATTTGGAAGTCAGAGTCGGTACATTTCTACTGACTCCGACTCCACCGAAAATTGCTCATGACTCCAACTCCACGACTCCGACTCCACAGCCCTGCAGGGGACCATGCAAGTCAGAATCCTTGTAGGACTTCACGTGTCTGAGTGGTTTTAGCCCCTTTCCTCCACTCAGGTGGGTATGAAAACGGCACCCCAGAATGCAAACCTCAGACTTTCTTTGCCTCCAGGCTTTATGAGCACCATTCAAGAGGCAATTGGTAAAGGGGGTAGCGCACAAAGGCATACGTCCTCAGAAGCAGCAGATATATTTGCTTCTTAGGAGTAATATAAGCCCCTTTCCTCCACGGGTTTTGGACGGGGCAAACCAGAATGCAAGCCTCAGACCTTCTTTGCCTCCAGCCGTTGTAAAGGCCATTGAACAGGCAATTGGTAAAGTGGATAGCTCTCAAAGGCACAAGTCACAAAAGCATAAAAAGCTCCCACCTTCAATTTCCTCATCCTCTCCCCCCCTTGCCACAGCAAGTAAACGAAAAGGCACATGGCAAAGCCAAAAAAACCTAAAGGCAAGTCTCCTGACAACTCCTCAGATTTGTCCCCTAGGGACTGTCCTCTGCCTATGATATCTGGCAGAGTGGTGCCTTGGATAATAAACGTGCCCTGCCCATTTCTCCAGTCGGGAATCAGGCAATAAGCATTCCAAAGGTGGATCTTATAGACCCAGTGGCTAATCCTCCAGATTTTTTCTAGCCTCTCTGAAACTGCTCCCTTTGGGCTGCTTGAGAGGGAAGAGGGGCAGTGGAGTTCCATGTCTGACAAGGACGGGGATCCAACCCCACTTCTGAGCCATGCCTTTTAGAAGTGCAACATTTCTCCCCCCCTTTATTTCCCTACCTGAATCATTACCATAGCTGCATGGGACACCCCCCTAACCAGCAAAAAAGTCTGAAGCCTATGCCAATATTTATTTTAGATGAGTTCCTGGAATGGAATAAGTCATTTGTTTTCCATCTGTGGTTCAGCCACTTATTTATCTTAATGCTGGGATTTACTTTTCGATATACAGAGGTGTCCTAAAACAACCAAGGGAAAAGAGGTGCAGTTTGCCCCCAAACTGCAATTCTGAGTCTGCCAACTTTCTCCCCCTATCTCCTTGGTAGCCAGAGCTTCCTGTATGAGGCTTTCTCAGTGAATGACTGCTCCAGATATGGCTGCTGACAAATTATTCACCACTCTGGGTACTAGGAGGGCCCTTTGGCTAACTTATTGGAATGCTGACAGTACTCCTTGTAATAATCTGTCTACAGCTCCCTTTAAGGGATTTCACCAGTTTGGGGGATGAAATTTGAATCAAATTTTAGTAAAGATGAAAGCAAAGTAAGGCGATGCCTTTGGCCACAACAGGGATGATAATAGCACTGACAAGACATCTTTTTTATTCATTTGGTCCCCAAAGAGAAGATTTTCGTTACAGGACTTTCTGTGGACAGAGGCCAGCTTGAACCAGATCACATGTCTCCAGAAATCCAGCCTTTACCAACCCCAAGCCTGGACCCAGCCAGCCCCAGTAGGGTGCTGACCAGCTCCAGGCACTATTGGATGAAACCGATTATCTAGATCCATTTCAATCGGGTTTCAGGCCCGGTTTCGGCACTGAGACGGCCTTGGTCGCCCTGTTTGATGATCTATGTCGGGAGAGAGACAGAGGGAGTGTAACTCTGTTGATTCTCCTTGATGTCTCAGCGGCTTTTGATACCATCGACCATGGTATCCTTCTGGAGAGGCTTGCAGAGTTGGGAGTTGGAGGCACTGCGTGGGAGTGGTTCCGCTCCTACTTGGCGGGCCGTCTCCAGAAGATAGTGCTTGGGGAACATTGCTCGACACCGTGGGTACTCCAATGTGGGGTCCCGCAGGGTTCGGTTTTGTCTCCCATGCTTTTTAACATCTATATGAAGCCGTTGGGTGCGGTCATCAGGAGTTTTGGAGTGCGTTGTCACCAGTATGCTGATGACACGCAGCTCTACTTCTCCTTTTCATCTTCCTCAGGTGAGGCAGTCAATGTGCTGAACCGTTGCCTGGACATGACAATGGACTGGATGAGAACTAACAAACTGAGACTCAATCCTGATAAGACTGAGATGCTGTTGGTGGATGGTTTTTCCAATCAGATGGTGGATACATATCCTGTCCTGGATGGGGTTACACTCCCCCTAAAGGAACAGATTCGTAGTCTGGGAGTCATTCTAGACTCTTCCCTGTCACTTGAGGCTCATGTAGCCTCTGTGGCACGGAATGCGTTCTACCAACTTCGATTGGTAGCCCAGCTACGTCCCTACCTGAGTAAGGAGGATCTTACATTAGTAGTACATGCTCTGGTAACCTCACGTTTGGATTACTGTAATGCGCTCTACGTAGGGCTACCTCTGAAGACGGTTCGGAAGCTACAGCTGGTGCAAAATGCAGCGGCCAGACTGCTAACAAGAACGAAGCGGTCTGACCATATAACACCTGTTTTGGCCCGCTTGCACTGGCTTCCAATACGTTTCCGGGCCAAATTCAAAGTGTTGGTATTAACCTATAAAGCCTCATACGGCGCGGGACCTCAATATCTGTCGGAACGCCTCTCCCGCTATGAACCGGCTCGTACACTACGGTCTGCTACGAAGGCCCTCCTCCGGGTCCCGACTCATAGGGAGGCCCAGAGGGCAGTGACAAGATCAAGGGCCTTCTCAGTGGTGGCCCCCGAACTATGGAATAGTCTCCCCGAGGAGGTTCGCCTGGCGCCGACACTATCATCCTTTCGGCGCCAGGTTAAAACCTTTCTCTACTCCAAGGCATTTTAATTTTTTGTTAATGATTGTAATGTTTGTAATTTGATTTTAGCCTTTGCTGTTTTTAGACTGTGAAATTTGATTTTAGACTGATGTTTTGTATTATATTGTATTTTATTGTATCTATGTTCACCGCCCAGAGAGCTATTGCTAGTCGGGCGGTATATAAGTTTTAAAAATAAATAAATAAATAATTAAAACAATCTCTGGTGCCAGGAACCAGGTGGTTGAGGCAGGCTGCAGGACTTCAATCAGGTCTGGCCACACAGCACCTCATGTGCATGGGTACCACACACTGTGACCCAGGGGCTCAAGCAGGAATTCTCCCTCCCACGCCATCACTGCTATCACACACCTGTCCCCGAGGATCAGACCGAGACTCGCAACAGGACTCGACACATAGAACAGCTCCTATCAGTGGGGGCGATAGAGCCAGTTCCCGTGGGAGAGAAGGGGATGAGGCTTTACTCCCACCTGTCTCTGGTCCCCCAAAATGGGGACACCGGGGCATTTAAACCTTTGAGGACTCAGTCAGTATGTTCTATGCTGGATGTTTGGGGTGGAAATGTTACAGTCCATCACGGAGGCATTGGTTCCATAGACTTCACGGAGGCTTCTTCACAGGCCCTAATTTTTCCAGACCATTACAATTTTCTCTGCTTTGCTTATGCGCATAGACAATTTCAGTTTAAGGCCTTTGGGCTTGCTTCACCAACTCGAGTTTTCACCAAGCCCATGATAGCATTGGTGACATAACTCAAGCAACATCAAATACATAAGATGACCTTTTCATCAGATCCCCATCACTACTTCAGGCATAAAGCAATATTCTGCATACGCTGCTCTGGTCTGAGGAGTCATGGATTCCTCATCAATGCTGGTAAGAGTCATTGGGTTCACCTAGGAGCCTGGATAGACACCTCCACAGGGATTATTAACCCTGCACCAGACACATAGCCAAGATCCACACCTCAGTCCAGTCTCGCATAGTACACGGATTCACAGACCTGATGAACCTACAACATGTGCCTAGCCTCCTGATACCTTGTAGAGTCGTAATTCCGTGGGCCACAGCACATACCAGACAGATACAGTGGCTCCTGCGTCCCCACTTGGATGCAATTGCAGCCAAACTACACACGTTGATATTGCTGCCTGCAGCTCTCAGATAATCTCCCCAGTGGCCATTGCCTCTCTGACACCACCTGAACGGAGTTCCATGCCTTTCCCCCCCAGCAATTCTGGTCATAACATAAATTGGTTGGAGCTCAGGGCTGTTGCCCTTGCCCTCCAACACTTTAAGCACATACTCCTTCACAAACACATATTAGTCTTCACCAACAACATTTTAACCAAATGTCATTTCAACAAACAAGGATTCAGACCTCACCCAGCTAGCAGGGCATCATAACATGAGCAGAACCCTATTGGGCCTCTCTGACAGCTCAAACACATGAGAGGGGAGCTGAAAGTGACAACAGCCTTGCTCAGCAGACATCAGAATCACCCAGGGGAAATGCAGTCTCAGCAACAGAGCATTCAAACAGTCTCAAGTCTATCGGGGTTATCCAGTCCTCCATTATTTGGCATCTCATCTTAAGACCCTCGCTCTTAAGGCACCAGATTTCACGGGTAGAAGAGAGAAATGCTCTCACCACTTGGTGGCCTCATGAGTTCCCCTTTGCCTTTCCTCCGGCTCCAGTCCTTGTGAAGGTATTCCATGAGCTCAGCCTCAAACAGTTGGAGAACGTTCTGGGTCCTCAATGGCCCAGGAGGCTGTGGTTGTCTGACGTCCTACATCTAGCATTATCTCCTTCACTACCATACCATCTCTCTACAGATCTTCTCACGCAACATCCCAACACTCATCCAGATTTTGGAAGGCTCAACCAAGCTGCCTGGAGACTGACCAGCAGATTCTCTGCTACGTGACCAGCCATACTCACTAAGCAGGCATCCAGACGGGCTTCCACTGACAGGATTTATGAGGCACCATGGAAAGCCATTTTTCAGTTAGTGCAAAAGAAAGGAGACAACATGTCCTTTAAGAAGCTAGTGCTTCCAGTCACTTCGTCTTTTCACGGTTGGCTTCAACCAAGAGCTTAAGCTCAGTTCCTTGAGTGTCAAGTAATGGCTCTGTCATCAGTTTGCTCCAGGCTGGGATGAGTGGCGCTGTCACGCCACCCACATGTTAAACATTTTTTAAGAGGGGCAACTCTACTTTCTACACCCATGATTCACGGGTTTCCTTCATGAAACCTACACAAGGGGCTCAACACCCTTACTAAATCTAATTTGGAACCATTGGCCTCTGTCACTATGACTCCTATCTTTTAAAGTAGCAGTTTTGGTGGCTCTTATTGCAGCCAGCTGAGGGGCAGAACTCAGTGTCTGTCCATCCTGGCTGATCTCTGCATTTTTTTTGTACAGACAAAGCAGTATTCAGGACAGATGCACCTTATATTCCTAAAGCCAATTCTACCTTTCAGAGGTCTGAGGAACTGATCCTCCCTTTCTTTTCCCTGAGCCATTACTTTCATCGGAAAAGTTATGGCACAGAATTGGATTTGAGGTGTGCACTTAACATTTCCATTAAATGTACAAAGACATTTAAGTTGACCACTTGATCAGTGCCTCTGTTGCATTAGCTTATGAATCCCAACTGCTTCGGGCTTCTGGTCACATTACAGTTCATTCCACCAGGCAGCAGCACCTTCTGCAGCTTTAGCCATCACCACCAGCATTGCAGAAATCCGCAGTAGGCTGGACATGACCATCGCCATTCACTAGACACACTATAAAGTGGGCACTTAAGCTTCTTCTAAAGCGGCCTTTGGCTGTAGTGTCCCTCAATCAATACTACCTTCATAGTGAGCGGACCTGCAAGTTCCCACCCAAAACGGACTTCAGCTCTGGTAGGTCCCAATGTGAGGCTATGTGGGAGAGTCTGCCAGGAAAACGGAACGTTGGTCACTTACCGTGAAGGGTCTTTTTCTGGCAGACGAAGCCCACATAGCCACACCTCGCCCTGCACTCATCCACTCACTCTGTCAATGCATAGGCTCTTCCTATTACATTACATGTTCCGCTGTCCCATTTTTGGGGGGCGCTGCCTGGTTCTGTGTTAATGTTTTTCTAAGGGTTTTACTACATAGGTCCACAGGCTCTTAGGGCTGGGCCAGAAGGGAAACTGAGGAGATGCTGAGAGGGATAGGAGCAGGAGCATGCAAATTAACACGAGAGATTTCCTGCCTGGGCTAGAGGAGACTGATGATAACCCAATGTGAGGCTATGTGGGTGAGTCCGCCAGGAAAAAGCCTTCATGGTAAGTGACCAATGTTCCATTCTCTCTCATAACTCTAGAACTCATGGACATCTAATGAATCTAAATGTTAGAAGATTCAGGACAGACAAAAGAAATTGCATAGTTAAACTGATGGATAATTTTTCTTTTCTCCTATGGGATCTTTGCTGGGGGTCCTTTAAGTAATTTAAAGACACAGGCTTAAAGCAAAAAGGTAGGCCTTTATTCTTTACAAGCATATGCAGGGTCAGCCTCCCAGAAAATCTGGAGAGGACTGCAATGAAGCACAGTCTGCACAGATCCTTTATACAGTATTGAATACACATGTGACATTAGTTTACCAATCACATAAGTTCCTTCCCACATAACATAACAGTTCTTCCCTCTTGCAATATTTCAAACCAATCAGATAATTTTATTAAAATGAATACACTTATATTCATAAATTTGCAGTCACCTCCCATCCTATTGTCTTGTTGTCTTCTTAGATTGATATCCCTACTCTATCCCACTGTCTATTTGACCTGGGTTACCGCTATTCTCCTGTCTTACGTTACTAATGATTTTGTACCATGCATTCCATTCCGTCATGGCTCCTGATCAGCCAAGCTGGCCAGGAACATCTCTAGGACATCACAACATGTTCCTTTAGCAATACCACGATGTCAGGTTGAGATTGGCTAATTTAGGGTGTTTTGTTAGCCTGCTCTCAGGTTCCTTATTCCTGTATTTCTTCAGAAATTCCATTCTTAATTTTATAAAATACATAGCTTAAAAGAGGGGTTTATAAAAGACGAAGTGCACCTGGCGCCAACACTGCTATCTTTTTGGCGCCAGGTCAAGACTTTCCTCTTCTCCCAGGCATTTTAGCATGTGTTTTTAAATTGTTTAAAATTTTTAAATTGTGTTTTAAATTGTTTTTAAAATATGTGTTTTAAATGTATATATTTGTTTTTATTGTTTTTAGTTACTGTAAACCGCCCAGAGAGCTTCAGCTATGGGATGGTATATAAATACAATTAATAATAATAATAATAATAATAATAAAATTTTATTTGTTAGTCACCTATCTGTCCGAATTAACGGCCACTCTAGACGACTTACAACAGCATAATAAAATACAATATACAATCCAAAACACATTCATCAATTAATAACATCAAAACATCAATTAATTAATCAAAAAGCTAGTCTAATCCACCCCAAAGACTCTGTAGGCCTGCCTGAATAGCCAGTCATCAGGGAGGAGGCATGACGAAGATCATAAGGGAGAGAATTCCAGAGGGTGGGGGCCACAACCGAGAATGCCCTCTCTCTGGTCCGCACCAGCCTAGCCGTTTTGACTGGTGGGATCGAGAGGAGGTCCTGTGTGGCTGATCTTGTAAGAAAGCCTGATTGGTGATACTGGAGGTGGTCCTTCAGATACACTGGGCCAAAACCATATAGGGTTTTAAAGGTCAACACCAACACCTTGAATTGGGCCCGGTAAACCACTGGTAACCAGTGTAGGTCTACCAACACCGGGGTGATATGATCCCGGCGACGGCCATGCTTAATCAAGCGTGCCACCGTGTTCTGTACCAGCTGCAGTTTCCGGACTGTTTTCAAGGGTAACCCCACATAGAGCGCATTACAATAGTCTAAGCAAGAGGAGACCAGGGCATGTATCACTCGTGGGAGCAGATGTACAGGAAGGTAGGGTCACAGCCTTTGTATCAGATGTAATTGATACCAAGCCATCTGGCTCACTGCTGAAACCTGAGCCTCCATGGATAGCTGGGAGTCGAGGATGACCCCTAGGCTGCGGACCTGGTCCTTCAGGGGTAATCTCACCCCGTTAAGCACCAAGTCGATATCTCCCAACCTTCTTCTGTCACCCACGAGCAACACCTCGGTCTTGTCAGGGTTTAGTTTCAGCCTGTTCTCGCCCATCCATCCACTTACGGACTCCAGGCACTTGGACATGGTCTTCACAGCCAACTCTGGTGAGGACTTGAATGAGAGATAGAGCTGAGTGTCATCCGCATATTGGTGACACTGCAGCCCAAAACTCCTGATGATGGCTCCCAGCGGCTTCACATAGATGTTAAATAGCATGGGGGAGAGGATAGAACCCTGTGGTACTCCACAATTAAGAGGCCAAGGGTCTGAAACCTCATCCCCCAATGCCACCCGTTGGTACCTGCCTGGGAGATAGGAGTGGAGCCACCGCAAAACAGTGCCTCCAATTCCCAATCCCTCTAGGCGATTTAACAAGATACCATGGTCAACGGTATCGAAAGCCGCTGAGAGATCCAGGAGGACAAGGAAGGTGTATTCTCCCCTATCCAACGCCCTCCTCATATCATCCACCAGGGCGACCAAGGCTGTTTCAGTTCCATGTCCAGTCCTGAAGCCCGATTGGAATGGATCTAAATAATCTGCTTCATCCAAGTGTGTCTGTAGTTGTTTGGCCACCACTCGCTCTATCACCTTATTAATAATAATATTTAACACATTGGCCTGCATTCTGAGGCCCACACAGTCAGGGGAGGTGCTAGGTGATACCTATCAGCACCTCAGCCCCAAAGAAACTGACAAGGCAAGCTATCTCAAAATATCTATTTACCATGAATACCCACTCAAAACCCATATCTTATGTATCAAAAGTGAGAAAGCAACACACCAAGTTATTTTAAAATGCATGCTAAACTCAAAGTTCCTCTTGCTCCTACTCTGGGAGCATTATGAAATATTTCCGCTAGTCGGCATTCTCGCCCTACAAATCAAGGATAGAATATAGGTAATTGTTATCTAAAATTCCATTCTCAGGATCATACAATTCAAAATACATCAAAAATTATGCTTCTTTTGCTTAAACAATGTGGTCATTAATAAAAAAATTAATCATACACCCAGGCCTACCCACTTAGCATGAGCTATGAACTTCAAGCTGAATTTGCTGTTCCCATGATCCCAAGGCCTGTGGCCTTTTGCTTAATTCTTTATAATTTTTATTATATAAATCTATACTTTCTAATATAATTACCTACGAATATATAAAAATCCATTTTTCCTTCATCACTTTCAAGGGCCTAAATTGCTTGGGGCCAGGATGCTTGAGGGATCCTCCATCAAAACTATGGAATTCGCTCCTACAAGAGGCAGTGATGGCTACAAACTTGGATAGCTTTAAAAGAGGATTAGACAAATTCATGGAGAATAAGGCTATCATTGGCTAATAGCCACAATGGCTTTGCTTTTTCTCTGTAGTCAGAGGCAGTATTCTTCTGAATGTCAATTGCTCAAAACCGCAGAAGGGGAGTGCACTCTTGCACCCATGTTCTGCTTGCGGGCTTCCCCCAGGCATCTGGTTGGCCACTGTGAGAACAAGATGCTGGACTAGATGGTCCACTAACCTGATCCAGAAGGCTCTTTTTTGTTCTTAATTGGCTACTAGCCACAATGGTTATGTTCTCCTGCCACCATCAAAGGCAATATGCCTCTGAATACCAGGGCATTACAAGTGGGAAGAACACTGTTGCTCTCAGGTCCTGCTCGTGGGCTTCTTGTAGGCATGTGGTTGGCCATGGTGAGAACAGGATTCTACACTGGATAGGTGTTTGGCCTGATCCAGCAAGACTCTTCTCGTATTCTTAAAACATACAAACTAATGCAACAAACTCAGCATGGAGGTAGGGATTGGTGAAATTTTCTGCCACTACCTTTCCTTGGGTGGGAGGTTCTTTGCACACAATGTATTTTGCTAGACCAAGAAGCTGTGTCACTGCAGACTGCAGAGTTTTGTTCCGATTTTTCCATCTGAATTGATTTTTTTATTTACAGCAAGAAAAGGGTCCTAACTCTAAGAATCCTGATTATGTACTACCTTCAAAAATGTGGCCAAGATGTGAATAAGAGTAAGTAAATATTGCTGCTGCCTTGAACTAGTTTATATTATATATACACAACTTCATGAATAATTCCTCAATAATTGAATTCATCAGGTTTTGTTCTTCCTTGTATGCATTTTATAATTTGAATTCCCTTGTGGATTAGATTATTGTGAAAGGTTACAATGCAAGGCTCTTTTCCCCCTCCCCAAAGTTTTTTTAAAAAAATATACTTTGGGACTGATAGGACTCTGAACCACATCAGGTCTTTGTTTTCTTTGTAAATACAGAGCTACAAAATTTCAACAAGTCAGGCCTTGTATGTACCACCAAGAGATTGATGACAAACCACATTATTTTCCCCTCCATATAACATCCCACAATTACAACAGTGTCTGTCAAAACACTGGTTTGTTTTGTCCAAGGTAGAGGAAAGCAAGGGATCAATCTGCTAAAGAACTGGCCTGAACATCACAATCATGTCTCACTTGAATTTATTTAGCTCTTTCCCTCTCACAGTAACAGACAGGAACTTATTTTGCCAATATTAGGAAGCAGCCTTATACTAAGTCAGACCATTGGTTAGTCTAGCTCAATATTGCCTATGTTGGCTGTCTACAGTTCTCCAGGGACTCAGGCAAAGATAGGTCTTTTGCAGCTTATTTGCAGTTACCGGGGATTGAATCTGGGAGTTTTTGCACTCTTATTCATAGACATAAAGAAAATGAGTGTAGTACTGAGGGATTTTAGGTTGCCTTAAATATTAGAAATTATGGGTAATCAGAGGGAACTTCTAATCGTACAGTAAGGGAGCACACTGCCAGGACTGTCATACAGGAAGCATGGGTAGCTCCTCTCCTCAGATATAAAGTGCTGCCCTCCACACAACTGCACTTAAAACACACTAGCATTTCCCAATTTACATTTTGAATATGAACAGACCTTTGACACTTTCTAAAATCTTTTCATTCTACCCCAACCCACCAATGGAAGCTGAAACTGAGCCCTTGAGAGGAACGATAGAACTACTCCTTTCTACTCAGCTAGCTATAAGTGTGTGTGTGTGTTATGAACCTTCAAGTCACTTATGACTTATGGTGACCCATATTTTGTTCCAGAAATGTGTTGGATATGTTTAATAGGTGCCTTACCTTGCTAGGCTCATTTTAGGAAACTGAGTATCCCCTCTGCTTAGTCTAAGTTCTGGGATCACTATTGAGCAACATACTTCTACTAATTTCATTGCATTCTGATAATTAACAGTGCCATTTTCCAGCTGGTTGTATGTATATTCACTAATAGGCAAAAAAACCTTGCGGTTTAAAAATATACCTATAGCCAACAAATATTTCTATCAAACTTTAAAAAGCAGGGAAATTGGGCAGCTATAGTGAATGCACCAGGGGAACAGGAGACTTGACCTCCTCTCTCAGATAGTGTACTGCCTACAAATTTGTCAAAATGCAAATGCAATTTGGGTTGGTCTTTCACAGTCCAGTCCAGTTCCTGTGTAGCTGTGGGCTATAGGTACATTCTTAAACCTCAAAGTTTTTTGCCTATTAGTGAATTTCTCTGCTTTTTAATCCGGCAGGTATGAAATGGGATCCTGTACAAGCTTGCCGAGAATGGATCGATCATTTCCATGCTTATTGTGTTCAGTGGGATTTACTCCCCTGCAGTCATGCTTACGATAGATGAAACTGACGACAGGGGGTGGGGAGGGGAGGGGAGGAGGAGGAGGGAGGGAATGAACGGCAGAAGGGTGGAGGGGGATGGGAGCAGGAAGAAGAGGGAGGGGAGAAAGACAGGTTTGATCATTTGCATGTTTAGTTTATTGAGTTCAGTGGGATTTACTCCTGTGCAATCATGCTTAGGATAAGTAAAACTGACTGGGGGGAGGGACGGCTGGAGTGCACAGGGAAGGAGAAAGAAGGAAGAGGGGAGCGGAGGAAGAAGGGAGAGGAGAGGGGAAGGAGGGAAAAACCAGGTCTGATCATTTGCATGCTTACTGATTTCAGTGGGATTTACTGCTATGTAATCATGGTTAGGATAGGTAAAACTGACAATGGTGGAGGAGCAGGGAGGGAGGAGAGGAGAGGAGAGGAGAGGAGAAAGGGAGGGGAGAGGGGAGTGGAAGGAGGTGGAGGGGAAGGAGGGGATTAGAGTGGAAGGGGCACGGGAGGGCAGGTTTCATCATTTGCATGCTTATTGAATTCAATGGTACTTACTCCCATGCAATCATGCTTAAGATAGGTAAAGCTGACCAGGAATAGGGGAGGGGAAAGGAGAGGATTAGAGGAGGAGGGGGATGGAATTGGAGGGGGAGGGAAGGGGCAAGAGGGATGGGATAGGAGGGAGAAGTGAGGGTGGGTTTGATCATCTGCATACTTTTTGAGTTCAGTGGGATTTATTTCTGTGCAATCATGTTTGAAAATGGAAATGGACTGCATTCAAGTTGATCCTGACTTATGATGACCCTATGAATAGGGTTTTCATGATAAACGGTATTCAGTGGTGGTTTTACCATTGCCTTTCTCTGAGGCTGAGAGGCAGTGACTGGCCCAAGGTCACCCAGTGAGCTTCATGGCTGTGTGGGGATTCGAACCCTGGTCTCCCAGGTCATAATCCAACAGTGACCTGGGGGAGGGGCAGGGAGGGTAGGAGGAGAGGGAGGGAAGGAGGTTGAATGTGTGGTTACTGGGCAGAGGGAAACATTGTGAACAGTATCATTGCTTTTCAGGATTTTCCCCACCTTTTTATTCTACAGCAGGCACATGTAGCCTCCCACCCACATTTAAACCAAAGCTGTCACTGGCCACATCCACACCAGACCTTTGTTTCACTTTAGACAGTCATGGCTTCTCCCAAAGAATCCTGGGAATTGTAGTTAGTGAAAGGTGCTGAGAGTTGCTAGGAGATGTCCTGTTCTCACAGAGCTTCAATCAGTGCGGCTGACTCTTAAACCAGTCTGGCCACTGGACTTCTGTCAGGAGAACAGCAGTCTCCTCTCAGCACCCTTCACAAACTAAACTTCCCAGGATTCTGTGGAGGAAGCCATGACTGTCTTGCGTGAAATCAAAGTCTGGTGTGGTTGTACCCCCCTGATTAGGCAAGCCAAGAAGCTGTGAGTCTGACTTTTAGAATACTGACGGTTCTTACTGAGCATACCTGACATTATCATTCAGTTCAATGCAAAATTTCTTAAATTAATTAAAAATCAGCCAGGCATTTTTAAAACTTTTAAATTACAGAGGATGAAGGTCAGAGTATGGGGCAAGGTCAGTAACAGGATTACATACCCTCTGTGAACATGTCTGATTTGTAATGAATTTCAACAGATTATGAGAACTCTTAGAGAAAAAAGACCAAAAGGGGTCTGGGTTTTTTTCTCTCTCTTTAGACTTTGAACTCTCGATTCTTTCTGACTGTTTTGTTTATCGCCATGAAAATTGAGAGGGTTGTTAAGCAAGCATTTCTTGAGTTCAGGACTATATGTTTGTAAGGTTTTGTTTTGAAAGGAGCTTATGGGAGGCATCAGAATGGCCTGGCGGGTATTTTCAATTTAACATTGCGGAATGGAATAGTCCCAGGCTATTTTCTGAAAGCGCATAAGGCCAGCACCCTGCTGAAGCTAAGCAGGGTCAGGTGTGGTCAGTGCCTGGATGGGAGAGCACCTGGGGACCAAATGTAAGCCACCTTGGGTTTCATGAAAAGAAAGGCAGGGTAGAAATGTAATAAATAAATAAATAAAATGTGAAAAATCCACACTGGCTATAGTATACAGCCACACTTGTGGCTGTATAATGATAGCTGTAATAAAAAAAAAATGTGTTGTTATATGCCTTCAAGTCGATTACGACTTGTGGTGACTCTATGAATCAGCAAATTCCAATAGCATCTGTTATACACTACTCTGTTCAGATCTTGTAAGTTCCTTGTGGCTTCCTTTATGGAATCTTGTTTGTTCTACCTCTTTTTCTACTCTCTTCTGTTTTTCTGTATTGTCTTTTCTAGTGAATCATGACTTCTCATTATGTGTCCAAAGTATGATAACCTCAGTTTCATCATTTTAGCTTATAGTGATAGGTTTCGTTTAATTTGTTCTAATACTCAATATTTGTCTTTTTTGCAGTGCATGGTATGTGCAAAGCTATCCTCCAGCACCACATTTCAAATGAGTTTATTTTTCTCTTATCTACTTTATTCACTGTTCAGCTTTCACATCTATACATAGAGATCAGGAATACCATGGTCTGAATGATCCTGACTTTGGTGTTCAGTGATACGTATTTGAATTTGAGGACCTTTCTCTCATTCTAATTCTCTAGTTTCCTGGTTCTCTCTTCTAGTTTCTAGCTACCTTCCCCAGTTCTAGCCTTTTTCTGATTTCTTGACTATTGTCTCCATTTTTGTTAATGACTGTGCCAAGGTATTGATAATTCTTCACATGTTCATTGTCTTCACTGTCGACTTTAAATTTACATAAATCTTCTGTTGTCATGACTTTACTCTTTTTGACCTTCAGCTGTAGCCCTGCTTTTGTGCTTTCCTCTTTAATTCATCGCATTCATTTCAGATCATTACTGGTTTCTGCTAGTAGTATGGTACCGTCTGCATATCTTAAATTATTGATATTTTTCCTCCAATTTTCACACCTCCTTGGTCCAATCCTGCTTTCTGTATGATATGTTCTGCATATAGATGAAAGAAATAGGGTGATAAAATACAGCCCTGTCTCACATCCTTTCCGATGGGGAACCAATCAGTTTCTCCATATTCTGTCCTTACAGTAGCCTCTTGTCCAGAGTGTAGGTTGCACATCAAAACGATCAGATGCTGTGGCACCCCCATTTCTTTTAAAGCATTCCATAGTTTTCCATGATCTACAATCAAAGGCTTTTCTATAATAAACTAGTTTTCAGGATCCTCTGAGGAAGCCAAGTCTGTTAAAGTAGTTTATATGTGGTTTAAACATAGGGTGTGGATGAGACCCTAGACTCTTTGGTGGTGCATGGTGGATTTACTGCAGTGTAATATACACTTACACCAGCCTTCCCCAACTGGGTGCCCTCCAGATGTTTTGGATGACAAGACTACTCCCTTTCATCCTAGTCAGCATGGCCAATGTTCTGGGATGACAGGAGTTGTAGTCAAAAACATATGGAGGGCTGGCCCACATCATACAGGAGATGGCTACCTAATTGCTAGGCACACCAACACTTTTCTTGCAACTCTCTAATTCAACCAACTTTGGCAGGGTCCCTGTCTATTCTACACTGCAACTGCTAGCATGCCTCTAGCACTTAATAAATTTGCAACAGCAGTTATGCTGTAAAATTGCATAGGCCTCAAAATCCACAGAGACCTGTGGCAACTCTGCATATGCAACAGGCCCGAGTCACTTATTTCTGGAAGCAGGTGTTCTTGCTGCCAGATGAACTGCCTTCACCATAAACCCTGAAGTGCCTTTGAGGTAACACAAGAAATTACTGATATATCAAGCAAACAAGATTCATAGCACAATCACAGGCCTGTTTGCTCAGACATTAAGTCCCACTGTGTTCAATGGAGTTCAAGAGAGTGTGTTTAAGTCTGCCGCCTTTCCAGAGAAATTTGTAGTCAGCAGTAGTACTAACTGTGTTTTATAATTTGTGCACCAGTTCTGTCACCTCTGGTAGAAAATGAACAGTGGCACATTATGGTCAGAATTCCTTTATCATAATGTATACAAGAAATTTTTCAGGAATTTAAAAACACATGCTTCCCATCCTAATCTAGATGTTACTGTGCATGTTTTGGGAAGCAGGGGGGGGCATTTTACTAGGGGTCAGTATTGACTTAGCTCAGCTGCCATTCAAATGAGTACAATTTAGGCCATTGGTTAAGGTGTCTTGGAAAACTGATCCATGTTTCTTGACACCTATTTAAAAAGTTGGAAGTCAGTTCCCAGCATTAACCTGCTGGTTTTGCTTGCGCTAACCTCAGAGATGAAGCAGACAGAAGCAGGAACCCACTGCAGAGAACTGCAAAAAAAAGGTCGTTATTATTATTTTAATGTGTAGTCAGTCATTCCACAGTTGTTTAATCTGCAAGACTGTTGCAAGGTGGCTTTGGAAGGTCTCTAGCAAAGATGACAGGACTCATACTGTGACTGAGCAGAGCCTGCTGAGTTGGAAAAGCAAGGTGAAAAGGGGGAAGAGCCAACATCTTTTTCATAAAGCGGAAAGAAAGCAATAAAGCAAAAGGCATTTCCTACAGGTAGCCATTAAATCATTTAGTGTGCAGGTCTCTGGAGAGAGATATCAGCCCCTCTTTCTTTTCCAGAACGGGCTGTTTCTGACCATTTCTCATGCAATGCTCAGTGTCTTCACTTGGGTCTCTCTGGGTTTTTAACCCAGACTCATGCCACACTTCCTTCGGAGATGGTCCTTCACCCATGCATCAATTTCAAAGAACGTTGAATGGGTCTCCAGTGACACTGTCCAAGGTTTCTGTTTTTCTCGTGATAATGTGCTAATCATCTGAGACCCAGAATACATTCTGTCTACACAACATCATTTGTCAAACTCACTACAAGATGCTGGAAACAGGGAGGAAGAGAGCAGGGAAAACAAAGGAGAGTGAACACGGCTCTGCTTTTCTTTTCTCTCCCATGTGGTTCTCCCTTAATCTCTAAAACATCTGATTGGACATCAGAAAAATAAGCCATGCTTTTTTCTTCTTCTCCATTTACATGAGACCACAGAGCATTTCTTCATAAGCAATTTCACAACATTTAGGGTACATTAAGAAAATGTACCATGAGGTTTGATCTGTTGCTACGTTCACCATTCCAGTTGATAATGTTAAATAGGAAACTTCATGTTAAGTGGGTCTGGTGATGCAATTTGGTTTAGCTCTTCTAGACAATCCCAGCAGGCCACATGAAAAATAGTTTGCTAGTCCTGAGTGAGGAAGAATATGTTACACAATGAAATGTATCTGTCCGTTGCCTTTTTTTAATTGCATTTCGAAAGTATTGAAATTGTTCCTACCCCTAATTTAACTGAAAACAAGGCAAAACAAAAGTAGGAAAACAGTAATTACTGCATGGAAATGAGGCAAACGCCAACGTACATTTTTGCATATTAAACAAATAATAATCACAGGGTGTAGTGCAGCACAAACTTGGAAATACGGACTTTTGAACTCAGGACTTACTTCTAAGTAAAAATGCCTAGGATAGGCTATGCATCCCATTGTACTCCAGTCATTTCATTCCCCCCACCCCCAGTACTTTCAACTTCTACTGGCTTTAGCTGGATGAGTTGAAGAGGAATAAATATGTTGCAGTGCATTATACCTAAAGACAGTCAGTTGTATAGAGCACATCAGATTTCATGATTACTAGATTCAAAATATGAATTTGTTCAGCTCTAGATCTTATTGGTCAGATGTATTACAAATTGTAGGGATGCCAAGGATTTTGTTTGGTTCGGAGTTTTAAGTGAATCATCCTGATATTTATTTATTTCCTAGGTTTATATCCTGCCCTTTCCCCCAGTAGGAGCCCAGGGTTGCAAACAAAAGCACTGAAAACACATAATAAAAACAGACTTTAAAGTATATTAAAAAAGCAACCATTAAAACAAAACATCTTTAAAAAAAATTAAAGGCTTTAAACACATCTATTTTTAAAAAAGAAGGTTTAAAAACATATTAAAACAATTCCAACACAGATGCAGACTGGGATAAAGTCTCTACTTAAAAGGCTTGTTGAAAGAGGAAGGTCTTCAGTAGGCACCAAAAAGATAACAGAGATGGCACCTGTCTAACATTTAAGGGGACTGAATAAGGGTAGGTGCCATTACACTAAAGGTCCGTTTCCTGTGTTGTGTAGAACGGACCTCCTGATAAGATGTTACCTGCAGAGCGCAGTGATCGACTGGCTATGTAAGGGGTAAGACGATCTTTCAGGTATCCTGGTCCCAAGCTGTATAGGGCTTTGTACACCAAAATTAGAACCTTGAACTTAGCCCAGTAGCTAATGGGCAGTGCAATTCTTTCAGCAGTGGAGTGACATGTTGGTGATACCCTGCCCCAGTGAGCAGTTGTGTCACTGCATTTTGCACCACCTGCAGCTTCTGGACCAACCTCAAGGGTATATATAATGTGCATTACAATAATCCAGCCTGGAGGTGCATAGGGGTAGGCAAAAAGGATTCTTCTCTAATTTTTTGTGCTCAGTAGTGCAAAACTCACAGATATGAGAGAGGTGTCCCTATGGAAAAAAAACTGCCAAACTGCAGACAAATTGGTCCAGGGGTTTTGGTGCTTGGAACTTTTAAAAGTTGATTTTTTTGAAGGCTAGATCTCAAAGGAATTGACTTTCTTCCCACATAGCACTGGCATTGGACAGTGTGGGTACAATCATCCCCTCTGATTACAAGCTCGACCTGTCAATCAAAATGGAGCTCTCCTTCCTCTCCCCACCCTGGCATTTGCTGTATCTCACCCCTCACCCTGGGTAGATAGTTAGTTCCTGGGTCAAGGGGAAGTACTGGAAGGGAGGACTTTCTGAGGACAAATGGGGGGGGCAGCAAATGGAAAAAGAGAGGTCTAGAGGGGAATGAGTCAGCTTGGCTCCCTGTGTACTAATGCTTAAATAAAACTGTTCTGCGAGAAGAAAGGGCAGAAGACCAACTTGGAAGTGCTAATCCAAATGGTTTGCAGCAGCAGGAATAGATATGCTTGGAGTTGTTTCTAAGAAAGACAGACCTATGAATTTCTGGGAGAGTAAAAGCCTTGTGTGTTACTTTCATTTGGCTGAGTTCAAAAAAGAGGAGTAGAAGTAGAAATACAATGCAAGAGGGGTACAAACTGCAGAAAAGAAACTGAAGAGGGAAAGTGTTTGGTTTGGGAAAACAAAGTAAGAGAAGGTAGTTGTGAGATCTATGGTAGTGCATAGAAATAATTGTGGGGCAAGAAGGAAGAGCACAAGACCAATTTGGAAGTGCCAATCCAAATGGTTTGCAACAGCAGGAATAGATGTGACACCCTCTACAGAACTGTAGACAAACACCATAACTTGAGTAACTAGGGTTGTGTTTATGCAGCAGTTTGTCCCTCTTAAGTTAATACAAATGTAAACATGGGTGCATAGCACAGCTTAGTGTAGTAAACCATAAAAACATCACTCTATAAATATCCCAGCATGGTCTAATGATGGAATCACATAATTTTCCGTTTAAGAATTATAATGCCATACAAATCAGTGTACAGACTCCTGGGTTCACAGAAAAGCTATCAGGAAACATAATTAATGTGAGCTGAGCTTATGTATGAGGAATCATATGACTGCATCAGCATGTGGTACACTGCAATGCTGCTCATCTGTTGAATCTTCATCTTAGCAAGTCAGTTTTGTTTATTTAGCCATTTATATGCCACCATTCATCAAAAATGGTCCCATAACAGTTTACAAAAACAAGATGTGGAGTCATGGGCCCCTAGGCCCTGGAGTTCATCTAACACAGAGACCACCAGGTGAACCTCTTCCCCTGATCTTAATGCACAGGCAGGTTGATATAGGATATATTAACCAAGGGCTTCAAATGTCAAGGCTTTAAATGTCAACATAAACACCTTGAAGGTAATTGGCAACTGTAGTGTACTATCTGAGAATACGACTTATATGTAACTAACCCACTATTCCCATCTCAACACCTGGTCACCATGGTGACAAGGGAGTGGGCCTTTCAGTTGGGGCTTCCCAACTGTGGATTACACTCCCCAGTGAGGTACACTCCCTACTGATGCTTTCTTAACATCTTTTCAGCACCAGGTAAAACTTACCTTTCTTCCTTCAGGCTTTTGATAGACTGAGATAATGTTGTCTGTTATTAGAATGCTGCCAAAGCTTCCTGTGGCTGTATGGGGGGGTGTTGTTGTTTTATTGTTTTGTTGTTTTACCGTTTTGTTTTTATAGTATGATATATTTGTTTTTTATTTAAACAGTGTTGTAAATTGCTTGGAAACCTTCAAATAACAGACGACTTAACAACAACAATAATTCTGCACTAGTTGCATCTTCTAGATTGTCTCAAGGGCAGTCCTACATAAAGTGCATTACAATAGTCCATCCTGGAGGTTACAAGAATGTGGATAACTGTAGCCAGGCTATCCCTGTCCAGAAAAGGCCCTGGGTTGATGCACCAACCAAAGCTGTGAATAGGCTTTCCTAGCCACTGAGGTCACCTGGGCCTCCAGTGACAATGATGGTTCTGGGAACATCGCCCACATCCAGAACAGATTGTTTCTCCAAATCCCAAACCTGGATTCACACTGGCTGGTGCAAGGTGATGGAATCTGGTCCACTTCATTCTTCAGCATCATCTTGCCCCAGTTTGCAACACATAATTTGATTTAGACAGTGAATAGATGAGCTTTGCAACATTTATTGGCAACCCCTGGATTTTCATAATGAGTGAGAGAAAGTGGTTCAGCCAAACCTAGCAGTTCAACATTTTCTTTGTTTCATGTTGCAATTTGATATGGGAACATGCTATACCTGTAAAAAATGTGATATTTAATGTCAATGGCCTGTCCTCACCAATGAAGCAGAGTTCCTAACTTTAAATTATTTAACAGGCAACAGCACTTTTCCTCCCCCAAAATAGACCAATATCTAGCTTTATTTGAAACCATGGCATGAAATCAAGCTCTTTTCTCTGATTACTCTCTATGTGTGAGCCACTTCAGTTTCTGCTGGCAGCCCTCCCATCTTCTGGCATCCCCTTTCAATGGCCTGAAGTCTAATTAGACTTCACCTCAGGTAACTCTTCAAAAGAAAATTCTAATAATTTTAATTTGATGGGCGACATGTTAGGGGGAAAAAAATAACAACCTCAAATCTGGCATTAACCTGTGGTGGAAAACCAGCCAGGGGGTATTTCCACCAGAAATCTTGGAAACTCTTCAATGGATGGAGGAGAGGGAAGGAAGGCAAGCAGAGAAGAGATGAAGTAAAAGAGATGTGTTTCTTTGCCAAGGTCGGCTTCTAAGCAAATATATGTGGATTCGGTTTCAGGTTTTGGGTTACAGAATGTTGGCCAATAATTCGCTACACTTGATATCAGGAGGACTGGCAAGAAACTGATACGGAGCCTTTTAGTCCTTCAGTGCTTGCTAGGATTGATCTTGCCCTGACTACAACTGTGTCTTCTTTGTGGTGATTAATCATTTATTTGGGCCACTTCATGTTGAAATGATTTACACTTGAGAGTGCTATCCTTTTCTCTGTCTTTTGCAGATTATAGAAAAAGATTGGGCAATGAGTGATAAAGAGTTTGCTTACGGCCATCAAGGGAGACTCAGGAGAAGAAGAAAAAATTGAACTTAGGATAACTATGTCTGTAAGCAGCACTCTGGCCAGCAGAATATTCTAACTAACTGCTTAATTCCTTCACTCTCTTACTCACAATTTAACCAGGTGTGGGTGAGATGCATAAAATTGTCAGCCTTTTAGGCTTGTAATTCTTCATTTAGCCCCCCCCTTCATCATAACATTGGGTTAACAGAAATGAATGTGAGATTCTTTCAGTAATGCTTACACGTTCTGCTTCTGCATTTGTGTTGGAATTGCTTTTTATTGTTTTAAACCCTTTTTAAAAAAATGTTAAGCTGTTTTGATTTAATATATTTTAATGTCTGTTTTTATGATGCTTTAAAGTGTTTTTAGTGCTTTTGTTTGCCATCCTGGGCTCCTACTGGGAGGAAGGGCAGGATATAAATCTAATAAATAAATAAAAATGTTCTATTCCAGGGAATGAGACATCACAAACAGACCTTTATGGTTTAAACATATAGAAAAAATAAATGACAATGAGAATGTGTGGAACTCACCTGGAAAAAAATGCTAGTGATACCTAAATGGTTTTTTGAAATCCCCTTGATGTTCTTTTAGCTTGTTTAGTTCAAGCTACAACTGCAAAACTCCCATCCATTTTAGGAGAAAATCTTAACACACTGCTGTCTGGAGCATTCCTCCCCTTCCTTCCCAGGGCCACTCCAGAGTGGTGTTTTATTGCAGGGATATTCTGCAGCATTTTCTCCACACAATCATAATGCATTAGTGGTAGATTTATTCTGCTTTATTTGTTGTTCTGTGATGCTTCTCCAATACTACCACATTATTGCTGTCTGGAGGGGAAAATGCCCGCAAACCAGATGTGGTATAAAAAGTTAACCGGATTTCAGCAGGAAGTTACAGGATATGCACTGATTGGAAATGAAACAGTGTGACAACCCCAAAATGTTTACAGGTGAAAACAGTATTGAAAGTGGGATTGTGTGTGACTGCCCCAATAGCATCATGAACGTGCAATAAAAAGGATGTCTGAAGGGGACCCCAGACGCTCAGGGCTGCTTCACCCATTCCATTTTTATGTGCTCATATCCAATGTATTCAGCAGTGCCAAACATGAAGCAGCCAACAGTGGAACAATGTTGAGCAACTATTTCATACATAGTACAGCATGCAATCAATCTTCTTTATTATGGTCAATGACTAGCATAGAAAGCATTCAGAAACAGCATAAAACATAATCTCCAAATGTGTAAAATAAGATAGAATAGAATAAGATGGCAGTATGCTAGTGTACTGCAAGCACTCTTGCTCACTCAGCAAACATCTTATTTATGCTGCTGAGTATGAAGTGTGTGTATGTACTGCCTTCAAGCCGATTCTGACTTATGGGGACCCTATGAATAGGGTTTTCATGAGGCTGAGAGGCAGTGACTGGCCCAAGGTCACCCAGTGAGCTTCATGGCTATGTGGGGATTCGAACCCTGGCCTCCCAGGTCAGAGCAATCATTAAAACACACTGCAGATTCCAGAATAGTCTGGGGAACATTAATACTCTGACATTTAGATGTTTTGCTATATTATTTGTATATATGGCTATTGGTACAGAACTATATTTTAAATTCCTATAAGCTAGTTCTCAAAAGAATTTCCCAATACTAATAAATGTGCTTTTCCCTTAGTAGCAGCTATTGATAGCCTTATCCTCCATGTATTTTCTAATCTAATCTTTTAATGCTGTCCAAGTTGATGGCCATCACTGCCTTCTCTGGGAGCGAATTCCATAGTTGGACTATGTGCTGCATGACAAAGTTCATCCTTTTGTCTGTCCTGAATCTTCCAACATTTAGTTTTATTGGATGTCCATGGTTTCTAATATTATGAGGGAGAAACACTTGTTTCTATCTACTTTTATTTTTAGTACCTTTCCTAATGGTCCAAAGCATGGAATTTGCTTTTTTCACAGCAGGTGCACACTGGGTCGACATCTTCATCACCCTAATTGTCCCACAGGTTTATCCATAATATTGCTATGCATACTCCATATCTGAATAGTGAGAGATTTCAGGAGTGCCAGCCCATATCTCTGGTTTATTTTTCTTAGAATCAAAGTCACTGGAGACAGTGATGTCTTTGGGATATCTGATTTTATTACACACGTATACAGGCTGAGCATAAGATGGAAGGACTCACAGCATTAACATTCCAACAGATCTTGCTCCCCCATTAGGTTTTTAGAGGGGGTCCCAAAGCTATAGCTTTGGTTCCAAGAGAGAGAGACAGAGAGAGTCAAGATTCTCTTGTCTCCCAGCTTCACCAAAATTGGCTCCAGGTCTATTCTCCTTCACTCATATGTTATTGTCTCCAGCCAGGAGGAAATGGCCTGTCTTCGCAAAGCATCTAATAGTTTTTGTTCGCTTTAGTTATGCAAAGACATACTTAACACCTAACTAGAACCATTAACAAAGAAACTAGTTTGCCCACTTCGGCAGTTTCTCTTTCTACAGAATTCCATCTTGCATATATAAAACCACAGGCTTGGAGGGGACCCAGAGATGACATCCAGACTAATCCCTCAGTCCTATAACAATATACTGTGGGCTGTAGTTAATGAGCTTCATTCTCTCCCATCCTTAATTAATGGTCTTATTGTATTGTTATATAGTGCTTTTCCTTTTTCTTGCATATATGCACACACAGAGATTTTTTTAAACTTTTAAAACATTTGACTGCACTGCAATGTGTGCTTGGCACAGCCAGCTTTGTGAAAAACGGGAATTGTTCTATCATGATCTTGACATCACACTGCAGTCAACAGTAGCATTGAAGGTCGAAGTTACATGTGAAGGCACACATTATGTTCTAGGTAAAGCCAGCTGTGGACAAGATGTATGGACTTGCAAAGATAAAACCAGTGTTTTATGCATTTTAGTAGGTTTTAGTGAGCAAATAGTGCCACCTTAATTACTAACCACTCAAAAAATGGAAATCAGGAAGCGTTTAGACATCTGAAGTTACAGTAGCCTAAGATACATGACACTATTGTAACTAACACAAATCATCCTGAATCAGGTCTGAACTGGCCGTAATTGATCAGTAATGAGTCCTTGGGGTCGTAGTGGATAGTAGCTTGTTGACCCAGTGTGAAGCAGCTGTGAAAAAGGCAAATTCCATGCTAGGGATCATTAGGAAAGGTACTGAAAATAAAACTGCCAGTATCATAATGCTACTGTATAAATCTGTGGTGCAGCATTTGGAATAATAAGTACAACTGTGGTTGCCTCACCTCAACAAGGACACTGTAGAGCGGGAAAAAGTTCAGAAAAGGGCAACCAAAATGATCAAGAGGATGGAACGACTCCCCCATGAGGAAAGATTGCAGCATTTGGGGCTTTTTAGTTTAGAGAGTAGGCAAGTAAGAGGTGACATAAGAGAAGTGTATAAATTTATGCATGGCATGGAGAAAGTGGACAGAGAAAAGCTTTTCTCCCTCTCTTATAAGACTAGAACTCATGGAAATTCAGTGAAGGTGAATGTTGAAAGATTCAGGACAGACAAAATAAAGCACTTCTTCACACAGTGCATAGTTAAACAATAGAATTTGCTCCCACAAGAAGCAGTGATGGCCACCAAATTTGATGGATCTAAAAGAGGATTAGACAAGGTCATGCAGAAAAAAGCTACAAGCATTTGGACTATGATCTGCCTCCACAGGCCAAATACCAGTTGCTGGAGGAGACAGTGCTGTTTTTACTCAGGTCCTGTTTGTGGGTTCCCCAAGGGTAGCTGGTTGGCCGCTGTGAAAACAGGATGCTGGACTCGATGGGCTATTGGCCTCATCCAGCAGGCTCTTCTTATGTTTTTATGTTAACTAGGCACTTTTGGAAATTACTGTCAGTCCCATTCATTTAGGGATATACTTTTTGCATTTTTAAAAACTCAGTAAAGTATAATATAAATTTCCAAGGCCTTTGCAATTCTAAAGACAACAGCTACCCCCTCCCCCATTTTTTAACATTACTGTTTCTGTCATCAATAATCATGTTCCCAAGCATAAAGCATATGAGTACAGTTTTGGACTGTAGGGTATGCACATGAGAAAATGGGAAGGAAGAAGTAGAGACATATTTTAACTTTCTGACAAATAGTTTCGATGATCAGGGATTCCAGCACAAGTAAGAGTGAGAACAGAAAAATAGTTCCAAGTGGCAGAAGCCAGGTTCCTCTCTAATGTCAGGATGAGTGAGGAAATCAAGGGAACCACAACTTTGTTACTGTGAGAATAACCACAAATAATGGGAGACATGCAGATAAGAAAAGGAGTGTTTTACTTCCCATGTGCATTTGTTTGCCAACTGCAGCTGGGCACAGATTCATTGCTCTTTTCCTCATAGCTGAGCACAAATTTATGGTCCGTTTCTCCTCTCACTGTCTGATGCTCTAGACTTTCGTTCTTCCAGTCTGCAAATGATCTAAAAGATGGTTTTGCATTGGATGAAATTAAGTCTACCTTGCTATCATGAAAACTTTCCAAAGCATACATCCAGACAGTAGGACAAAATCATTCAAAATCATAAAATCTTCCCTGTCCCATCTTGGCTACCTCCCAATGAGTGTCTCTGGACCACTGTGGCATTGGCCCTCAGTGTACTTGAGGGTGTATTGGGAAGAACTGAAGTTTCAACTGAAATTATGTTTAACAGAGTGGAACTATTTAAAACAAACATACTGTTACTAACTTTTTGGGAAAAATTTTTGGAAGTGCTTCCCAGTACCATTTTTTTAAATTTACATGTGAAAATGTTCAATTATTCATTTACATTGCCGTGCCTTATTTTCTTCTCTTCTGTCTGTCTGTCTCTTTCATACGGAAACACACATGGCTCCCCTGCTGCTCAGTGATACAATCTCATTGTCAAATCTCTGTGATCCTTGACTCAGGTGCCCAGGCAGAAGAAAGAATCAATAACCAGAAGGAGTGGGAGAGGGGGAGGATGCAGGTGAAACACCAGCAGAAGCAGTGAGATCAAGTAGGTTTTAAAAAAGAATATTCTCACAATCACAATTTTTAAACAATTACATTATTTTATCTTTTCTACGTAAGGGTGGATCTTTCAATTTCAGTTTCTCTCTTTCTCATTATTCCAGTCTTAAATCCATTTCTCCCCATTTCCACATCAGTTTGAGGTTGTGGTTTTCTAAAGTCCTCATGAATATTCATCAGCGTTTTAATGTGAATTTCTTCTGATTTTTGCCAGCAATTTCCCTTACTATAATGCATTTTTAAATGTTATTCTCATGAACACATTCTTTTATCTACACTTCACCCTGGTATATGCATTTTGTACACATTATTTGGCTGGACAATTGCATTGCAAAATTTGGATAAGTGAATTTCAAAGAATGGCTGCATTTCAGTTTGTATATTGTTTCAGAAAGTACAAATTAGGTAGGTTCACATTTAAATACAATCTGAATGGAACTTCTCCCCATCCCTAATCTCTTCCCGAACTCATTATGTCCATCAAAGTCCTCCTTTACCAGTTCCTCACCTTGCAACTCTGCAGTGGCAAGACCTCTATTCTTCTCTCCCCCTGTCCCTGCACACCAAGTATGCCACAATTACTTGCACCTAGCCAGAATTGAGAAGGAGAAAAGAATCCTTTATTTGTAAATATAATCAAAATGTTGGTAAGATCAGCCTTATTGTTCAGGATTGGAACAGTAGAGAAAGGAGGTATGTGTGTGTGTGTGTGTGTGTGTGTGTGAGTGAAAGGGAAGTCTATGGAAGACACTGGGGCATCAATTTCAGCTTGAAGTGTATTCAGTTTAATCAAATAACTGGATTGATTTATCAGCTAAAGTTGTTAACTGCCTAGACCAAATCTCATAAATTGGTTGTCATCCCTAATAAATAATAGTCCTGAAAGACAAGGTTCCAACAACAGACAACACGGCTTTTAGCAACATGTGCAGAAGAGATTTTAGTGCTGAAAAGAGTCCAGAAAGTTCCATCAGTAACAGATTTCGCCCAGGGCTGGAGCATCAGTATGGAGAATCCACATGCTGTTTTTGATATCCATTAATCATCTGGCTAATTTGTTTTCACACAGGAGCGCTGACAGCAAATGAATGTTATTGCAGCAAGAACACAGTGTATAATCCAGACTATTATGGCAATAGCACTGATGAAAACGGCTGCTCCATGTGTGTTTTCTATGCACCACTCTTTGTCCAAATATAATTGTAAATATGTCTTTATTCTTTATTCACAACTGCTGAAAGAAACAGACCTACCATATGTGGTTGGGATGATGATAAAAGCACTGCTGCTTATCTCGGAAACATGAGCTGAAATTTGGCCAAGGATTTCCTAACTATTTGGAATTATAACCTGGGACTGAATTGACAGCATTATGTAGCCACTAAGACTCCTTCTCCAATAAATCTTTTTTGTATTCTCTCTGTGTGTCACAAATTCCATCTGACTGCCACTAGTATTGCTGCTGGCTTGATTAAGACTTTTAGGGGCTAGCTTACAAAATGTGGTGATAGTTGAAATGGGTTTCTTGCAGAGAACAAAGGATGATGATGGCTAAACTGGGCCCCTTCTAAGGAACTCTTATAATGCATATAAGCACCCATATCTGTACATATCAATGAAGTGGACCTGGAACTTTTAATTGGGCAGAAGTATCAATAACTCACACATTAAAGACAAACTTACGGGATCAACGCTTTCCAAAGATTTGTAGAGGTAGAAACTGCAGTGCAATACACAGTTATATCCTTTATGATGAAACAGGATTTATCTTCAGCTGCTGTTCCTGTTTGTAATTAGACCAAAATGACTAAGAAAATGTCATAGCCATACACTAGAATCAGGGCCAGCGCCAGAGGGCAGCCAGGTCGGGCCCTGACTGAGGGCCCCTAGGGCTCAAGGGGCTCCTGAAGGGCCCCTCAGGGTGGGTAGCTCTCCCTTCTGCAATCTGCAGCAGCGTTGGCTCCCGACCCTGCAACGGATTGCAGAGAGGGAGCTCTGAGGCCTCCTATTACTGCACAGGCCCGCAATGCCCACCTGTATGCCCCACCTACTTCTCCCTTGAAGTAAATTCTGGTTGTGCTGTGGGCGCAAGCCTGCCATCAACCAAGACGGTGGCAGAGGTTTCCCTAAGGGGCTGATGCCCCTGCTGCCATGTTGGTTGATAGCAGGTATACGCACACGTGGCACATCAGCCCCTTAGGGAAGCCTCAGCCATCATCTTGGTTGATGGCAGGCATGCACGCACAGTGTGGGCAGCATTCACTTCAAGGTTCATAGGTGGGGCGTGTGTGCATGTGGGTGCCAGGGCAGGCTGGTGCCCAAGGGTCCCAGCCTGCCTGGCACCTGCCCTGACTAGAATCGTAGAATCATGGAGCTGGAAGGGGTCTATATGGCCATTGAGTCCAACCCCCTGCTCAGTGCAGGAATCCAAATTAAAGCATACTTGACAGGTGGCTGTCCAGCTGCGTCTTGAATGCCTCCAGTGTTAGAGAGCTCATCATATCCCTTGCTCACCACATGAAATCCTACTAATTTGGGCATGAACAACTTGTGTCCCAGGAAATAACCAGCTGTCAACTGGTAGCTTGCCTGATGCTTGACAACTACCCCTATTTGTAGCTGCAGTCAGCAAAAATGGGAGTCTTTGATGGATCACCATGCATGGTTAATGGATTGTGTTTAGTTTGGGGAATCACTATTTGCACAATCCCTTGCACTCATTGCTATGTCTTAGGCAATTCCTTTGAAACATTCAGAACTAACCAACAGTTTTCTAATCTGACCAAAGTTGGCAGCTGTTGGACAATATTAGGACTATAGGAAGCTGCCTTATACTGAGTAAGACCAATGGTCCATCTAACTCAGTATTGTCCAGACTGACTGGCAGAGGCTCTCCAGGGTTTCAGAGAGGCGTCTCTCACAGCCGTACCTGGAGATGCCGGGGATTGAACCTGGGACCTTCTGCATGCAAAGCAGATGCTCTACCACTGAGCTACAGCCCCTCACCCCACATTTTATAATCTAAGAGGCCTTTGCATCATAACCTTCCCTTTGATATTCCATTTTTGTCATCTTTATCAATAACAAAGTATTTCATTTTCAAGGAGGTTGGAGCTGTTGAAAACATATTTTGGTGGGAGAGCCTTGAATGACAAAGTGTAGAAAAACCTCTCAGGATATATATCTTAGGATGTGTGTGTGTGTGTATACACACACATATACATATACACACGTAATTGTGATTAACAAAACAGGTTTTTATCGTATTAACAAAACAGCATTTGTATGTTAGCAGCTAATGAAGGCGGAAGCCGAAACGTTTTGGTATTACAATGAAAACCTCTGTTTTGTTAATCACAGTTATGTGCATATATTTTTAGGTGACTAATGGAATCCTTATAGGGATCCAGAGCAAGCTTGGGTGAAGTTCTGTTTGTTGCTTTCAAAACTGACTATATATCAGTATATATAGTATATATGCCAGGTAACGTTCAGTTGGTGTCCTGCCCTGCTCCAGCTCGGCTCTGAGCTCTCGGGGAAGTAGACTATGGTTGTGGCACTGCTTAATATTGTATGGTAGGTGGTTATTTTGCATTGTTTTTATGGCATCTAATCTTTCACTGTATCTGCTTATATTCTTGTACATCATCTTGATATTTTATGAATGGGCAGTCTACAAATATTTTTTTATAAATGAATAAATAAAAATAAAGCCTGAACTGAACATGGCGGAAGGGAGCTGTTGCTTCAGCAACTTGCAAAAGCCTTCTGAGCCCTAGGTGCCCTGTGGAATATATATATATATCTGTAATACTGAGATACATTACAAATAGGGATGGAGTGAGAATATAAAATCGGAAGACGAAGACACTAGGAACAGCCCTATGGTGTCACATTGTTTTCCTTGTGCCATGCCATATTTGGCTGCATTGAGTATCACCAATCACAGCCACCTAAGAATGTAGAGAGCTTTAAATGGAGGAAAACTGGTGGCAATCCATCATCTCTCTCCCCCCTCCCACCCACCCTGCTACCCAAAATAAGTATTGGCTCTTTTTGTCAGGAAGCCCATTGTTTAATTACTCAGTTAATGAAATGAAACTCATTCAGTTAATCAACTAAGCTTTTTAAAATGTGTCCCTAGTAGGGATGGAAAGATCTTTCCATTTCGGTTCTGACAGTTTCTCATTTTTCCAGTCATAAATTCAGTTTTCCACATTTCTGCAGCAATTTGCAATAAATAAATAAATCCTCATGAAAATTCTTCATAACTTTAGTGCAAATTTCTCCTAATAAACACATTATTATGCAGTTTTGACTAATGTATGCATTTTTGCAAGCAATTTCTCCTAATATAATGCATTTTGTATGTTATTTTCACTAATATATCCAGTTTCATGCACATTTTCCCCTAATATGTGCATTTTTGTAAACTGGTGGGAGAACTGCATCACAAAATTCACTTAAACTGTTTTGGTTCTTATATTGTTTAGGAAAGTGCAGATCTGATAATTTGGCTTTAAATGTGAACTGAATTAGATTTCTCCCCCCATCCCTTGTATCAAAGCTAAGCACCTAAGCACCAATATTGAAATCAGGCTCAGCCACATGAATCCTGGCTCAAACTTGAGTATTTTATTGTTTTATTTTTTGTTTGTTTCACATTGTATGCCACTGTTCCACAAAGCAGCTCACAACACTACATCAAAATATGCAAATCAATAGATCATTACAATAACTGTCTAAACTTTAATTCATTTTGAAACACAATATAAGAATCCAAATAAATAATTCATTTTGATAATATGGACATTATAGCATTTTAAATTCATTAGAAAAGCAACTCTCAATCATTATAACATATCAGTTGATATCAATTAGTTAAAACAAATAAACCAGAATCCGTCTGACATCACACCCTTCAATTAAGTATATAAACCAGAATCAGATTGGCATCATACCCTTCAATTAAGTATATAAAAATCACCTTTCCTCATCACTTTTTTTTTAGTTTTACTGAAAAAAAGAGTTCTCTAAATTTATTTAATTGGATGCACAGTGAAGCACAAGGGAAGGAAATGGTTAAATCTAGTTCCTTGGCCATTCAGCTCTTGTTGAATAAAGTGGGCAAAAAGCAAATAGTAATTCACTGGAAACGGGAACACTGTCAAAAAGAAGGCAATTATGTTAATTAAAGGTGTGGTGGTCTAATTTTTAGTGCCAGAGAGAAATGATTACGGCTGTCCTGAGAAACCTTTGGTATTCGTGAAAACCCACCCAAGCTTGGCAAGACTTTAGTACCCTTTCCACCCCCAGCCAACCTCAGCTTGTTCTACTTTCTCATTTATATTAAATTTGCCCTTAACTTTTTCATATTATGCTTAGACTGTGCCTTTCTTGTTCATTTGAATTAGGATTGCTTTGTGTCAACAGTGTGACAGTAGTCAGGCTTGGCAAGAAGGAAAAATTATCTCAAACCATGCATCTCTGTGTGTGTCAGAGTGTGTATCAGAAAGAAGATGCAAAATGAATGCAGTTTATACAGTATACATGAACAACATGGAAGTTATTACCCCAACATTCTCCTTTGAGAGCTTGGGATTCTGGTGCCTATTGTTTTGCTGGTGCCTAATGAACGCTACAGCAGAAGACCTTGTCATGACCATCTCCACTCTGCCAGGTCACTTTCAGTTGGTGTCCTGCCCTGCTCCAGCTGGGCTCTGAGCTCTTCAGGGAAGTGGGCTATGGTTGTGGCACTGCTTAGTATTGTGAGTATGGTAGGTGGTTATTTTGCATTGTTTTTATGGTATCTAATGTTTCACTGTATCTGCTTATATTCTTGTACATCATCTTGATATTTTATGAGTGGGCAGTCTATAAATATTTTTATAAATGAATAAATAAAAATAAAGCCTGAACTGAACATGGCGGATGGGAGCTGTTGCTTCAGCAACTTATAAAAGCCTTCTGAGCCCTAGATGCCCTGTGGAATGCTCTCCCCAGCAAGGTCCGCCTAGCGCCTTTGTTGATATTTTTTTTGGCATTAGGTAAAGATTTAGCTTTTCCCCCAGGCACTTGATAGACTGAGATGATTGCTTGGAGACCTTTAGGTAACAAGCAATTAACATGTTTAATAAATTATAATAGTAGATATCAGTAGAGGTTCAAAAACACTCTCCTCCTGAAGTATGAAGAGTGGGCAACTTGTCTTCTCCTTTGAACTAGACTCCCTTTCGCACTAGCTGGTTTTGCAGAAACTATCTAAATGAAGCAGATATGGGTAAACTATTTGGGCAGAAATGAAGCATTCCTGTCTGTGTATAGACCAAGCCACAAGTTTCTCTGTTGAGTGAGAGCCATTGTAAGTAGTCATTAGAGGATTTGGAACAAGAATGAGGTCCTGTGGGTGGGTGGTGCCAAGGTCTAGGATTTGGGTAGGTTGCCTGTGCTGGATGGTGTTGCACTTCCTCTGAAGGAACACATGCGTAGTCGGCTTCTAAACTATCATTGCTGAAGGCTCAAGTTGCCTTCACGGTGCGGAACGGTTCTCCAACTATGGCTATTCCTGGAAGACATACTCTTGCCACAGTGACCCATGCACTGATATTCTCAAGACTGGATTGTGGAGTTTCTCTTGAAGTTGGTTCAGAAGCTGCAGATAGTGCAGAATATGGCAGCTAGGCTCCTATTGGAGGGGGCAGATGTGATCTATTCCACATATCTATGTTCTGATCTGAGCACAATCTGCTGGATGTGGAAATGGAGTGAGCCAAAGTCCCCATTCCTAGTACAGGTGTGTATTTTAAATTGTAACTTGGCCTGGAATTGCACTTGCAAGTAAGAAATGTTTGAAATAAAATAGTATTAAATAAATAAACATTCACTGGTGTGATCTTGATGTGTGAAAGGAGGGAACTGGTTAAGTATTGCCAAGACTCCAGGGCTGATAATCACTGCATGGCATTTGGTATATTCCTTGTGTAGCTGCTAGGGGGAGTTGTCTGGTTGCTAAGATGTCATGATGGAGGTATACTCTGGGATGAACACATGACTATATGTGATCATCCAGAGCTATGTGTGTTAGTGTTGTGTTCCCCCCATCCCCTGTAATGTCACAGACCAAGTCTTTATTTGTTTTTCTGCATATTGAGAACTTTTCAGAAGTCAAAGTCTTCATGCTCCAGCATGAGGCACAAATCTAAAATATCAGCCACTCTGTAAATATATATCCTTATTAATTTGATTAAAATATTGCATTTTTCAAGCACTGACAAGGTTAATGATCCTAATGGCCATTGATGTTTACATACCAGTGTCTCGAGTGATTATTAGTGATGTTATTCCACATTTAAGGCCTGCTACTTGTCCTCTTGACCCCTTTCCAATGCACCTTTTTCGTGCCTTGTCACTGATATTAGGCCATCAATAGTTTCTATTCTAAACATCTTGCTGACTGTTGGCTGTGTTTTTCCTGCCTTTAAGACAGCGGTTGTTTTTCCTCACCTTAGGGAGCACATTTCCCTTGGAGCCTGAAGTCTTTGGAAATTGCAGGCCTATTTCCAATTTAGCTCTTTCCTCTGGCTACAGTTTCACAATGGGAGGTGGCTGTAGGCAGCTCTGGGGTTGTTTATCAAAATTGTCTTGCATGAGACGCATCAGTTAGAGTTGCAATTCTATCATAACACTGTGACTCTACCTCTGCTTCTCTGGAGTCTACAATCCTCCATCATAAACACCCAAACTGCTATGTTTCCCAAACTTATTTTTATTTCATTTTAGCAGAGTTGGCATTGTTGTTTTTTAAGTAACAGAAGGATTTTTCTGCCTGTTTGTGACACAGCTTGGGTTTACTTAGACTTTTACATCTTAGCTAATGCAAATATACTGGGAGGCACTAGGTTGTGTTGGCTGCCAGCATGACTGACTCCTAGGCAAGTCTTTGTAGGCTCCATTCCCATCTCTTATTTCAAGTCCTTCAAGGCCACAGAACCAAACTTCAGGTGTCAGGATGAGATGGAGTCTGCAACATTGCAACAGAAGGTCCAGCCTCCATTCTCCCCCCACAGGGGACACATAAATAAGAATAAAATAAACATTAGAAATGAGCTTCCATTTTATCTTATTAGAAGATATAAATCAAGTGAATTTCTTCCAATTTTGTACCTACTGAGAAGCCTCCTTGATTAAAAAATGTAAATGTACTGCCTTCAATCTGATTCCGACTTATGGTGACCCTATGAATAGGGTTTTCATGAGGCAGAGAGGTAGTGACTGGCCCAAGGTCACCCAGTGAGCTTCATGGCTATGTGGGGATTCGAACCCTGGTCTCCCAGGTCTGAGTCCAGCACCTTAACCACTGCACCACACTGGAGCAGTAAAAGGAAAAACCTCATACATTGTTTTTCTAAAATATCAGTAGCTCATTATTAGTGTGTGACTTGTGGTTTACCATCCAAGACAAAAATGATTAATGCCATAATATAATTGGATTTGGGGCTAATTTCTTGTTCAAGTTAGCAAAAGTGAAATTGGGTTAGATCACCTTCATTTAGAATCTTCTATTTTTATAACAAATGTCCTTCGTTCATTCTGTATAAAGCAGGCTCCCTGCATCTGTTCTATATCTTTCCAGTTCCTCTGACTCGCCCATTCTGCCAGGCTGGAGAGACCAGCTCAGCTCACAAATCTTTGGGGAGTGTTGAAAGCAGATTTCAGAACTGCAAATCCAGAGGCTACAAACACCACACACTTGCTTATTCTGAGCCACAAGTGTGAGTGTAATCAATTTTTTCCCTCCAGCTGAGTAACTAAAGAGAAAAAGGAGACATGAAAGCTAACAGATATTGCTGTAGAAGGGTGGAAGGAGAGGATAACTATTTCAATCTGGACCATTTTCTGGTTTCAGTCATTTTTCTTCCCAAGATCCGCAGATTCCATGTTCATGGAGAACATGGGCAAGTATTGTTGCTGATTAAAATTGAAAGCTTTCATTTGTCCTAGTTCATTTACTTGGAAGTAAGTCACAGTTCCATCAGAAGGTGGGTGCAGGGCTAGGGATGATATTTTTACAGCCTTGTACCCATAAATCATGCAGTATACATGCGACTCATAGGGATCAGAAGGAATGCCAGTTATCAATACAAGGAAACTAATTCTCTCCAATAGTTCCCAGTTTGATATTTCAGGTCTTCTCCCAAGTAGATTAATTTTCCAGGGAAATATAAGGAGATAATTGCATTACCAGAAACCATTTACCCAAATTTGCTCATGCACATTTGGGGTAACTGCTAAATTCTGGGCAAGTCCAATGAGATCTCTTTGGGAAGATCATTCAGTTGACAACAAAGTAGAAATGTGCCTGGAAGGGTGATGCTGTGGGATTTGTATGGGACCAAGAACACCATTTGGTTTTCCACTGTGGCCCTGCGGTAAGAGCATGGGGCTTCAAAATGGAAAGTTTATCATATGATTATTAGCAACATATTTCTTAGTTTTGTCTTTGACTGTGCATTTGCAAGGAGGAAATTATAGCACTAACCAGTGCTATGCCGAACATTTTTCTTGCATAATTTTTACTATGCTTCATGAATTTATGAGAAAAGAAATTGCATTCAAAAATTATGAAAAGGGAGAGAAAAATTCAAAGAAATTATCATGGGTGGGATGTAGGGTTTTGTTGGACTTACCTTAATTTCAAGATGGCCTAGGGGTGTTTGTATCCTTTCTTTTTTCAAATAATCTCTTCAGCCTTCCTGGGCTGCATTCAGGCATGGGGTTTATTGCATTAGTTTTCCTGATTGTAATGATTGTGCTTCTGTCCCAATTTCTAATATTCCTTTCACACTAATTGCTGTTGCATTATGGAACTGTGGCTTTTTGACATATACCCCCATGTCACGCTAAATTTCATTCATACCAGTGGCGTGTGACACAACAATGAATGTCATTGGGCATGTCACTGTTCCCCCACACTTTCCACATGTGCATGTTTGTTCACCCTTGACTAAAATGGCAGGAATGAACTGTATGCCAGTAGACAACCCCAAATTTTGCCACTTTACTCTTCTGATTTTCTGGGTTAATGGTTTCTTTCTAGAAGCAAATTGGATTTTTTTCTGGAAGCAATTAACATGGAAATGAACGCTAAACTTCCACTATATTCTGCTATATTTCCACAAGTGGCTTTTACGTTGTATAAAATATCAAATAAAATGAGAAAATTATCAGGAAAGGAAAAACTGGGAAAATGGAATAAAGTGCTGTCTGAATGCAGCTTTGATGCCCACATCTCCTAAAAGCCAAACCAAACACCATGACAACTTCAAGTGGGCTTTTCCATAAGCACAGGAAGGTGGAGAACCTGCCTACTGTATGCCTGACAACCCTCCATTTTTTAAAAAAATGAAGATTCGCTTCTTCTTTTCTACTTTTTTTTAAAAAAATCAGTGTGGGTCTTTAAAAATATAGGCTTTTAAAAACAAAATCAGCAACAGCTCCAATCCCAGGCACTCAGTCGCTAGTCCCCCTGGCTTTTTCTTCACTCAATTCAAGACGCTGGTATTAAAACCTTCAAATGGCTTGAGACATGAGTACCTTAGGAGGTGTATGTTCCAAAATGCTCCAATCATCATCTGCAGCCCTGTTCCATTTCCTTTTACTTCAAGGGGTATGGCTGATGGCAACCAAGACTATGATAACCTCTATGGTGGTGCCCACCCAGTGGAATTCCTTACCAAGTGAAGTGTGTCAGGCCCTATCAATGCATTGTTTTAGGTTTTCACATGACTGTTCAAAAAGGCTTTTGACTGTTTATTTTTCTGTTGATGCTTGGCTGTGTTGGGGTTATAAGATGGTTCTTTTGGTGACTGCCATTTTTATTACTGGTTTAAACTTGGGGGTTGTTTCATATGAAATATTGTTCATGCATTTTGACATGTTAGCTGGCTTGAGTTCCTCAGAAAATAGATGGGATGCAAATGTTTTAAATTAAAATAGTTGTCTTTTTTGTAAGCAGTTTTCACTGGCGAACTTCCCACCTTTAGAAATTGTTAAGATTTCACAAGATGGGCAGCTGTAGAGTACAGAATGTCACATATCTAGTCAATCTGAAGATTCTGTCAATGATATTCTTGGAACCACTGAAATAAATTTTGGAATAAAGAGAGATTTTGATCATGTTCTTTTGAACAGACTCTCCTGATTTATTCTTCCAGATAATGAAGATCTGAATTTTTGCATGCATATGCATAAATAGTAATCTGTAGCCACACTAGTATGACAAGCTGGTAGATTATTATACGCCTACTTGGTGTTTTAGTTGAAACACATCCCACAGAATTGGAGGCCGAGAGGAAGGTGGGCGATTTGGTTAGGCATATACATATATAGAAGGGGGGCAGTTCAGCTGAGCATGCACTTTGAAGGACTGCTCAGAGCCTGGTGTTAATTAGCACTGCCAAAAACCCAGTATAACTCGCAGCTGTAGTGAGGCCAGACCGAGAGAGAGAGAGAGAGAGAATGTTCTGGATATGAAATTCAGCAAATCACGTGGTGAGAGGAGCTTACTTTCTTCAGGGAAAAAAGGGTTAATAGTGCATGGATTTGGCATTTGCAAGTGTTTGATATGTGGTTACAAACAGAATGAATAGGTAGGAAAAGATAACAGTTATCCCTCTTACAGGGACTGAAGATATAGAATGAAACACAGCAGTATTATGTGGCCCAGTGCTTAGTTTAAAATAGCTAAAGCCATAATAACACTTTCTCCATTGATAAATAACTTTTCTTCCCCTCATTATTCATGGTAAATAATACAATATTTTGTTGAGTGGAATTCAGGGGAGTTTTTTAAAAAAATCATAATCCTAATTCAATGTCATACTACAAGCAAAATAATTAGATGACTGGTTCAAATCATTATATTTGAACCATTAATATTATTCTATACTGCTTTTCATTTGGTGAATACTAAAGTGATTAACAATGATCAAAATTGCAATAATACATAATGAAACACTGAATACCACTTGCCTCCCTTTTGGTGCTTGCTGACCCTGTAGGCCTCTACGCAGAGCCCAGGGGAAAGGTATGTTCCTATGTGTCCATTGAGTATCCCCATATTAAGTTCATCAGTGACTGGATGGCGGACATGTCTGTGTGAACATACAGTTGCCGAGCAGCTGAAATTGGCAGAGGATCCTGAGCACGTTTTCACTGCCTGCTTTCAAATAGGTGTCTTTCCTCGAGACCTTCCCCTGTTGACTATAGAAACACATGCCATAAATATGCAAAGTGGTCCTTAAAATTGCCAGTACATAATGCTGCAATACTGAGAGAAAATATACTTTGAGACTTAAAGGCAGATAAATAAATCAATAAATTTGATGCCACACTTAAAAGTAGAGGAGAGGAAACTTTTTGGGCTGTGGATTTAACAACTTTATACACCCACCCACTTGTCTATACTGGTTGATAGCATTGGTACATTGCCTTGAATGTTGGAAAATTGTATATAAATATTTAAACTCATTGTTCCCTGGAAACTCCAGAGCCCCTTTGCCTCTCCACTCCATTCTAGTGTACCCATATGTTCTGCTTTACATAGAATTATACAAGAGTGGTTGTATATTATACTCATCATGGATTTTTGCATTCTGCAATGTTAAATCGAAGATACCCTCCATGCCATTTTGATGCTTCCCATAAGCACATTTCGAAACAAAACCTTACAAAACATACAATCCTAAACTCAGAAATGCTTGCTTAACAACCCCCTAAATTTTCATGGTGATACACAAAACAGAGAGAACAGAGAGTTCAAAGTGTAAAAAGAGAGAAAGAAAAACCCAGAGCCGTTTTGGACTTTTTTCTGTCAAGAGTTCTCATAATCTGCTGAAATTAATTAAAAGTCAGCCATGTTCACAGACTACCTGCAATCTGTACCTGTACTGACCTTGCCCCATACTCTGACCTTCATCTCCTGAAGTTTAAAAAAAAAATGCCTGGCTGATTTTTAATTAATTTAACAAATTTTGCATTCAACTGAATGATACTGTCAGGCATGCTCAGTAAGAACCAACTGTCAGTATTCTAAAAGCCAGACTCACAGCTGCTTGGCTTGGCTAATCAGGGGGCCACACCCACACCAGACCTTTATTTCACTTTAGACAGTCATGGCTTCCCCCACAGAATCCTGGGAAGTATAGTCTGAAGGGTGCTGATAGGAGACTCCTATTCCCCTGCTAGAGCTCCAATAGCCAGAGTCAGCCGCTCTGATTGAAGCTCTATGGTGGGAACAGGGCCTCTCCTAGCAACTCTCAGCACCCTTCACTAACTACACTTCCCAGGATGCTTTGGGATAACCCATGACTATCAAAAGGGAAATAAAGGTTTGGTGTGGATGTGGCCAGGGATAGCTTTGGTTTAAATTTGGGTGTGCCTGGTATACATGTGTCTACTGTAGAATAAAAAGGTGGGGGAAACCCTGTTGTTTACAATGTTTTCCTTTTGGAAAGGAAAGGGGCTTCCCCTCTGCCCAGTACCCACCCATCCAATCTCCTCCCCTCCCCCTCTTCTCCCCCTTCCTGCCCTTCCCTCCACTTCTTGCCCTCCTCCCCTCCCTGCCCCTCCCCCAGTTCAGTTTCACCTATCCTGATTGCACAGGAGTAAATCCCACTGAACTCAATAAGCATGCAAATTATCATATCTGCCCTCCCCTCCACCTCCCTCCTATCCCCTCCCTCTTTCCCCTCCCCTCCCCCTTCATTCACCCCTCTCTCCCCTCCCCCTCCCCTTCCAATCCCCTCCTCCTCCCCCTTCCTCCCCTCCTCCCTTCCTCCCCCTCCTCCCCCCCATGGTCAGTTTTACCTATCTTAGGACTATGACCTGGGAGACCAGGGTTCGAATTCCCATACAGCCATAAAGCTCACTGGGTGACCTTGGGCCAGTCACTACCTCTCAGCCTTGGAGGAAGGCAATAGAAAAACCACCTCTGAATTCCATTTATCATGAAAATCCTATTCAAAGGGTCACCATAATTTTCGTCAACTTGAAGGCAGTCCACTTCCATTTTCAAACATGATTGCACGGGAGTAAATCCCATTGAAGCATGCAAATTATCAAACCTGCCCCCCTCCTCTCTTCCATCACCTCCTATTTTCCCCTTCCCTCCCCCTTCCCTTCCAATCCCCTCCTTTCCCCTCCCCGTCCTTCAGCTCTGCTCTCCCCCATTCTCTTTCCCTCTACACTCCCCTCCCCATCCTCCTCCCCCATGGTCAGTTTTACCTATTCTAAGCATGATTGCATGGGAATAAATCCCGTTGAACTCAATAAGCATGCAAATGACCAAACCTGCTCTCCCCTCCTCCTCCCTCCCATCACCACCCTTTCCCCCTTCCTTCAACTCTCCCCTTCCAATCCCCTCCTTCCCCCTCCTTCTGCTCCCCTCCTTCCCCTTTCCCTCTACTCTACTCTCCCCTCCCCTATGGTCAGTTTTACCCATCCTTGTTATGACTGCACAGGAGTAAATCCCATTGAACTCAATAATCATGCAAATGATTAGTCCTTCCTTTCCCCTCCTTTCCCCTACTCTCCATTCTTCCTCCCCTCCCCTCTTCCTTTTTCCTGAATACTCCAGCCTCCCTTCCTCCCTCTCCTCCTCCTCCTCCCCCCATGATCAGTTTTACATATCCTAAGCATGATTGCAGGGGAGTAAATCCCACTGAACTCAATAAGCATGCAAATGATCAATCCATTCTCAGCAAACTGGATACCATTTCTTACCTCCTGGATTAAAAAGCAGAGAAATTCATTAATAGGCAAAAAAAACCTTGTGGTTTAAAAACATACCTATAGCCCACAGATATTTCTATCCAACTTTAAAAAGCAGGGAAATTGGGCAGCTATAGTGAATGCACCAGGGGAGCAGGAGACCTGACCTCCTGTCTGAGATATTGGACTGCCCTAGAAATTTGTAAAAATGCAAACACAATTTGGGTTGGTCTTTCACAGTCCAATCCACTTCCTGTGTAGCTTGGAAGAATTTGGTAATATGTGCCTCTGAGCATATGGTGAGTCGTGGCAACACCTGCAATCAGCCCAAAGAATAGAAACAAGACATGTGCTGTGCTGATCTTGTTTTAGCAGGGAAGAAGCAACAATATTAAAACAGTTGATATAGTTCAGATAGTCCCTGTAAATATGTTTGATTTACTTTGAAATTTTAGTGCAGTTTCCTATAGGAAATCATTTTCTTTCGTTTCTGTTTCTGTAAATATGTGAAGTACAGAAACACTTTGCAACAATGAAAAAAAGCTCCAGAAAGAGTTGTGGAGTAATGGCACTGACTTTTCTGCAGAATAGTTTCCAATGGACATGAGGAGTGTCTCAGTTTGCACAAGATAAAACAGTGGGAGGTGAAATATATTCTAGCAAAATTCTATGTTTTTAATTGACCGTGCCCACCTTGCCTTAAGTGGAGTAGTTTAAGCATAGCAGGCTGAACACGTGCATCTTGGGCAGGCCAAGTTTGTTTTTCCAACAGCTAAAGTCATTGTTTAAGCAACGACATCAGTCTGATTTTACATCCAACTGCAGTTTCAGATTCAACTGTTGATGCGCCCAAAATAGAAATATAGCATAACCTCCAGTATGAAACACAAAAGGCTATATTTACCATCATATGACATTGACCAATAAAAAGGCTTTGAAATTAATAAAAATAAATTTGACACAGATTTCTGGGATGAATAATAAGGGAAATAAATTTTTCTAGTTTAGATTCTCAATAGAAACATTAGTAACACAGGAAAGAAGCAAAGTAAGAACACCAACAAACATAGAAAAATGTAATTCTCCATCTTTGGAGATGGCAGGTGTTGCCACCACTCACCATATGCTCAGAGGCACATGTTACCAAATTCTTCCAAGCATTTACTATAGCTGCCCAATTTTCCTGCTTTTTAAAGTTTGATAGAAATATCTGTTGGCTATAGGTACGTTCTTCAACTGCAAGGTTTCTTGCCTATTAGTGCATAGTAATCAATTTGATGGACTGTCAGAGGACGATCCTCTGTTTGAAGGACTGCCTGGTCCAAGTCTTGTTTAAGGATATAGAACCATGAGTAAGGAAAGCTGGGGCTTGAAATTGCCCATCAGCAGCTAACTCCTGGACACCAGACAGAGCAGGCACACAGGTCTCCTGGTCACAGTCATCCTCCCTATGGTGAGATGTTGTTATATTGGTTTTTAGATTATATTAATTATTTCAAAATTTGATTCTATACAGATGAGTTAGCATATTCAAATTTTATGCAAATCTGTGGGGGTTGTGTTACATTTCCTCTTTTTTGATGATGTGTGTGTTTGTGTGTGTGAGAGTGTGTGTGTGAGTGTGTCATGATCCTTTTGTGTTGTCCTAACAGCACTTGGAGATAGAACTATAAAAACCAATTACAGAAACTCAAGTAATTTGACTTTTGTAGATGGTAATGCTAACACAAGTATGAAAGGAAAGCTTTCCCCCCATGTATTTGTTAAAATAAAGCTCATTAGCACAAATGGCATTTGGAGACTTGTTTTCATGCTTGTAAGTAAGCTAAAGATAAAGAAAGCTCTTTGGCTCCCTCTACAGGAAAAGACTATACACTAAAGGTTAGTAATTGTTTCCAGGTTCATTTGCATATGGTGTTCTCTGGTTTTCAGATCATATTCTGTGAAATGCCCCAAGATGCAGTTATACAGTACATTCATGTACTTTATGAAGATCTTGCCATATGTGTAATTTCAAAGAAACAAAAAACAGTTAAAATGTGTGTTTTATAAGAGTGATACGTTTGGATTTTTAATTCAAACAACTGAAAGTGAGTTTTAATTACTAACAACTAAAGGTGATTCAGCCAAAAATCACAGCAAAAGAGAGCATAAGATAAGATTCCTGTTATTTTAGGTTGTAAAAGAGTGGCTGCGATGAATAAATTCATATAGACCTTATGATGGATTTTTATAAGCTGTTCTGGTAGCAACTGAACCCACTGCAACTAGCCTTGGAGGACAAAGGAGAAACGAAGTTTTATTGCAAGCATGCTTCAGAAATTTGCTTCAGCTCTGCCAAACATCTAATGACAGCAACTGAAACAAGATGTTAAAAGGGCTGAATTTTTAAAACTGCACCTCCCTTATAACGTATCCAGCTATCATGCTACTGAGGGGTTTGTGAGGTTCTAGAGGGCAAGGAATGAAGAGTTTGAATCAGATCAAAATCTAGTGAGGAAACCATTCAGGAGTACTCAAAGAAAAAAACCTAACTGTCTCATTGAGAATGGTTTTTGAATTAACCATTGCAGAATTTTAGGCAGTTCAATTGCTGCAATGAATGTCAAAACAAAATGCACACCATAAAAGAGACTGAAATACTTTGTCATCCTCTAGAATAGTTACAATTCCTCTGAAAGAAAACACACACACACACACACACACATCACAATGTTTGAAACCCCCAGAGAAGGAACCTTTTCCAGCCCAAGGGCCACATTCCCTTCTGGGCAACTTTCTGAGGGCCACATGCCATGGGTGAGTGGGGCCAACAGTAAAGGAGGGTAGACCAATGAATGTAAATGTTCCTTTGGTAGAGTAGGCTAGTTTCTTTCTACACCTAGTCACACACCAGGCAAAATCACTGACGGATGGTGCAAAGCAGAGCCAGTAGGGCCTGGAGAGAAAAAGGCTGCTTTCACACTGCATTTTATTCCGTTATTCTGATGATTTCTTACCTGGTAATTTGCGCATTATATTTGGCCTTTCACATGACGCACAAGCTAGCTCCAGTATTCTAGTGGAAAGTAGGGCAAGTTTAGCGCAAATTTCCGTGATAAATTATACCAGAAATAATCCGTTAGCAAGGCTGGGAACCCGGAAGATTGCAGGGGTTTATTGCTAGCCCCAGCCACTCATGTGACAGGCATCCCAGCATGCAGGGCATTCCCACCCTTTAGTCGCGCCGGGTTTTTTTGCCTGACAAAAATTGTACCGGTATTCCGGCATCAGAGCAGATAGCAGCAGCACACACCCCTGTGTCTATACAACTAAAATAATTTTAAAAGTCAGATCCTAAAGGGAGAGGGCTTGCATGGCGAAAGGATGAGATCTTAGACCTCCTATACAGTGGGGAACAATACGCATGTGTATAATGGGAGAGAGATGAAAACAAGACATTCACTGTGAAAGACCTTTGTGCGAAATGCCGGTATATCGGCTGAAAAAACTGCTGTTCCTTAACGCAACAGGTACTGCAGTGTGAAAGGGGTTTTAGAAATCGGGACAGAAGCGCTTCCTTTGTAATCCGTTAAACTAACACAATTAGTCCCATGTTGAAAGCAGCTGATGTGTGGCTGGGGAGGGGTGTGCCTAAGGAGAATCCTGAGGGCCACATAGAGAGGCCTGAGGTTCCTCACTGATCTCACTGGTATATTTTTCATGATTGCTACAGCTGCCTCTTAAAATCTTAGAGATGGGAAGGTAAGATTTGATCGAGCAATTACGTATACAAAAACAGGAACCCAGATTAAATGTGAAAACATTTATTTATTTATTTTGTTGCATTTATATACCGCCCATAGCAAGTAGCTCTCAGGGCGGTAAACAGAATAGGATAAAATACATACATCATCATAATAAAATCACAAAACATAAGACACAATGAAAACAAAATACAATTAAACAAAATATAAGATGATAAAAGGATTAGTATTACAAGATTAAAAAGATAAAAAGATTAAAATGATTAAAATGCCTGGGAGCATAAGAAGGTCTTTACCTGGCGCCGGAAAGATAATAATGTAGGCGCCAGGCGTACCTCTTCGAGGAGGCTATTCCACAACTCGGGGGCCACCACAGAAAAGGCCCTAGATCTAGTAACCACCCTCCGGGCTTCACGATGGGTTGGTACCCGGAGGAGGGCCTTAGATGCTGAACATGGCACTTAACTGTGTGCCCTTAGGTAAGGGACCAAATATGCTGCCCCATATCCTTTACAGTAGATGTTCTGGACAGCTCCCCACTTCCCAGAGCACTGAAAAGTCCAGCACTATAGGCTGTGGAGGCTGGTTCTTTAGTAGGGCAACCAGAGTTCAGCCCTACCAAGTGAAATGCCCAGCAGCGTTTTTAAAAGTGTTCCTCAAACTGTCAAAATCACACTATTTCCTGTACTACACTTTCTTCCATAATCCATTTCAACATAGAGAGAGTCTTAGATACTTTTCTGTCAGTCTGCTGTTCTCTGGCCAGTCAGTTTTCCGCACCACTCAGCCAGTCTCAACCCAAAAGGCTATGGCCAGGAGGTTCCACCCATCTATGTCCAGACAGGAAAACTATGTGATAGTATTTTTTTTATCTTACCAGTGGTACAGTACTGATTTCCCCCTGTTGTACAGTTTCCCCATCCTTCCTATTGTCATTATCCATCCTGTTGAATCTAAGTTTTACTGGGCTATTCTTTTAGTAGACGCAGGAGCTGTTCTGAGCACGCTCAGAGCTGTTACCAGGCCACACCTCTGAACAGCTCAAAGCAGGCTCTTTGTAGGCAGGCAGGAGAAAAGAGTGGTTGTTTGTTTGAGCAGCTTGCTTTTTTAATTTATTACCAGCATTTGCTCACACACAGAGAGAGAGAGAGAGAGAGTGCAACCGTGGACAGTGTGAGTCTCTTTAAACAGTAAACATATATTTTTTTACTTTAAAACTATTTACATCTATTTTTGTGAATTGGCTTGGGGATATTATTTGAGGATTGGGAGGAGACATGGTAGCTGGTAGTCTGTGCCTCTGCACTTGATGGTTGGTAGATGTCCTCCTCTTCTGTAAGAAGGCTTTTGGAAAGTTGGGAGAAGGTTGTAGTAAGTCTCCACTCTCCTAATATCCCATCTACCTTTCTATTCTAAAAGCCCATGAAATGCTTTTCCTGGCTATTTTACCTTTAAAAGTAAAATAGTAAAAGTTTTTAAAAATAAATAAAAATGAAAGCAAATCACTCTGCTTCCCATAGTCCCCACCCCCAGTGGCTGCAGGCTGAAGATAACTGTTCTTAGGAATCAATCCCCTGTGCACACTAACTTAGCAGTAAAATCAATTGAACTCAAGCGGTATTTATGCATCGCAAACATGCAATAATTAGGCCAGATTAAGATTGGCTGAAGCCTTGGAGCTGCACTAATTTACAGGGGACGGGCAGAAAAACATGGCCCTTCATTATACAAAGATGTTTTGTATCTATCTGGTACAAGGACCCAAATTTGATGCCTATGATACAAGCACTATTTGCATGTTATTCCTCTTCCTATATATTCACAACAACAATGTGAGGTAGGTTAGGCTATAATCGTGCCTTGATTGGTGCATATGCTTCACGAATTACCAAGAATAGTGCATCTGATGAAGTTTGCCCAAGAAATATTATTTCAGAATACATTTGTTCGTCTTTAAGATGGTAGTGCTGTTCTGTTGTTTTGCTAAAATTGTATTGTGACCTCCTTTACAGGAGGATAATTGTTGTAAGGATAAAAGACTATAAAACATTTTGGTAAATTTAAAATGCTATTACAAAACGTAGGAAGCTGCAGGGGATGGTTCAAATCAGAATGCAATGTGTACTGTGCAGAGCCTATATGTAGTATGGAAGCCTGGTTTACACCCTGACTGCACACACACACACCCCAGCAAGCCTGGAAAATCACACATTAGATTTGCTGAAGACCTAAATGTAAAGTCCAATACTTGTAGATCTGAATATCCTAGCTGTACTCTAGATTCTTTTTTTCTTTGTTGGTTTTTTTGTTGGGTTTTTTCATGATTCCAAACCTGCACCCCCACCCCTCCCCCAGATCAAAATCAGGGACAGGCAGACTAGCAATGTATTTGATGATGATGATGATGGGTATTCCTTATTTATCAATATTATATTTACATCCATTCCACCTTTCCTTAAACCAACTCAGCGTAGTGTTCATGGGTCTCCTTTTCTTCATGTGGGGTAGATTAGGGTGAGAGACAGTGACTGGCCCACAGTCACACAGTGGGTTTTATGGCTGAGTGGTGATTTTAACTGTAGTCTGCAAGGTCCTAGTCCACTTAATTTCTTTGCATTTTATTTCACATTCAAAAAAAATGTGGAAATGAATAAGCTGGGGAGGAGGAAAATGCTATTTTCCCATAGGTCTGTAAATGTATGGAGTCCCCTGTTAACAATCATGTGTGGCACCTTTAAGACTAACCAATTCAGGCTGCAATCCTGTCCATAAATACCAGGGAGCAATCCTCATAGAATTCAGTGGGGGCTTACCTCTGAGTGTTGTATGCTTATTCTGGCAAAAATCCACACTAGAAATTGTGACAGCAGGGACCTCTTCTGAATCAACACTTAGGTGCTAAATATTAATAAAACTGCAATGTTTAAGTGTCCGCTGTTTCTCTGCAAGGGAGGAGGATGGGGGAAAGAACCAGAACAAGTGTGTGCCATACAACTTTTCTCACAGCAGAGAAGTGACAGCAGGGACCCCTTTTGAACCAAAGTAAGACATTTTCCAGCTATATTAGGTACTACCTATTTGTAATGCAGCAATACATAAGTGGGAAGAAAACCAGAGCAACTTGGCCATGCCTCCGTGACCTCTTAGGAACTCCATCAGGTCTAGTAGGCACCAGCCACCACTGACAGGGCCGGTCCCAAAGGGCGACCAGGTCGGGCCCTGGCTGAGGGCCCCTGGACCCACAGAGGCCCCTGAGTGGCCTCTCAATAGGGTGGGGGAGGAGTAGCGCTCCTTTTCCGCAATCTGCAGCAGAGTAGCTGCCGTGGGATTGCAGAGAGAGAGCTTCTTTCACCCACCCGTTTGCTGGCTCCACCTACCCATCTCTCCTGTATTTTGTGGCTGTGCGTGCAGGTTTGCCATTAACCAAGATGGCGGCTGAGGTTTCCCTAAGGGGCTGAAGCCTCCACCACCATCTTAGTTGATGGCAGTGCATGTAGCAGCCTGCGCAGCTCCAAAAGACAGGAGAGACGGAGCCAGCGAACGAGAAGCTCCCTCCCTGCAAGAGACAGGTAGGCATGCGCATGCGCCAGGACCTGGGGCAAGCTGGCACCCAAGGGCCCCGGCATGTCTGGCACTGGCCCTGACCACTAACCATAGGATGTGGTTTCCTTTGGTGAATACTAGAGAATGATGATGCCTTTGCCCTGTTTATTTTGTTCACAAAGACACACAGAGCAGAGTGGAAGCAAGAGCACCTTTAATTTCCCCAAATGCGGGAAACTTGACTGCATAATTTGTGGTATCCCAGTCTCCATCTGTGTTGGAATTGCTTTTTAATATGTTTGTAAACCATTTTTAAAAAACAGCAACCAAAAACAATGTTTTTAACCTTTTTTTCTTTTTTAAGATGTCTTCAAAGCTTTTTAAAAAATGTTTTTAAAGATGTTTTGTTTTAATGTATTTTAAAGTCTGTTTTTATGATGTTTTAAAGTGTTTTTAGTGGTTTTGTTTGCCACTCTGGGCTCCTGCTGGGAGGAAGGGCGGGCTATAAATTAAGAAAGAAAGAAAGAAAGAAAACACTCCTGTGGTAGGCAACAAAACCTATTGATCTTGCATCAGATTTTCAAACAGCCACTGTTTTGAATAGCTGCAAGGTTGCATTCGCACCCCAGTTTATTTTATTTTATTTTATTATTTAATTTATTAGTCGCCCATCTGGCTGGTTGACCAGCCACTCTGGGCGACGTACAAGATAAAAACAGTACATTAAGCATTAAAAATTTAAAGCATAACAATAAAAGCCTAACCCATCTTAAAAGCTTTCCTGAAGAGCCAGGTCTTCAAAGTCCGGCGGAAGGTCATCTCAGAAGGGGCATGATGGAGGTCATTTGGGAGAGAGTTCCATAGGGTGGGGGCTACTATTGAGAAAGCCCTCTCTCTAGTCCTCACCAGTCTCGCTGTTCTTACCGGTGGGATCGAGAGAAGGTCTTCTGAGGCTGATCTTGTTGAGCGGCATCCCTGACGATGCTGGAGGCCCTCCTTCAGATAGACTGGGCCAAAACCGTATAGGGTTTTAAAGGTCAAAACCAACACCTTGAATTGGGTTCGGTAAACAACCGGTAACCAGTGCAACTCCTTCAGCACAGGAGTGATGTGATCTTGCCGGCGGCTGCCTTTAATCAGATGAGCCGCCGCATTCTGTACCAGTTGCAACTTCCGGACCGTTTTCAAGGGTAACCCCACGTAGAGTGCATTACAGTAGTCTAGGCGAGAGGTGACCAAGGCATGTACCACCGGTGGGAGCAGATGGTTGGGAAGGTAGGGGCGCAGCCTCCGTATCAGATGGAGTTGATACAGTGCCCTCTGGCTCACAGCCGAGACTTGAGCCTCCATGGACAGCTGGGAGTCCAAAATGACCCCCAGGCTGCGGACCTGGTCTTTCAGGGGTAAACGTACCCCATTGAGCACCAGGCCCACATCCCCCAACATTCCCTTGTCTCCCTCAAACAGTACCTCGGTCTTGTCCAGGTTCAGCTTCAGCTTATTCCTTCCCATCCAGCCACTCACAGACTCCAGACACTTGGACAGGGTTTCTACAGCCAACCTTGGTGAAGATTTAAATGAGAGATAGAGCTGCGTGTCATCCGCATACTGATGACACTGCAGCCCATATCTCCTGATGATTGCCCCCAGCGGCTTTATATAGATGTTAAACAGCATCGGGGAGAGGATAGAACCCTGTGGCACCCCACAAGTGAGAGGCCAAGGATCCAAAACCTCCTCCTCCAATGCTACTCTTTGGTACCTACCGAAGAGGAAGGAACAGAACCACTGCCACACAGTGCCTCCTATGCCCAACCCCTTTAGGCAGTCCAAGAGGATAGCATGGTCAACGGTATCAAAAGTTCAAGCTAACTCCAGCTAAAACTGTCTGCCTTCCCTCTTAATTCAAATGGCATGACTGACTCAGACTGTTTCTCTGTCACTTCCTTCATCCTTGACCATTGGCCATGCTGGATGGGACCGATGGGAGCTGAAGCCCAACAACATCTGGAGGACCACATGTAACCCACCCCTGTTCTAGCTAATAGGCCTTACCTTTAAAAAGTTGGAGAGATTCCAATCTAGTAAAGAACATTGTAATTCTTCTATTCTAAATCCTAGCTTCATTATAGGAGGGTGGAGTCTTCAAATATAAGGTAATTACTGTAGTAACTACTGCAATGTAAAACACGAGAGAATTATTGCAAAATTTATGATTCAGAGAAGGGAAAACATGTGATGAAAACTACAGACGGGCTTGGGGCTAGATGATGATGATGATTATAGTTGCTTTGGGTTCACTTTTGTAAAGAAAAGTGACTAACATGTTTAATAAATTATTATTATTGTTATTATTATTGTTGTTGTTGTTGTTATTAACAACAACAACAATAATATTAACATTTATTACCCGCCCTTCACCAAAGGTCCCAGGGCAGGTTACAACTATTTTAAAATAGGACATTAAAAACAATTGAAAACAACTTAAAATAACAAAATAGGGTGGTTCCTAAAATATACATCTCAGGTGTCAAAAGGCCAGGGTGAAGGGGGTAAAAATATCAATTTCTGAGGCTCATAATGCTTAGCTCAAAGGAGAAGTGAGCATAACTAGGCCTCTGAGTTCTTCTCTGTTTAAATCTGAGCCAGAAAATTATTCCCAGCCTCATTGCAGTAGATTTTCCTAGCATAACTACATTTTGCAAGGGTCACTGAGCCATCGTACCTGGTGTGCTACCAGCACACTGGAGAGCAGAGAGGGACTATAGCTAGGAAACTGCTCATTGTTACATGGGTGGTGTGTTTGCATAGACTGAAGTTAGCATTTTAAGAGTGCTAATGCTACACATGTCCTAGGGAAAGGAGTTGGGGGGGGATCAGGGAGGTGGGTGACTTCTAATGTCAGATTGGTTTCCAAAACTAAGCAAGATATTTTCAATATTCTTGGAAGTAGCTCCACTGATTTTCCAAGCCAATAGAACACGAGGAACTTGCCCATCTCTAATGAATGCTATTATTCTACAAGTAACAATGCAAGAGATTGTGTAGCGAATAATAAATAACCAGGGTATAATTACACAGTGGTGAAAAGTGAAAGTCTTTCCTAGGTAGTACTTGTACAACATTCAAAGAGAAGGAACAAATAAACAGTAACCCCATATTAGGTTTTGTTAGGGGACAGTACTACTGCATTGTCCACTTTCATGGACTGCCTTCAAGTCAATCCCGACTTATGGCGACCCTGTGAATAGGGTGTTCATGGTAAGTGGTATTCAGAGGGGGTTTACCATTGCCTTCCTCTGAGGCTAGTCCTCCCCAGCCAGCTAGGGCCTGCTCAGCTTATCACAGCTGCACAAGCCAGCCCCTTCCTTGTCCGCAGCTGCCAGCTGGGGGGCAACTGGGCTCCTTGGGACTATGCAGATTGCCCACGGCTGCACAGGTGGCAGGGCACATAACCCCTGAGCCAGGGCACATAACCCACCACTGTGGGGTGATCTTTAGCTGGCCCTTGACACCCAGGGAACACGAGTGGGGATTTGAACTCTCAGACTCTGGACTCCCAGCCAGGCTCTCCTCCCCACTGTCCTATACCACTTTCATAGGGTGGGCAAAAATATTATAAATGATTCCATCACTTGTATGTGTATAAATACATGGCAATTCCCAGGATTCTGTTGCAGACTACATCACAAGAAGAAAGATAAACTATGAATAGATATGCAGATGAAAGAATTAGGTTATGGTTTCTGTTTCAGTTCTTCATGGCTTCACTGAGTCCACTGGGCTTTAACTCAGAACCCAACTGATAAGAGGCAAATCTTGCCAGTTAAACCAGAAACTGAGGTCATCAAGGACAAAATGCAGATTTGTGTCCTTCCCAATGGTGATTCTGGGTGCACCCCTTTACCAGCACTGAAAGGCAAATACAACCTACCTTCCATGACAGTGAGTAGCCTAGATTTCAGTGTTCAAGCCTAGGGTGGGGACTTTTAAAATATTGGCTTGAGATTACACATGCACCGCCCATCATAATTAAGACTAGAAGTTCACAGATACAGTACACCTAAACATGGTTATGTATTTTACGAATGAGCCTAGATGAGCCTTGGAATTGTATACTTTCCCTGTTCTTTGGCATGGCATTGGGGAGAAGCTTTCATGTCCATTTTAGGTTAACCACTATTTGCCATGTCATCCGAACCCAGACAAACTGTGGTTAATCTTGTTAGTTGAAGCAAGCCAACTTCAAACCACAATTTCTGTATCTGGCTTGTTCCAACTTAACTATAGTTAAGATTAACCACAGTTAAGGGGTTAGATGACACATGGAAGGGAAAGCTTCCAATCTCCTCTTGGCTGTGCTGGTGGAGCAGAGGGAAGAACAGCATGAGAACCCATGGCTCACCAAGGCTCATTCTCATAACACTAAACCATGGATTAAAGAAGTCTGAACACAGTCATTATATTTCAACTACAGCACACTGGATTTTTTTCTTGAAGAACATTTTGATCAAAAAAATTTTTTAATTACATGTGTTTTTAAACTATGCATAAATTAAAAAGTTCCTTCTGTTAGAACAAGTAGGCTACAATGAGAGCTGATTACATATTGTCACAATTTCAGCACTGCAGTCTCAAAAATGACTGTTCTCTCTTCCCAGCCCCCAGTCCCAATGCAACAGAACCCATTAAAACCTGTGGTGAAATGGAAATATGGGATATTTTACAGTATAATGAGAAATAATTGATAAAATTTGTCATTCTACTTAGAGTTCTTTTCTGTTTTTCAAATGATAAATCTGACCTGAGATTCTTGAACTTTGATGCAATATAAACTAAAGTAGGTATAATGGTACTGTGAAGATAGAGTGAGTACATGTGTCCTTTTAGTGCTTTTATTTTATTTGTAGCTTTTTGTACAAACAAATGTAATGTCTGCAGTTTAATTAGTAATAGAAATGAAGTCAGTTCCTTGATTGGCTTTATGGTAACTTTGGAAAAATGTGATTAATGAAGCAGTGATAATTAAAAATTAAATATAAGAATTTTTTGTTGGATTTTTAATCCAAAATGGGCTGCTTTTCAGAAATTAAATATTAGGAAAGGTGGCAGTTGCTTTCCAGTAATGAAAAAGTGTGATTTAAAAGCAAAGAATAATAAAAACTGGCAAATATATGAGTGCTACTTTGTAAAGACAACTGTTAGAATATTTTGATTTTATCATTATGATTCATATACCAACTGCTAGCAAGCTCTGGTTAGTTTGCACAGCATGTTATATAAATGGATCGTGTTGGGATTTTCCTACTGGATATAATCCAGTTTCCACTGAAATCAGTGAAAACTTTAACTTTAACAATTTACAGTTCCAAATTCAATAGCCCATCATACCTCTCATACTAGTAGCTCAGAGACTGGTAAGAGGTGGGCACATAAATCTCAACTATGTGATAATAATATACTGAAATAATTATAAACAATTGACGCAACTTCATATTATGCTTACATGCTGCCATTAAATGCCAGTTTACATATTGAAGATGTGCCCTTGGGGGCCAGAAGCATGGGTAAAAAGGATGAATTTTGCCTTACACCTAAAACTAGAAAACCATGGTGCCGGGCATACTTCCCTAGGGAGAGCATTCCACAAGCAGGGAGCCACAACTGAGAAGACCCATTCTTATCACCACCCTCCACAGCTCCCTCAGAGGGAGAAGGGCCTCAGATGAAGAACACAGGGTCTGAGTCAGTTTAAATGAGGAAAGGTGGTCCTTGAGGTATTGGGGTCTTGAGCCATATAAGGCTTTGTAGGTCAAAATAAGCACTTTGAATTGAGCTAGGAAACTAATTGGTAGCCAGTGCAGTCGTCCCAGAATTGGTATTATGTGTTCCAGCCATGGTCAACAAACTAGTGGCCAAATTCTGCACCAGCTGCAGTTTCTGAACCATCTTCAAAGGCAGCCCTATGTACAATAAATTAATCCAACCTAGAGATTACTAGAGCATAGACAACAGACGTTAAGCTGTCCCTGGCCAGATAGGGACGCTGCTGGGCCACCAGTCAAAATTGATGGAAGGCAATCTGCGCCACCGAGTTCATTTTAGCCTCAAGTGTCAGTAATGGACCCAGAAGAACCTGCAAGCTACATATCTGCTGCTTCAGAGGGAGTGTAACCCCATCCAGAGCAGGCTACATTCCAAGGCTTCCACGCTAATGTGATTTTCTGATATTATCATTTCACAATGAGGCAGGATGCTCCCAGAATGCATGTGGGTGATTCCTGAAGCACTATGGAATCTTCCAAAGGAACTTGTATAGCTATGGTCATGACTGTATCTATAGCTTGTATGGAATTTTGGCATTCCACAATGTTAAATTGAAAATTCCTCCCATGCCGCCGCCACCACCATTCTGCTGCTTAGCATAACTACATTACAAAACAAAATCTTACAAGCCTTGTAGTGCTGCAATAAGAAACACTTGTTGTACAACCCTGAAAATTTCCATGATGGTATCTTTAAAAAAAAACTCACCTAGGGAGAATCCACAGTTAAAAACAGGACTTAAAACCCGCAGAAGCCTGCTGGATTTTTTCTGGGAGATGATGTCATATTTCTGTACTCATATCACTGACCCATAATCTAAGTTTCATCTCCCAAAGTTTAAAAGCAAAAAAGGAGCCTGGTTCATTTTATATTAATTTAAGAAATTAATTTATCTTAATATTGGAGTCTATGACTATGCATCGCATGCACAGAAAGAAGCAATGACCCCTCATTAATCCCCCATCCCTAATTCCCCTTATACCAGCATTCAAAAAGCTTCTACATCTAACAGTCAGCCAGCATACCCAATCCTCATTGGGCTATTTTAGGGTTTCTCCTTTAGATTCCATCCCAATTTTTTGTGTGTACTTCTGCCAACTCTGGGTCTTCCACAAACTGGCTGATATCTCCCTTTTGCATGTGAATGCAAAATGTTCCATTTTGTGAACATAAGGAAGAAGATACATGATATTTAGCAGAGGGGGGAGGTTCCCAGTAGGCCTAAGCTTCAGGCAGGTCCTTCTCTTTTGAAGGAATTAATAGCTGCTCCCTTGATCTCAGCATGCCAGGCCGAGGTTGAAGTCATCCCAGAGGAATGACACCCCATGGATTCAAATGTGGGAAGAAGCAATGGCATCTGCTGGAGGACACATGACTGGAGGGGGGAAGGGAGAAGGGTGGCTCCAAAGCACTTGTGGGAGGGAGAGAGAGGAAGGATCTGCAGGATGGAGTTGAGAAGGAAGTTACCAAACCATGGCAAGATATGGCCCTTCTTGAAGGTTTCTCTACCCAAGCTCAAGGGGCTAGGAAAGACCATTCTGGACGTGAGCAATTGCAGTCTGTCAATATCTCCAATGCAGGTGAGAAGGGATAAAAGGGTATGGGAGGAGAAGTTTTGTGGGGGGCAGGCATGCATGCGTTTGTGTTTGCAAAGGGCCTGCCTCTGTTATATCCTAGGTTACCCACTGGCGATGCATGGATTTCCTCTACCATGCAAAACCTGATTTATTTATTTTTGGTATTTGCTCTGGAAAAGGTGAACAGGAGGCCAACTGCTCAGACATCTGGCTTAGGTGGAGAGCAGCTGCACTGGAAGACACCGCGGAATCCAGAAGGGGGGGCTTGAGGAGAAGGAGATCCGTCAAATGGAAAGCCCATGCTTTGTGCCACCAAACTGCTCAGCTCTGTGTGTGTATGTGATGCCTTCTAAAGAGGAGGAGCCATCTCCAGAGCAGGTTTGTGAGGTGGGAGAGATCTTCTCGCCTAGTAAGTCATGAATTTCTGAATGTCCCTGACCAAAATGATTCACCCCCACCTCCAACTATAGCCTCACATAAACTTCTGCCTCCAGTCACACTGAGGTACCAAACTTTCTGGCCACTGTAAAAACACTTATCTAAATACTTCGCCAGACAAAACACATAACCAATCAAGCAGGGCTAGAAAGCCTTTAGCACCCATCCTCCCTGTTCCAAGTGAATTAAGCATGCTTGTTGCTCACCTCCTGGGACAAATTTGCGCAAGATGTTAAAAATACCCAGAGGCTTTGTTGCCTGCAGCAAATTAAAGTATTATCAAAGCAATGTTACTCAGATGACTTTCTCTTCCCACCACCCAGCCTATTCCTTTCCTTTCCTTTATTTGTCCTACATTTAAAGCAGACTTCTAGCATCGACACACGCTTCAGGTTGCTACTGGGTGTCAAATCCTGTCAAGAGGTCAAAAGAACATCTATTACCAGCTCCTGCTGCTGTTCATCTATTACTTGCATAACTGATAAAAGACCAGTGGTCTTTTATTGTGCATCTAATTATGTGCTTATAATTTTTTTCTGGAGAAGTTCTAATGTTATCTATGTATCTTTGGCAGATTTGATATCCTGCTATATTGTATCTAATTTATTTGTTTGTTTTGCCTCACACAGGCTCTTCACTACCGAACACAGCTGCTTATATTCAAGAGGGTAAAATCTTTGCAGGGTATTTTGCCTGATTTCAAGAGCAAAGGCTTCCAATCAGACTTTTCTCACTTCTTTTCCCTCCCCTTTCCAAGCGGGCATTGGTTTCCCATCTTTAGTCCCTGCCAACAGCAATTAGGAGTAAGTGTAATGCAATGCAGGAAGCATTGTCCTCACTCCTCAATAACTCTGTAACATTGATACATGATACATCACATTTGATCAGCTATGTGATGCTGTAACACCATCTTGTTGCTTATGTGATCCCTGATAGGCTGAAGCATGTACCAGCAAGAAAAAGACACAGTGCAAGACAAAGATGGCAAGTGAAGGAGATTCTGAAAAGTTTCTTTCGTTTCTGAGTTTTCTTTTCCCCCTTCACCTAGACTTCCCCACATGCACATCACAGTGAGCTAGCAGTTGTGCAACTGCTGTGTACTCATCCAACCATCACTCTCCTAGCCTGGAACCCCTTAATAACAAACAAACAAACAAACAAACAAACAAACAAACAACAATTTTCTATTTTGCCCCTCCTCACAAAGGAGCTTGGGGTGACAAACACATGTTAAAACAATCAGGTCCGGCCCCAGGCATGCCGGGGCCCTTGGGCACCAGCCTGCCCTAGGCCCTGGCACTCCCCTTCTGTGATTCACAGCAGGATTGGTACCGCGGATTGCAGGGCAGGAAATCCCAAGCCGCTCGCTATTTCCCCACTCTACTTACCTTTCTCTGTGCTGTTTTTTCGGCTGCGCGCACTGTGCCTGCAGGTTTGCCATCAATCAAGATGGCGGCTGAGGTTTCCCTAAGGGGCTGAAGCCTCTGCCGCCATCTTGGTTGATGGCACACATGCGTGCTACACACGCGCATTGCTGCCATCAACCAAGATGGCGGCAGTGGCTTCAGCCCCTTAGGGAAACCTCGGCCGCCATCTTGATTGATAGCAAACCTGCACATGCAGCCTCAAAAAACAGCAGAGAGAAAGGTAGGTGAAGTGGGGGAATGGCCCGCGGCTCTGAAGCTCCTGTCCTGCTATCTGCAGCAGCAATCCTGCTGCAGATTGCAGAAGGGGAGTGCAGGGGCCCTAAGGGGCCCTCGGCCAGTGCCACACCTGGCCGTCCTTTAGAGCCAGCCCTGAAAACAATGCAATTAAAAATAAAATAAAAACAACTGAAAGCATTTTAAAAATCCCAAAAACTCACTGCTTATAATTTCAACACTGCAAACAACAGTGATTGTATAGTAACAGACAATTAGATTTCGGAACTCATTGAGTCTGGCTGTGTGACCAGAAGTTTGGAAATAATTCATTTATTTCTATAGGTATGCATAATGGTGTAATTATCATAATGCTATATAAAAGCTATAGCAATCCAAGTTGGGAGAGTATAACAATTAATTCTTTATTTCTGAAATCAACCTAGACTATTTTTATTTGCTGAGGTTGTTTCCTCTTTTTTCATGCCATCATTTTATTTCTTTAGGGATGTGTTTTGTTTTTAATTTTTGTAAGCCGCCCTGAAGATGGATTGAATATGCAAGGTATTGATTTTCTAAATGAAGTCATAGCCTAAAACCAGTCCAATAAGATCTTCATGAAATCAGACAATTTCTATTGTAGTTAAATGTAGCTGATCTCTGCTGAAAAATCAGTTATACTCATTATTGATACATATAGTTATCTGTTAGTTCATCCAAATGATACCACCACTGACTTATGTAGCATTTAAAATGGGAGGAATTGGTGGCAGAAAATAGAATGAAAAATATATTCTGGAATCAGTTTTTCATTTAAGTGCGACCCTTCCTTTTTTTTTCCTTGGGCCCAATTTCATGTGGAGTGTATTTACTCAAGATTATACCTCACCTGTGGGGTTGTTTGTATACACAGTTGCAGTACATTTAATATATATATATTTGCAGGGTGGAGTAAAGAGCCACTGGAGCCAGGACCTAAGCCCCAGCCCCCTTCCAATGGTAATTTGTGGTTTTTCTTCCAACGTTTAGTAGCCACAAAGAAGCCTTAGAATGTACTGGGCAGGGTCAGAATTCCATTTTGCTCTATATAGAAAACACTGAGTCCTTACACTCACAGCCCACATATTGCAAGCTGGTTTGGGAGGGGTCAGGGAAAAGAGATATATCAAAATGGAGCTGAAACAAAAGCTTCTTCACATTAAACAAACAAAGGTCATAATATATTTGTAGTACTAGCATGATGTTTGCAATGTAATCTTTTAATACAAACCAGAACTTGAATTATTCCATTCCGCTTTTTGAGATATTTCCGTTTGTACCACTCACTGTTCTCCTTTAGAATGACGACTGCATTGCTCCGAGCCTCTCCAGGAAATGTGTTCATAAGGAAGCAGCCAGCCATACTTCCTGGAGTGGCTTCAGAGGAATGTGACATCATATTGTGTTCAGTTGCTCCGTGAAGCCCTTCTAGGAAGTGTAGCTGGCAAGAGGAAGCATAGATTGGCTTGAGCTGCTGTGACCATCACAAGCATCTTCTTTTAAAGGTTAAAAAGGAGCAAAACAAACATTGTCCACCTTGTATATTTTAGGCAAGAAGCATCCCATGTCCCCTTCCCTTTCTGAAGGTCCAAGCTCCTCAGCTCAGGTGGGGTGGGTGTAGGGTTGCCATATTGCCCGGTTAGCCAGGTTTTACCCGGATTCTATGCATGCCACTTCGTAGCTTTAACCCTGCCCGTTCAGGATTGCAGCCAATCAGGGATTGTGTTTCAGTTTCATTGACCTTAGGCAGTGTCTAGAAAACAAAATGGTGGTTTCACCCCCTGTTTATCTGAAAATCTCATAAATTGGGTAAGTATATACATTTCAGTTTTTTTCCCTCTTGTGTGCAGGAGTCAGATCTTGGGCAGTGTTTTGAAAACCTTCCCAATGCTTGCTTTTTGTAAAAGCAATGCTAATCCCATACGCCCAGAGTAAATCCCATTGAATTCAATAGAACTTACTTTTGAGTAGACATGGTTATGAATGTGCTGAAAATCAATGGGACTTTGGAGTGAATGTAAAAAAGAATTGTGTTTGTGTTCTCTTTCTGTCCCCCCCCCCAGCCCTATTTTAAAGCAAGTAGGCAGGACTTACTTAGGTATTACAGTTTTTATTCTGTAGGAAAGTAATACTGATTTTTTTAAAACTAATACTGATTTTTCTGCAATGACCAACTGGTTTGACAATAAACTATTATATGGGCTGTATGTATTTATACATCTGCAGTGTGTGCGTGTGCGTGTATGGAATCTTTCCAACACCCCTGTGAGGTAGGGTTGGAAACCAAGGCAGCTCACAACAAGAAATAAAGCCATTTAAAATCCAATAACCATAAAAAGCAAGTATAAACAGTTGCAAAACAGCGTAAAGTGGCATGATTCGGAATTTTGGGTTGTGTGAATGAAGTTGCTTATCACTTGAGGTTGCATTTCTGTCCCTGTTTGAGTAAGCCCCACTGAATACGCTGGGACTTGCTTCTGAATAAATAAACCTAGGATTGCACTATAAATATCTTTACAGTTTGTGTAAATAATAAATATATTTGATAGTCATGCTTTTATATAAATATTTCTTCATTTATCATATTTTTGGTTGTGAGATGCTTAGTTTTCTGCCTTACTCATAGGAATCTTGTTGTGGTTGGTATGGTATTACATTTAGGAAAGTGTTACTGCCTTTTGTGTTGTTTTTTTCCTATTTGCATTTCACTTATCTTTAACCTCACTCCGTTACAGCCATAGAAGCAACAGCAGCATATGCAAGATAATTAACTCCCATTAGTGATAAGAACAAGAATTTATAATTATTATTTCAATTAAAACAAGAGGCTTATCAATACTTTGAAGAGGACCAGATATTTATTTTCTTTCTGAGCCCAGGACTGGGTCTTTCATGATGCCCGGGGCGGGGAGCAGGAGAGTAGTCGATAAGACAGACATCCTGGCATTGGTAATCTAATTAGCAAGGTATGTGTGGGGTTGTTGCACACTTCCAGGCCCAGTTTCATTTTGAGTATGGAGGTGGAATCTGTGTAGATGTGGTTGATCAAAGGGAGAAGAAATTTTGAGTTAAGCAAAGCTCTGCTTTTATAAAACCTAAGAAACATACAGATACTTTGAATGTCTGAGTGCCTGCACCAGTGGAATACTAGAGGAACTTGTAAAGCTTGCTGCAACAGTATTTACAACTGAGCATGTGGTGTGAAAGACTCCTTTTCCTAACATTTTGGCTTCTTGTTTTTCTCCACCCACCACATCTTTGAAATATATCGTACATGGTTAACCGTACTGTTGCCCTGACCTACTTTATGTTTGTTGCTATTTTGTGTTTTTATTATGTTTTTATATTGATTGTGTATTTTTATTGTTTTTATTATATTTGTAAGCTGTGCTGAGCTCTGTTTTTAACAGCAAAAGGGCAGGATACAAATTCTCTTAATCAATCAATAAATACTCCATAGTGTTGGAAACTAGAGTCTAGGCATTTAAGGCTGAAAATGTTGCTTAAAAAAAAAAGATTTCTCACA